>NC_074665.1:8352915-8475415 GCF_029448725.1 Salvelinus fontinalis | reverse complement strand
CCCTCTTCCCCCATCCCTCTCTACCGCCATCCCCCTCTCTCTCTCTCTCTCCCTCCCTCTCTCTCCCCCTCCCTCTCTCCCCCTCCCTCTCTCCCCCTCCCTCTCTCCCCATCCCTCTCTCTCCCCCTCCCTCTCTCTCCCCATCCCTCTCTCTCCCTCTTCCCCCATCCCTCTCTACCGCCATCCCCCTCTCTCTCTCTCCCCATCCCTCTCTCTCCCCATCCCTCTCTCTCCCCATCCCTCTCTCTCCCCCTCCCTCTCTCTCCCCCTCCCTCTCTCTCCCCCTCCCTCTCTCTCCCCATCCCTCTCTCTCCCTCTCCCCCATCCCTCTCTACCTCCATTCCCCTCTCTCTCTCCCCATCCCTCCCTCCCTCTCCCCCATCCCTCTCTACCGCCATCCCCCTCTCTCTCTCTCCATCCCCCTCTCCCCATCCCTCTCTTCCCCATCCCTTTCTACCGCCATCCCCCTCTATCTCTCCCCATCCCTCTCTCTCCCCCCATCCCCCTCTCCCCATCCCGCTCTCCCCCTCCCGCTCTCCCCCCCCCCCTCCCCCATCTCTCCCTCTCCCAGGCCAGGCTATGGGTGGTACTATCAGTGCAGTAGCCTCCATAGTGGACTTGGCAGCAGCTAAAGATGTGACTGACAGTGCTCTAGCTTACTTCCTGACGGCTGACGTCTTCATCCTTCTCTGCATCATCATGTACCTGCTGCTGCCCAAACTGGCTTACTCACGGTACAAACACACACACACACAAGCACGCACGCACGCACAGCAATAACACTCTCACTCTCACCATATCAATCAAATGTATTTATAAAGCCCTTTCTACATCAGCCGATGTCACACAAAGCTATACAGAAACCCCAAACAGCAAGCAATGCAGATGTAGAAGCACGGTGGCTAGGAAAAACTCCCTAGAAAGGCCCAAACCTAGGAAGAAACCTAGAGAGGAACCAGGCTCTGATGGGTGGCCAATCCTCTTCTGGTTGGGCAGGGTGGAGATTATAACAGAACATGGCCAAGATGTTCAAATGTTCATAAATGACCAGCAGGGTCAAATAATAATAATCACAGTGGTTGTCGAGGGTGCAACAGGTCAGCACCTCAGGAGTAAATGTCAGTTGGCTTTTCATAGCCGATCATTCAGAGGTCGAGACAACAGGTGCGGTAGAGAGAGAGAATCCAAAACAAGGTTTCCATAGCCACAGGCAGAACAGTTGAAACTGGAGCAGCAGCAGGAGGACTGGGGTCGACTGGGGACAGCGGGTGGACTGGGGACAGCGGGAGGACTGGGGTGGACTGGGGACAGCAGGTGGACTGGGGACAGCGGGTGGACTGGGGACAGCAGGTGGACTAATATAGACTGTACAACAATGTGCATGCACATGTATCAAAGAGGCTGAGTGAGATGTGGGGAGAGATGAGGAACTGTAGCGAGACTGAGTTTTGTCCTGTTGTGGTCAGGCAAACCACAGTTAAATGAAACTAGTCTCCTCTCCCGAAACCAAGGAAACAAGCATTATTGATACTGAGAATAACATAAACGCTTCCCAGTGTCTGTTTCTTAAAAACCTTTTGATATGAGCCTTTGTCAAAAAACCTTCTCACAGACGGCTCCTTTGACTCAAAAGGCATCAATATCAACAACACGTTATCAGTAGAGACAAAGGAGAGGTGCTGTTTGTTCAGGTTATCGGTGTGATAAACCTGGAGGAGCTCTTAGATTACGAGGTGCAATATTACAGAGAACAAACAGCAGTTGATGCTGGACAGTAAACACGGCCAAAAAAGCATTTTTCTGGGGAAAACTATTCCAGAACTAAACCAGGAAGTGTTTTGAACAAAAGCTTGTTGGACATAGTTTACTATTCAGCATTGTAATACATTACAAGTGCTAAAGATCAATGACTTCTAACTAAATGACTTAATTACATAGAGAGACAACATATTATAGACCTTTATAATATTACATTATAAAGGCTTATATGTAGTTATAACAAGTTATAAAGCATATACCTACAGGTGTTACCAATGTTATTGCATAGATGATACATGATTTAAATGTTGCATACCGGGGATGTCGATTTAAGGCAGCCCCCTCCACACCTCTCTGATTCAGAGGGGTTTGGGTTTAAATGCGGAAGACACATTTCAGTTGAATGCATTCAGTTGTACAACTGACTAGGTATCCCCCCTTTCCCCTACTGAAACGGTTTCCCTTCCTCAGGCACTACATGCTGGCAGCAGAGTATAACAGGTCAGAGTCTCTACCAGAGCCCCGTGGTGAGCCGGACGGCCAGGAGGGGGCGCCAGCCAGCACAGTCTCCTCCGTGTCCATCCCTCCTCTAAAACCCATCCTTCAGAAGACATGGCTCCTGGGTCTCTGTGTCTTCTACGTCTTCTTCATCTCTATAATGGTGTTCCCTGCCGTCTCCTCTGGGATCCAGGTAGAAGGACTAAGATGTCTCCTTACTAACAATGACAGTTCTGAGGGGGGTAAACAGAGCTGCTAGTTTACAACGCAAACTGAATTCTAAGACAATAGTCAACTTGGGAACTTAAGTTATCTTATCTTTTATGTTATATTATCTTATTTTGTCTTCTCTTCTCAGTCTGTTAACCAGGACAGCATGTTGTCTTCTCTTCTCAGTCTGTTAACCAGGACGGAATGTTGTCTTCTCTTCTCAGTCTGTTAACCAGAACAGCATGTTGTCTTCTCAGTCTGTTAACCAGGACAACATGTTGTCTTCTCAGTCTGTTAACCAGGACAGCATGTTGTCTTTTCTTCTCAGTCTGTTAACCAGGACAGCATGTTGTCTTCTCTTCTCAGTCTGTTAACCAGGACAACATGTGGTCTTCTCAGTCTGTTAACCAGGACAGCATGTTGTCTTCTCTTCTCAGTCTGTTAACCAGGACAACATGTGGTCTTCTCAGTCTGTTAACCAGGACAACATGTGGTCTTCTCAGTCTGTTAACCAGGACAGCATGTTGTCTTCTCTTCTCAGTCTGTTAACCAGGACGGCATGTTGTCTTCTCAGTCTGTTAACCAGGACAGCATGTTGTCTTCTCAGTCTGTTAACCAGGACGGAATGTTGTCTTCTCTTCTCAGTCTGTTAACCAGGACGGCATGTTGTCTTCTCAGTCTGTTAACCAGGACAACATGTGGTCTTCTCAGTCTGTTAACCAGGACAACATGTGGTCTTCTCAGTCTGTTAACCAGGACAGCATGTTGTCTTCTCTTCTCAGTCTGTTAACCAGGACAGCATGTTGTCTTCTCTTCTCAGTCTGTTAACCAGGACAGCATGTTGTCTTCTCTTCTCAGTCTGTTAACCAGGACGGCATGTTGTCTTCTCAGTCTGTTAACCAGGACAACATGTGGTCTTCTCAGTCTGTTAACCAGGACGGCATGTTGTCTTCTCAGTCTGTTAACCAGGACGGCATGTTGTCTTCTCTTCTCAGTCTGTTAACCAGGACGGCATGTTGTCTTCTCAGTCTGTTAACCAGGACAACATGTGGTCTTCTCAGTCTGTTAACCAGGACAGCATGTTGTCTTCTCAGTCTGTTAACCAGGACAGCATGTTGTCTTGTCTGTCTGTTAACCAGGACAGCATGTTGTCTTCTCAGTCTGTTAACCAGGACAGCATGTTGTCTTCTCAGTCTGTTAACCAGGACAGCATGTTCTCTTCTCAGTCTGTTAACCAGGACAGCATGTTGTCTTCTCTTCAGTCTGTTAACCAGGACAGCATGTTGTCTTCTCTTCTGTCTCTTAACCAGGACAGCATGTTGTCTTCTCTTCAGTCTGTTACCCAGGACGGCATGTTGTCTTTTCTTCAGTCTGTTAACCAGGACGGCATGTTGTCTTCTCTTCTGTCTGTTAACCAGGACGGCATGTTGTCTTCTCTTCTGTCTGTTAACCAGGACGGCATGTTGTCTTCTCAGTCTGTTAACCAGGACGGCATGTTGTCTTCTCTGTCTGTTAACCAGGACAGCATGTTGTCTTCTCTGTCTGTTAACCAGGACAGCATGTTGTCTTCTCTGTCTGTTAACCAGGACGGCATGTTGTCTTCTCTTCTCAGTCTGTTAACCAGGACAGCATGTTGTCTTCTCTTCTCAGTCTGTTAACCAGGACAGCATGTTGTCTTCTCTTCAGTCTGTTAACCAGGACAACATGTTGTCTTCTCTTCAGTCTGTTAACCAGGACAGCATGTTGTCTTCTCAGTCTGTTAACCAGGACGGCATGTTGTCTTCTCAGTCTGTTAACCAGGACGGCATGTTGTCTTCTCAGTCTGTTAACCAGGACGGCATGTTGTCTTCTCAGTCTGTTAACCAGGACAACATGTTGTCTTCTCAGTCTGTTAACCAGGACGGCATGTTGTCTTCTCAGTCTGTTAACCAGGACGGCATGTTGTCTTCTCTTCTCAGTCTGTTAACCAGGACAGCATGTTGTCTTCTCTTCTCAGTCTGTTAACCAGGACAGCATGTTGTCTTCTCTTCTCAGTCTGTTAACCAGGACAGCATGTTGTCTTCTCAGTCTGTTAACCAGGACGGCATGTTGTCTTCTCTTCTCAGTCTGTTAACCAGGACAGCATGTTGTCTTCTCTTCTCAGTCTGTTAACCAGGACAGCATGTTGTCTTCTCAGTCTGTTAACCAGGACAGCATGTTGTCTTCTCAGTCTGTTAACCAGGACAGCATGTTGTCTTCTCTGTCTGTTAACCAGGACAGCATGTTGTCTTCTCAGTCTGTTAACCAGGACGGCATGTTGTCTTCTCTTCTCAGTCTGTTAACCAGGACAGCATGTTGTCTTCTCTTCTCAGTCTGTTAACCAGGACAGCATGTTGTCTTCTCAGTCTGTTAACCAGGACAACATGTTGTCTTCTCTTCTCAGTCTGTTAACCAGGACAACATGTTGTCTTCTCTTCTCAGTCTGTTAACCAGGACAGCATGTTGTCTTCTCCTCAGTCTGTTAACCAGGACAGCATGTTGTCTTCTCTTCAGTCTGTTAACCAGGACAGCATGTTGTCTTCTCCTCAGTCTGTTAACCAGGACAGCATGTTGTCTTCTCCTCAGTCTGTTAACCAGGACAGCATGTTGTCTTCTCAGTCTGTTAACCAGGACAGCATGTTGTCTTCTCTTCTCAGTCTGTTAACCAGGACGGCATGTTGTCTTCTCTTCTCAGTCTGTTAACCAGGACAGCATGTTGTCTTCTCTTCTCAGTCTGTTAACCAGGACAGCATGTTGTCTTCTCTTCTCAGTCTGTTAACCAGGACAGCATGTTGTCTTCTCCTCAGTCTGTTAACCAGGACAGCATGTTGTCTTCTCTTCTCAGTCTGTTAACCAGGACAGCATGTTGTCTTCTCTTCTCAGTCTGTTAACCAGGACAGCATGTTGTCTTCTCAGTCTGTTAACCAGGACAGCATGTTGTCTTCTCAGTCTGTTAACCAGGACAGCATGTTGTCTTCTCTGTCTGTTAACCAGGACAGCATGTTGTCTTCTCAGTCTGTTAACCAGGACGGCATGTTGTCTTCTCTTCTCTGTCTGTTAACCAGGACAGCATGTTGTCTTCTCAGTCTGTTAACCAGGACAGCATGTTGTCTTCTCTGTCTGTTAACCAGGACAGCATGTTGTCTTCTCTGTCTGTTAACCAGGACAACATGTTGTCTTCTCAGTCTGTTAACCAGGACAACATGTTGTCTTCTCTTCTCAGTCTGTTAACCAGGACAGCATGTTGTCTTCTCCTCAGTCTGTTAACCAGGACAGCATGTTGTCTTCTCTTCAGTCTGTTAACCAGGACAGCATGTTGTCTTCTCTTCAGTCTGTTAACCAGGACAGCATGTTGTCTTCTCTTCAGTCTGTTAACCAGGACAGCATGTTGTCTTCTCTTCAGTCTGTTAACCAGGACAGCATGTTGTCTTCTCTTCAGTCTGTTAACCAGGACAGCATGTTGTCTTCTCAGTCTGTTAACCAGGACAGCATGTTGTCTTCTCTTCAGTCTGTTAACCAGGACAGCATGTTGTCTTCTCAGTCTGTTAACCAGGACAGCATGTTGTCTTCTCTTCTCAGTCTGTTAACCAGGACGGCATGTTGTCTTCTCTTCTCAGTCTGTTAACCAGGACAGCATGTTGTCTTCTCTTCAGTCTGTTAACCAGGACAGCATGTTGTCTTCTCTTCTCAGTCTGTTAACCAGGACGGCATGTTTTCTTCTCTTCTCAGTCTGTTAACCAGGACAGCATGTTGTCTTCTCTTCTCAGTCTGTTAACCAGGACGGCATGTTGTCTTCTCTTCTCAGTCTGTTAACCAGGACAGCATGTTGTCTTCTCTTCAGTCTGTTAACCAGGACAGCATGTTGTCTTCTCTTCAGTCTGTTAACCAGGACAGCATGTTGTCTTCTCTTCAGTCTGTTAACCAGGACAGCATGTTGTCTTCTCTTCAGTCTGTTAACCAGGACAGCATGTTGTCTTCTCTTCTCAGTCTGTTAACCAGGACGGCATGTTTTCTTCTCTTCTCAGTCTGTTAACCAGGACAACATGTGGTCTTCTCAGTCTGTTAACCAGGACAGCATGTTGTCTTCTCTTCTCAGTCTGTTAACCAGGACGGCATGTTGTCTTCTCTTCTCAGTCTGTTAACCAGGACGGCATGTTGTCTTCTCTTCTCAGTCTGTTAACCAGGACGGCATGTTGTCTTCTCTTCTCAGTCTGTTAACCAGGACGGCATGTTGTCTTCTCTTTTCAGTCTGTTAACCAGGACAGCATGTTGTCTTCTCTTCTCAGTCTGTTAACCAGGACAGCATGTTGTCTTCTCTGTCTGTTAACCAGGACAGCATGTTGTCTTCTCTGTCTGTTAACCAGGACAGCATGTTGTCTTCTCAGTCTGTTAACCAGGACGGCATGTTGTCTTCTCTTCTCAGTCTGTTAACCAGGACAGCATGTTGTCTTCTCCTCAGTCTGTTAACCAGGACAGCATGTTGTCTTCTCTTCTCAGTCTGTTAACCAGGACAGCATGTTGTCTTCTCTTCTCAGTCTGTTAACCAGGACAGCATGTTGTCTTCTCTTCTCAGTCTGTTAACCAGGACAGCATGTTGTCTTCTCTTCTCAGTCTGTTAACCAGGACAGCATGTTGTCTTCTCTCCTCAGTCTGTTAACCAGGACAGCATGTTGTCTTCTCTTCTCAGTCTGTTAACCAGGACAGCATGTTGTCTTCTCTTCTCAGTCTGTTAACCAGGACGGCATGTTGTCTTCTCAGTCTGTTAACCAGGACGGCATGTTGTCTTCTCAGTCTGTTAACCAGGACAGCATGTTGTCTTCTCTTCTCAGTCTGTTAACCAGGACAGCATGTTGTCTTCTCTTCTCAGTCTGTTAACCAGGACAGCATGTTGTCTTCTCTTCTCAGTCTGTTAACCAGGACAGCATGTTGTCTTCTCTCCTCAGTCTGTTAACCAGGACAGCATGTTGTCTTCTCTTCTCAGTCTGTTAACCAGGACAGCATGTTGTCTTCTCTTCTCAGTCTGTTAACCAGAAGAGTGGCAGCCCCTGGACAACAACATACTTCACCCCCATCACTAGGTGAGAATCGGACTGATTCGGCTCTTTATCTTGTCAGTAGGTGTGTAAATCAAATTGTATTTTGTCACATGCGCTGAATTTTATTTTTTTATTTTATTTTTTTATTTAACCTTTATTTAACCAGGTAGGCAAATTGAGAACACGTTCTCATTTACAATTGCGACCTGGCCAAGATAAAGCAAAGCAGTTCGACACATACAACAACACATAGTTACACATGGAGTAAAAACAAACATATAGTCAATAATACAGTGAAAAAAATAAAAAAAATAAGTCTATATACAATGTGAGCAAGTGAGGTGAGATAAGGGAGGTGAAGGCAAACAGATATATGTATAAATAAATAAAAATATAAAAAGGCCATGGAGGCGAAGTGAGTACAACACAGCAAGTAAAATAAAAACTAAAAAAAACACTGGAATGGTTGGTTTGCATTGGAAGAAAGTGCAAAGTAGAGACAGAAATAATGGGGTGCAAAGGAGCAAAATAAATTAATAAATAAATACAGTAGGTAAAGAGGTAGTTGTTTGGGCTAAATTGTAGATGGGTTATGTACAGGTGCAGTAATCTATGAGCTGCTCTGACAGCTGGTGCTTAAAGCTAGTGAGGGAGATAGGTGTTTCCAGTTTCAGAGATTTTTGTAGTTCGTTCCAGTCATTGGCAGCAGAGAACTGGAAGGAGAGGCGTCCAAAGGAAGAATTGGTTTTGGGGGTGACTAGAGAGATATACCTGCTGGAGCGCGTGCTACGGGTAGGTGCTGCTATGGTGACCAGCGAGCTGAGATAAGGGGGGACTTTACCTAGCAGGGTCTTGTAGATGACCTGGAACCAGTGGGTTTGGCGACGAGTATGAAGCGAGGGCCAGCCAACGAGAGTGTACAGGTCGCAGTGGTGGGTAGTATATGGGGCTTTGGTGACAAAACGGATGGCTCTGTGATAGACTGCATCCAATTTATTGAGTAGGGTTTTGGAGGCTATTTTGTAAATGACATCACCGAAGTCGAGGATTGGTAGGATGGTCAGTTTTACAAGGGTATGTTTGGCAGCATGAGTAAAGGATGCTTTGTTGCGGAATAGGAAGCCAATTCTAGATTTGACTTTGGATTGGAGATGTTTGATGTGGGTCTGGAAGGAGAGTTTACAGTCTAACCAGACACCTAGGTATTTGTAGTTGTCCACATATTCTAAGTCAGAGCCGTCCAAAGTAGTGATGTTGGACAGGCGGGCAGGAGCAGGCAGCGATCGGTTGAAGAGCATGCATTTGGTTTTACTTGTATTTAAGAGCAGTTGGAGGCCACGGAAGGAGAGTTGTATGGCATTGAAGCTCGCCTGGAGGGTTGTTAACACAGTGTCAAAAGAAGGGCCAGAAGTATACAGAATAGTGTCGTCTGCGTAGAGGTGGATCAGAGAATCACCAGCAGCAAGAGCGACATCATTGATGTAAACAGAGAAGAGAGTCGGTCCAAGAATTGAACCCTGTGGCACCCCCATAGAGACTGCCAGAGGCCCGGACAACAGACCCTCCGATTTGACACACTGAACTCTATCAGAGAAGTAGTTGGTGAACCAGGCGAGGCAATCATTAGAGAAACCAAGGCTGTCGAGTCTGCCAATGAGGATGTGGTGATTGATAGAGTCAAAAGCCTTGACCAGGTCAATGAATACGGCTGCACAGTATTGTTTCCTATCGATGGCGGTTACGATATCGTTTATGACCTTGAGCGTGGCTGAGGTGCACCCATGACCAGCTCTGAAACCAGATTGCATAGCGGAGAAGGTGTGGTGTGATTCGAAATGGTCGGTAATCTGTTTGTTGACTTGGCTTTCGAAGACCTTAGAAAGGCAGGGTAGGATAGATATAGGTCTGTAGCAGTTAGGGTCAAGGGTGTCCCCCCCTTTGAAGAGGGGGATAACCGCAGCTGCTTTCCAATCTTTGGGGATCTCAGACGACACGAAAGAGAGGTTGAAGAGGCTAGTAATAGGGGTGGCAACAATTTCAGCAGATAGTTTTAGAAAGAAAGGGTCCAGATTATCTAGCCCGGCTGATTTGTAAGGGTCCAGATTTTGCAGCTCATTAAGAACATCAGCTGACTGTATTTGGGAGAAAGAGAAATGGGGAAGGCTTGGGCGAGTAGCAGAGGGGAGGGCAGTGCTGTTGTCCGGGGTAGGGGTAGCCAGGTGGAAAGCATGGCCAGCCGTAGAAAAATGCTTATTGAAATTCTCAATTATAGTGGATTTGTCGGTGGTGACAGTGTTTCCTATCTTCAGGGCGGTTGGAAGCTGGGAGGAGGTGTTCTTATTCTCCATGGACTTTACGGTGTCCCAGAACTTTTTTGAATTTGTGTTGCAGGAAGCAAATTTCTGCTTGAAAAAGCTAGCCTTGGCTGTTCTAACTGCCTGTGTATATTGGTTTCTGGCTTCCCTGAAAAGTTGCATATCACGGGGGCTGTTCGATGCTAATGCAGAACGCCATAGGATGTTTTTCTGTTGGTTAAGGGCAGTCAGGTCAGGAGAGAACCAAGGGCTATATCTGTTCCTGGTTCTAAATTTCTTGAATGGGGCATGCTTATTCAAGATGGTGAGGAAGGCATTTAAAAAAAATGACCAGGCATCCTCTACTGACGGGATGAGATCAATATCCTTCCAGGATACCCCGGCCAGGTCAATTAGGAAGGCCTGCTCGCTGAAGTGTTTCAGGGAGCGTATGACAGTGATGAGTGGAGGTCGTTTGACCGCTGACCCATTACGGATGCAGGCAATGAGGCAGTGATCGCTGAGATCTTGGTTAAAAACAGCAGAGGTGTATTTGGAGGGCAAGTTTGTTAGGATGATATCTATGAGGGTACCCGTGTTTACGGAATACAACAAGTGTAGACCTTACCGTGTAAAATGCTTACTTACAAGCCCTTAACCAACTATGCAGTTTTAAGCAAAATAAGAGGTTAAGAAAATATTTACTAAATAAACTAAAGTTTTAAAAAAAGAATCTAAAACTATCACAATAACGAGGCTATATACAGGGGGTACTGGTACTGAGTCAATGTGCGGGGGTACAGGTTAGTCAAAGTATTTGAGGTCATTTGTACATGTAGGTAGGGGTAAAGTGACTGCATAGATAATAAACAATGAATAGCAGACGCATTAAAAAAAGGGGGCAGTCAATGTGAATAGTCCGGGTGGCCATTTTATTATCTGTTCAGTAGTCTTATGGCTTGGGGGGTAGAAGCTGTTTAGAAGCCTTTTGGACCAAGACTTGGCGCTCCGGTACTGCTTGCCGTGCGGTAGCAGAGAGAACAGTCTATGACTGGAGCGGCAGGAGTCTTTGACAGTTTTTAGGACCTTCCTCTGACACTGCCTGTGACAGAGATCCTGGGTGGCAGGAAGCTTGGGCCCAGTCATGTACTGGGCCGTACACACTACCCTCTGTATCGCCTTGTGGTCGGATGCCGAGCAGTTGCCATACCAGGCGGTGATGCAACAGGTCAGGATGCTCTCGATGGTGCAGCTGTATAACTTTTTGAGGATCTGAGGACCCATGCCAAATCTTTTCAGTCTCCTGAGGGGGAATAGGTTTTGTCATGCCCTCTTCACAGCTGTCTTGGTGTGCTTGGACCATGATAGTTTGTTGATGATGTGGACACCAAGGAACTTGAAGCTCTCGACCTGCTCCACTACAGCCCCGTCGATGTCCACAATCATCTCCTTTGTCTTGATCACGTTCAGGGAGAGGTTGTTGTCCTTGCACCACCTCCTCCCTATAGGATGTCTCATCGTTGTTGGCGATCAGGCCTACCACTGTGTCTTTGGAAAATTAACGATAGTGTCAGAGTCGTGCTTGATCACGCAGTCGTGGGTGAACAGGGAGTAAAGGAAGGGACTAAGCACGCACCCCTGAGGGGCCCCGGTGTTGGGGATCACGTGGCGGATGTGTTGCTACCTACCCTTACGACCTGGGGGCGGCACGTCAGGAAGTCCAGGATACAGTTGCAGAGGGAGGTGTTTAGTCCCAGGGTCCTTAGCTTAGTGATGAGTTTTGAGGGCACTATGGTGTTGAACGCTGAGCTGTAGTCAATGAATAGTATTCTCACATAGGTGTTCCTTTTGTCCAGGTGGGAAAGGGCATAGAGATTGCATCATCTATGGATCTGTTGGGGCGGTATGCAAATTGGAGTGGGTCTAGGGTTTCTGGGATAATGGTGTTGATGTGAGCCATGACCAGCCTTTCAAAGCACTTCATGGCTACAGATGTGAGCGCTACGGGTCGGTAGTCATTTAGGCAGATTACCTTAGTGTTCTTGGACACAGGGACTATGGTGGTCTGCTTGAAACATGTTGGTATTACAGACTCGGGACAGGGAGAGGTTGAAAATGTCAGTGAAGACACTTGCCAGCTAGTCAGCGCATGCTCTGAGTACACGTCCTGGTAATCCGTCTGGCCCTGCGGCCTTGTGAATGTTGACCTGTTTAAAGGTCTTACTCACATCGGCTGCAGAGAGCGTTTTCACACAGTTGTCATGCATGCTTCAGTGTTGCTTGCCTTGAAGCGCACATAGAAGTAATTTAGCTCGTCTCGTAGGCTCGTATCACTGGGAAGCTCATGACTGGGCTTCCCTTTGTAGTCTGTAATAGTTACAGAGGAGGGCGGCTGATCTAGGATCAGTTTTGGCTTTTAGATCATAATGAAATTGATTACATGGACAGGGAAAACCTGATCCTAGATCAACTACTCTGAGACTCTTTATGACCTGATCCTAGATCAACTACTCTGAGACTCTTTATGACCTGATTCTAGATCACCTACTCTGAGACTCTTTATGACCTGATCCTAGATCAACTACTCTGAGACTCTTTATGACCTGATTCTAGATCACCTACTCTGAGACTCTTTATGACCTGATTCTAGATCACCTACTCTGAGACTCTTTATGAATATGGACCATGGGGATAATGAAGTCATTATCTTCTCTCCCAGCTTCTTCCTCTACAACGTGGCTGACTTCTGTGGTCGTCAGGCCACGGCCTGGCTGCAGGTTCCAGGCCCCACCAGTAGAGTCCTCTCTGCCCTGGTCCTCTCCCGGACAGTCCTGGTGCCTCTCCTCATGTTCTGCAACTACCAGGTAAAGAAAAGGAGAGGACGTCCTCAACTCTCATCCTCTAGTGGAAATAAGGAAACGGGTGCTTGGAGGAGCGTCCATTAGCCAGTCTGTCTGTGTTATCAAGCCAACTCATTGTCACTCGTTGTCACTTGGCTAGACAATGACCAGGCAGTCGATCACATCAAAGATTTTTTTACATTTTATTAAAAGACCAGCACTCAGTTGAATATAAGCTTTGTTAAAAAAAACAATTTAAAATGTGTTTAAAATAAATAAATAAAATGTTTTCTTATTGCAATACGTCTTAATAGTTTTTTCAGTAGCACCTTCTATGTAGTACATGTGTATAATGCTTTATAACATCCTTTATAATGCCTTATAATATACTTATGTGTTATGACATTGACTATTAGCTTATTTTTTCCCCCCTGTAACTACCCAAGAGGGCCAGCACTGTTGCAATTGAAGCTTTGGGTTGAGTCCCAAATGGCACCTTATTCCCTATAAATAGTGCACTACTTTTGACCATGGCCTATAGGGCACTAGTGCACTACTTTTGACCATGGCCTATAGGGCACTAGTGCACTACTTTTGACCATGGCCTATAGGGCACTAGTGCACTACTTTTGACCAGGACCCATAGGGACGCTGCCTTCGCTTTCATTTAGTTTGTCTTATAGCAACTTGTCTTTAATAATAATTTTCTGTGTGTAACCTCTAGCCCAGAGACCACCTTCACACGGTCCTCTTCAACCACGACTTCTTCCCTGTCTTCTTCATCTGTCTCCTGGGCATCACCAACGGGTACCTGGGCACCTTGCCCATGATCTACGGACCCAAGGTGGTGCCACGGGACCTGGCGGAGCCCGCAGGCGTGGTGATGAGCTTCTTCCTGACGTTGGGACTGGCTGTGGGATCGGCCTTCTCTGTGTTGATAGTACACTTCATCTGAGGAGGAGGAGACAGGAGGAGGAGACAGGAGGAGAAAGATGGCAAATCCAGGCGGACTTCTCCAACAAGCTTGGTCTCACTGCAGAATCCGACATTTGTTCATAAACGTCAAATTGCAAAGGTTAAGTTTAGGCATTAACTCTGAATGGTTAAAGTTTGGGATTAGGGTTAAAAAAAAAAATACTGGGATTGAACTCATGACCCTCGGTGCCGAAGCTCACGGCATCCGCCCATCCGCCATCCCAGTCCACAGCGGCCTACTTGTGATTGGTTGTTCCACAACGCCCTACACTCACCGTTGTTCCTACTGGCCCGTTTTGAAGTCATCTCCTGACGTCCTGCTTACCTTGGACGGACGTCGAATTTCACAGTGGATCTTGAGCGACCTGGCTGGACTTCTCTGTCCTCATTAGTCCACTGTATCTGAGGAAGAGTAAGGCCCAGATTCAATCAGATAAAGCGAAAGCTGACACCCACGTAAATCTATGGATTGTTTTTATGATTTGACTAAAGGCATTACACAGTTGGTTCAGTTCTCTACATGTTATATTACAAGTCATCTACATTTCCTGTTTTGATAGTTTCATAATAAATGGTTGCAGTCCTTTTGTCAGTTCTTCTCCCTTCCACCCATCACATTGGTTATCATCACAGAGGTTAAGAATGCACTGCCATGTCATGCTTCATGTGTACCCCAGGAGTTGCTGCTGCTTTAGCCGTGGCTAATGGGGATCCTAATAAATATTAGCCACTATCGGCATCCACCGTCAGTTACACTTACATATTTCCACAGAGTTGGGTATAGCTGCCTTTTCCTGTTACGCTCCTTGCCTATGGAATAGCCTGCAGACTAAACTTTAACTTCAGACTCTTGTCCTCCTGTTGCTTATTTTAAATATTTATTGGAGGATTTTTATTTTTGTATTGCTTGTAACTGTTTCGGGTAATGCAGGTTCTTGTGCTGTTAGGGGAATAACCTGTGTAAATGTAATCTGTTGCTGTATTTTATTATGTTATCTGTGATCGTTTTGTTCGTCTTGTGTAGTTTCTTAATCATTGTACCTGAACTGTGTGTGTAAACATGTATACGCAGGGCCCAGCTGTAAAAGAGACCTCGGTCTCAGTCTGTGTTCCTTGTTGAAATAAGGGTATAATAATACATTTATAACTGTCACTGACTTTGGTTTTGGTATTTAAAAGGATACACATTGTGAAAAAAATCTAAAAATAACACAAGTGCATAAAAGAGAATTACGTTCCAATTATACACTCGTTTAACTCGGTTCAGGAAGTCCCCCCATTATGCACAGTGCATGTATCGTTAACAAACCGGAAACAGACACTACCCGTGACCAGGCAAAATCGGTGAGAGGAGCAACCTTCATCAAACCTAAATAATAATCTGTGCTGACAGATTATATTGTCAACAAAACAACATCGGTCATTGTTCAGATGCACGTGTTTTTTAATAAAACATGTATGTTACATTTTCTAACTAATTTTCCTTGGGAAAGCAGATAAAGCACGTGCATTTTGATTTAGCCCTAACAAAACTTTTACATGTAAAATGTGAAAACTGAATCCCAAATCGTTACTCCACATGTTTGCCGTTAGATGTGTGCCTAGTACTCATACATAACAAGTATTGTAACAGATATGGAGACTTTTATGAATATGATTATGACTATTTTGAGTAATTATCGTGATTGGGAAAAAAATTATCTCTTTCCTGCACGCATCCCTCTCACTCAAATAGTGTCAACGGGTGTTCACACTAAATAACTCAATTGGCTAGTTCTGTTTGGATGTAACGTAAATTCTGCTGTCTGTAAAGGGCTCCCGAGTGGCGGAGCGGTCTAAGGCAAAAAGACCATCAAACATATATTAAATTCGCTTTGTGGATAAAAGTAATTGTATGACGTAGGGATGGTGATAAAATAATTTATATGTTTAAGGATAATGATTAAATAATTCCACTTTGAAACCATATAATTGTATGAAATTTTTTAGAATCATAAAACTCTAATCTGATGATGTGTGTAGTTTTAGTCAGAATTAGAACAAGGACATTTTGTTCCTTGTTAGTATGTAAGCAGGGTGCAAGTGTGAAACAAATTATAAAAGGAGCTATCGACAGACAAGCTGGACCACTGTGTTCCTTACAGGACATTCTGTCTCCACCCGTGGAGGGGAGAAACTGTTAGGTTTGCAGAAGAGTATGAAACATGTTGCAGATTAAACAATGTATCTGTGTAGTGGAAAAACCCCGACTGTCTGAGCAAGGCGTAGTTTAAGATTTTAACTTGTTTCTGTGATATAAAAGACTGGGTTTGTATAATGGACTTCAGAACATTCTCGTGACAATACTGTACTAACCTTTTGCATAAACTGAGTCTTTGCCTAATTATTATTAAACCCAGGGTCTTACAAACCTCGGGGATTGGTCAAAGCTATTGTTAGTTATTATCATTGTGATTGAAAATTCTCGTGACAGATGGGCGCGGTAATGTTGGCTGTTTGTAACTGTCTCAGTTACCGTGGTACCAGGCTATTTGTTGGATCGAATCCCCGAGCTGACAAGGAAAGAAATCTGTCATTCTGCCCCTGAGCAAGGCAGGGAGCCAAAGACGGGGATGTCGATCAAGGCAGCTCCCAGTTGTATCAGACAATCTGCAGTGTTTGAATTTCCAACTTTAATTACTGAAAAAGTAATTACATTATTGCCACCAGCCAGCAGTCATAAAATAGCTGCATCGTGACACCATGTTTACATATCTTGCATTACTCATCTCATATGTATATATTGTATTCTATACTATTCTACTGTATCTTAGTCTGTTCTGCTCTGACATCACTCATTCCTACTTAGTTTTGTGTGTATTGGGTATATGTTGTGTAATTTGTTAGATATTACTTGTTAGATATTACTGCACTGTTGGAGCTAGAAGCACAAGCATTTCGCTACACCCGCAATAACATCTGCTAAACACGTGATTGTGACCAAAAAAATGTGATATGATGTATAGCTTGATGAAACGTTAGGCTTTAACCAGAGAAAATAAAGACCAAATAGACCTACCAATAAACATGGATCCATTTTCTAAAGCACATCTAGGCCCTGGCTGGCAGAAAGCCTTTCATTGACTCGATAGGCAGATGCATAGACATGGTGCAATTTCAGCATCATAGACAGCAATCTGTAATTTTCTTTGTGGGTGGCTGTCTGGCTGACACATTCAATGATTATTATTTTTTTGTAAGGGGAGGGTGCAGAGAAACGGTGTTATGCCAGTGACATGTAGGCTGCAATTGTTTTCAAATATGTTGCCTACTTGACTGATAAACCGTGGTTTATACCCCAGTATATTTTAAACTACATCTTCGGTCTACTTTGCATAGGGAAGATCATAACCATTCCTCTAATTCATTTTCCACACAAGACCCAGGCAATTTATCCGCTCATTTTACCAGCATTGCTTCGCATAGACTTGAGAAAAAAATAGACTTTATTTCTCGTCCACAGTCGCCAGATCTGACTGCCTACCGAATCTGATTGACCTTTGTTCTGATCAGCGTCACAATTTAACGTTGTGGATGCTGATTGGCTGATTTTCTCCCACAACTCCGCCGCATAGTTACTGTTGCTACGACTAAACAGGCTGTTGGGAGCAGTTCCCCGGAAAGACAGATCGGGCGTAGCACGGCGCTGAAACGAAAACTAGCAATATGATGGCTAATATGTACCTAGCTATCTTAGATAGCTTATCTTAGATAGCTGGCTATGGTGAGAGGCAACAGTTTGTTCTGCTGACTGGCTAGCAAGCCGTTTTAAGGTATAATTTAGCTTGATGAAACCCACCAGCTTGCTCTGCCCCTCCAGTACTGTTACACGGTGTACACTTATATTTGCTTGACTCAATACTTTTAAAGTTACACCTTACTTCACACAGGAGAAAAATCCTACATTCAATGCGTATTGAGTTTTCCATTTGCCACCATCAATAGGAAAAGGTTGTGTGAGGTTTAAAGTAAATAAATGAGATCATTAGTTCATTGATTTGTCATGCCCATACCATACCAATTACTCTGAACATTTAACCGTCACAGGTGATACTGTAACCCGGGGACCCGTGAAAGAGACATTGTCTGAAGCTTACACCGTCATTCTTGTTCTAAAAAAAAGAAAATCACTGGTGTTCGAAGAAACTTGTTATTTTTTACACAAGTAACGTGCAACTTGCAAATTTACACAAGTAACGTGCAACTTGTAACGTTGGCATGACGGATCGGGAGAGACGCAGTAACACGTAATAGTTTTTTTTTTAAAGCCCAGATTACAGCGTGCCGTGTAAAGGTATCCGGACGAAGACCAAACAAACACGTAACAAAAACACAGGGTAGAAACCCAAAACAAAAGAGCGAGGAGTACCTTGAATAAAAAACACACGCGCACAATGATTAACACACGGGACGAGACCCGTAATCATCTGCACAATCCACAAGGGCACGACAGCCCAAAACACACAGCACAGGTACTCACACGCACCAACGGACATTGGAACAATAATGGACAGCCCAACGGAAACCAAAGGGCACACGGTGTGCGTAATGAACGTTCCGGAGGGATCCGTGACACAACTAGGTTTCTTTGAATATGGTTTCCAACATAAGATTGACAGAAGTTTACTGAAGCATTACTGTTACTGTAATTATTTTTTACAGAAGACATTATTCACCTATTGACAAGTAGCTGTAAACAAAGTAGCACTGGTAATTATGACTGAACCGTTTTAGCAGTTTAGCACCAAGTTCTGTATAGTTTTTTTTTGTTTCGTCGGTTCAGGGTAGTATTGCCACCATGGCGCATCGGTGAGAATGCAATGAAATCATAAGGAAAGAGTTCCATTATTGGATATTTATTACATAGGTCAAAACAGTAACACAGAGACACATGAGGGCTTTGAATGGAGGCTTAGTAGTTGGGAGTTTCGAGTGCTGTAGGATGATTGTGGTCGGTAGGAAGGGAGATAAAAGCACATATTAGGATAAGAAATATAAAATACACATGAACGATAAAGTAGTGGAAAATATAGTGACTAATATTTAGGGAGAGTGTCAGAACTGAGCAGAACTGTAAAAAAAAAAGAAAAAGTGTCCAAGGTGGGGAACGAAGAGGATCCTTACTAGGGAAGAAAAGCCCTGTCCGGACTATCATAACAACACTGAGCCCAATGTTCAATGAAACGAGCATTGCATTGTATTGTCAGAGTCTGAAGTATTTATTTTCCAGGTTTGATTGGCTGGACTTTAGTAGTGAGAAGGATGAGCTGCTGTGTAAACTCTTATCATTAGAGCACAAGAGGAACGTTGATTTGGTAATAGAGGAAGAACTGGTGCAACTGGTGCAATAAACCAATAAAGGTGCTTCGTACATTTGTTTGTATTTTTTATTTAACCTACATTTTAACAGGGAAGACACTGAGACTTACACCTTGCCCAAACCGCAGCAGAACGTTCTCCACGGCGTCTCCAGACTCTGTCACATGTGCTCAGTGTGAACCTGCTTTCATCTGTGAAGAGCACAGGGCGCCAGTGGCGAATTTGCCAATCTTGGTGTTCTCTGGCAAATGCCAAACGTCCTGCACGGTGTTGGGCTGTAAGCACAACCCCCACCTGTGGACGTCGGGCCCTCATACCACCCTCATGGAGTCTGTTTCTGACCGTTTGAGCAGACACATGCACATTTGTGGCCTGCTGGAGGTCATTTTGCAGGGCTCTGGCAGTGCTCCTCCTGCTCCTCCTTGCACAAAGGCGGAGGTACCGGTCCTGCTGCTGGGTTGTTGCCCTCCTACGGCCTCCTCCACGTCTCCTGATGTACTGGCCTGTCTCCTGGTAGCGCCTCCATGCTCTGGACACTACGCTGACAGACACAGCAAACCTTTTTGCCACATTTTGTTCCAGCAAAACGGTGCATTAAAACTAAAAGTAGATTTACCTCGCTCGGTGGAGACCCTAGGAACTTCAAGAGTTAACCAATCCTGTGAACTGGTTAGGAACTTCAAGAGTTAACCAATCCTGTGAACTGGTTAGGCAACTCAGGTGTCTCCACTTCAACAGCAAAGTCAGATAAGACAGAAGTTTGAAGTAGGGCCTTGTAATTGTACTCATCCGACGGACCAATCTGGGTTTGGTAGATGCCAAGTGAACGCTACCTGCACGAATGCATAGTGCCAACTGTAAAGTTTGGTGGAGAAGGAAGTGGTCTGGCGCTGTTTTTCACAGTTCAGGCTAGACCCCTTAGTTTCAGTGAAGGGAAATCTTAACGCTACAGCCTACAATGACATTCTAGATGATTCTGAGCTTCCAACTTTGTGGCAACAGTTTGGGGAAGGCCCTTTCCTGTTTCAGCATGACAATAAACCTGCGCACAAACATAAATGGTTTGTCGAGATCGGTGTGGAAGAACTTGACTGGCCTGCACAGAGCCCTGACCTCAACCCCATCGAACACTTTTGGGATGAATTGGAATGCAGAGTACGAGTCAGGCCTAATCGCCATGTAGCCATTTACTCTGGGAGCTCATTCCCTGTAAAATCAGAGATAGATCTCCATCGCAGCTGATGAAACATTTTTCTATCATATAATTAAATAGTCTCTGCCTTAATCTTTGGATCGAGTTTTCCACAACAGTATCAAAACTGTCACCTGTAACAACCTTGTTAAACATGATCTAGTCTAAATATGACATGATTCCAACAATTGTAACCTTTTGCATCACTTTAAAGAGGTAATTAGGACCAACCCTGCTTAGCTGTACATACATCGTTCGTGGCCAGTGTGTGCTTGTTTGCAGACTTTTTTGTACAGCTTTGACACTGCTACTGATAGTAGTGGTGGGGCATATATTGCAAGTGCAAATTCAGCACAACATTCTATAATATAATTGTGTTATTCGACGTGTCAAATAATGTTTACACACACAAAGACCCAAACGGCTTCCATACTATGCATACGCATGCGCCTATTAAAGACAATTGATGCTTGTTCTGAAAATGTGCTTTGATTATTCGAAAGGAGGGTGTGACGCAATCGCGGAGCCTCCATGGGCCAAATCCAGCTCTAACGCATCGCCATGTGCTTTTCAAATTGTGCAACAATGTAGAGGGCTCCGTATAGCGCCGAGTAGCAGTTAACGCTGTAAAGCCACTGCAGATATCAGATTGACAATTCAAAACCTTTAAATCGTAGCAACAGTAAAACTATGGGGCGGTGTTGTGGGAGAGGAGCGGCAAAAATCAGCATACAAAACGTTTATTTGTGACGCAGGTCGGCGCGACAGTCAGCCAGAATCGGTGGGCAGTCAGATCTGGCCTCAACACCGGTCCATGAATCCGAATCGGTGTAGGCGAACGTGAGTAGATTACCTTGGAAACATAAAGCCCTTATACCTCAGTGGCGCCGTCTATTGGCGTTCATCCCTAAACACTATGGGCTTTATAAGGCCATATGATTAACATAGATCTTCACACCCGAACTACTGCATCATTGCATTTTAGTGGCTGAAATTACATTGCATACCTAATACGACTTATTTGATTAATTAGTGTCTTGCATCATCAGGAAGTATGCCCAGCCCACAAAGGCTTATAATGTATACAAAGTGGATTTGAGATCGTTTTTATTTCAACTGTAAAAAAAAAAATATAAAAAAAAATCTGACAGAGCCAATAGATCACCTGACAGTAGACTGATTATTGATCACAAAAAGCTCTTAATCTTTAAAGCAACAAAATCAGCAGATTAAACAATTAAAAACTCCCCACCGCTTTCAGAAAAAGCTGGAGGGTTTGACTGACAATCCATGATATTAAAATTGAGTTAACAGTATATCGCCTCAACGTGGTTTTGTTTACATTCCCTTCAGAAAACATTACTTCACAAAAACAGGGTGACGAGAGCATTAGCTGAGAAGGAAACCGCAAGCAGAGGCTATAAAAAGGGGCACAAACATGCCATTAGAAATCTACATCCCAAATGGCACCATGTTCCCTATATAGTGCACTATTTTTCACCAGGGCCCGTGGGTGTTTAGGTCAAAAGTAGTGCACTACGTAGGGAATATGGTCCCATATGGGACGCAGACAAAGGACGCATTCGTTCTCGCTCACACAGGGCGTGGCTCAACATTTAGAGTAGACTATTCTATTGGTCCTACAGTGGAAACTACTTGACCCCCAATGGATCCCTGTTGAAAAGTAGTACACTATATTAGGGAATAGGGTACCATATCACACAGCCAATCTCTTGTCACATCAGCTCATTCATTTAAAAATAAAACTTACAACACAATTCAACTGTTTCCTAATGCAAGTTCATCTCTATTTTGTAGAGGGACTCAATTAAAACAGAAAATATCCCAGGAAGGTATGCTAGATCCACTGTCCAAGAAAGTTCTCCCAGTTGCAGTCACTGCAAGGGAGTACATTTGAAAGGACCCCCTGAGATTCAATAGGTCTCGTACCACTGTTCTTTCACAGACAGTAGTATCCATTTACCCACCTGTCTGCGTCACATACCTAAATGGGCCAGTTTCATGGACAGAGATTAAGCCTAGTCTTGGACTAAGAATCATTATATTTTAGTTCAGGACTAGGTTTAACCCATGTCCGGAAAACTAGGTGTGTCAAGTAAGCGACCGTGTGTGACATGTAAAATCATTCCTCTAAAAGAGATCTGTACACAAACCACACCCATGTACATTCAATAATCAGTACAACTAGGTCTGTTTGGAGCGTTGTCCCAGTAACTAAAAACAGTCTGGTAGATTGACTCTACAACCCCAACACTGCTTCTCCTACCCCCAAATAAAGAAACAAACTTCTGTCAGAAAAAAAAAAAAAGGTTTCCACTCCCAGTCCAAACTGCCTGGTAAATTTATATTGACAATTGCAAAAATCTATTCCACATGTTTAAGAAAACAGGACACATTTATTGATTAAAAAAAAACATCAGTGCAACAGTATTTCTCCTGAAAGGTTTAGATTGGTCTTTATCCGTTCTTCTGTTACCACACGTGACGCCTGCAGTGTGCCACGGCCTGAGAGAGAAGACACAAAACCCACAGTTTACACGACAATAGGCATCCTAGAGGCTACTCTGTCCTTTACAGAAGATATCCTGTCTGTGATATTCAGGAGTACTTTAGGTCGCAGGATTTCAAGAACAGACCCGGATGAGCCGTTCTTCTCGGCCAATCATAATGCATGGCCGGAAATAACAGTTGGATAAAAAAATAAAAACGTTAAAAAAAAATATATATATATATAAATAATCAGGAATTTGTATTGAATTTATTTATTTAAACCAGGGGAGCTGCATTTACAATCCATTTTTCAACCCTGGAATGAAACATGGCTCACTGCTGTAGTGCTACTATGATAGAAACAGTGCCTGTGTTGAGTACTCACGTTGCACAGTTTTGCAGAGTCCATGTTCTTGCACCAGAACGCAGGTCCCCAGCTACACTGGTCCATACCCAGAAGACTTTGCACTGCCTCGGGACACAATCCCACCCTCTGTAACCCAGGACAACCACAGAACCAACTGTCAGACACTGGCAGTCATTGAAACCAGGGAAGTCGGTTAAGTGAAATCCTCTTCATTGATCTGAACACTAGATGTTTTTCCCCCCTTCTATCATCATCATCATCATCATCATCATCCTCATGACACCTTTTCTCTATAGTGAAGTATATTCTCTATGCATTCCAGTGCTCACCATGCAGACAAAGTCAGGGTCCAACATCTGCAGCAGGAGCTGAACCAGCATGGGCTCATACTGCTCAACCAGCTGGTTACACTGGAGGAGAGAGAGAGGGAGTGATTAAGGGTCACACCAACAACGTCTAGTTGACCAGTTACTAGCCAATATTCATTCTTCTTCTGTTGTATTAACACTGTTTTAGGAAACACAGGAACCTCCATCCTCACCTCGCCCCTGACGGCCTCCGGGACAAGGCTGCAGACTTTCCTGACTGCGTCTTCAATCTGAGCCTGTGTGGCGTTCTGTTCCAGGATCCCGTCGATGTAACGCACAGCCATCTTGCAGATGTCACAGGAGCCTCCCGCCGCGACCTGGGACTGGTCCAACACCGCTGAGGGGAAAGGAGAACACAGGGGTAACTTCATCTGGATTGGAGCACCATCAATAAAATGTCCTTTTCTAGTTTAATGATATTGAATAAATAAGCCATCGGCCTCCTAGACCCCCCCCCCCCCCCCCAAAAGAATACACATCAGCCTCCTAGACGACCCCCCCCCCCCCCCAAAAGAATACGTATCGGCCTCCTAGACCCCCCCAAAAGAATACGTATCGGCCTCCTAGACCCCCCCAAAAGAATACGTATCGGCCTCCTAGACCCCCCCCCCCCCCCAAAAGAATACGTATCGGCCTCCTAGACCCCCCCCCCCCCCCAAAAGAATACGTATCGGCCTCCTAGACCCCCCCCCCCCCCCCCCAAAAGAATACGTATCGGCCTCCTAGACCCCCCCCCCCCCCCCCAAAAGAATACGTATCGGCCTCCTAGACCCCCCCCCCCCCCCCCCCCCCAAAAAAGAATACGTATCGGCCTCCTAGACCCCCCCCCCCCAAAAAGAATACGTATCGGCCTCCTAGACCCCCCCCCCCCCAAAAGAATACGTATCGGCCTCCTAGACCCCCCCCCCCCCCCCAAAAGAATACGTATCGGCCTCCTAGACCCCCCCCCCCCCCCAAAAGAATACGTATCGGCCTCCTAGACCCCCCACCCCCCCCCCCAAAAGAATACGTATCGGCCTCCTAGACCCCCCACCCCCCCCCCCAAAAGAATACGTATCGGCCTCCTAGACCCCCCACCCCCCCCCCAAAAGAATACGTATCGGCCTCCTAGACCCCCCACCCCCCCCCCAAAAGAATACGTATCGGCCTCCTAGACCCCCCACCCCCCCCCCAAAAGAATACGTATCGGCCTCCTAGACCCCCCACCCCCCCCCCAAAAGAATACGTATCGGCCTCCTAGACCCCCCCACCCCCCCCCCAAAAGAATACGTATCGGCCTCCTAGACCCCCCACCCCCCCCCCCAAAAGAATACGTATCGGCCTCCTAGACCCCCCACCCCCCCCCCCAAAAGAATACGTATCGGCCTCGTAGACCCTCCCCCCCCCCAAAAGAATACGTATCGGCCTCCTAGACCCCCCCCCCCCCCCAAAAGAATACGTATCGGCCTCCTAGACCCCCCCCCCCCCCCCAAAAGAATACGTATCGGCCTCCTAGACCCCCCCCCCCCCAAAAGAATACGTATCGGCCTCCTAGACCCCCCCCCCCAAAAGAATACGTATCGGCCTCCTAGACCCCCCCAAAAGAATACGTATCGGCCCTGTCGTTCTCTAATCAGTATGCATTAAAACCACCAACAGGGCCTGTCTCAAACACACAGGATAGATCACCCCCCCCCCCCCCCCCCCCCCCTCAAGACTTTCCAAGGACACACACTCCCTCTACTCACGGATGAAGTCACGGCTGGCGTCCTGGCAGAGCCCCACCGCGGTGCAGATAGTCTTGGGGTCGGCCTCCTGTAACAGCAGCTCAATGATGACCTTGCCGTAGGACTCAATCAGATCCTTACACTGGGCTGACAGGGAGGCCGGCAGCACAGAGCACACCTTCTCCAACACACGCACCACATCTTGCTGAGAGAGGGAGGAAGGAGCAGGAGAGCACAGGGGTCAGTTAGGCATGACTTACTCTCCTTCCCAGACACTTCTGCCCAAATGCCAACGTGGCCTTCGTTAGCAAACAAAAGAATCTCCCGGTGCATTGGCTTAATCTACCAACCAATAATCTCCCACAACACCTTCCCACTAACCCTTCTTGTACGCGTCTTCCATACGGGGTCTTGCCTCCGTTGAGCCACGCCTCGCAGTCATGTGATTTGCTCAAATTAAATGATCACCTATACTTTACTTAGTAAGGTCACGCCCATAGAATTAAGAACTCCTCTGGATTGGTTGATGTCCCAGAGTTATATGCACAAAATCCTGGAGACGAGGTCAGGCGTGACAAACACCATTTCACATTCCTTGTATCTCCTAGTCTAGCCATTGCCTATACACCATTTACCTTACTAGGTTTTTGATAGAAAATTCTCATAAGACAACAGCTTGGCTTTAAAAAAAAAAGGTAGCTAGCTATAGCTCCTTCAGCAGTGCGCCGCCGGGCTAAGAGCGCCTTCAGCAGTGAGGATATAAAGATAGCTCCTCGGTCGGCGCGGCAGTTCAACTCTGCAGAAGTCTTATTGTCAGCGTGTTTAGTTTGTAAAGTGTTTGAAGATGATCGCCGTTGTTACCCCTCTAGGGCTGTATATTTTGGGACTGCTCCAGTCATTGACATTTGCGAAGCTTTGACAAACCAACCCGCCCAGCTGTAACCGACAGACAGTCAAGCCTGAAGTCAACAGCTAAGAAGCCTTTCTCCATCTTCCCTCTATTGTTTACACTGTAGCAGACTTCTTTTTCAATGCTCTTCCCTCTATTGTTTACACTGTAGCAGACTTCTTTTTCAATGCTCTTCCCTCTATCGTTTACACTGTAGCAGACTTCTTTTCAATGCTCTTCCCTCTATTGTTTACACTGTAGCAGACTTCTTTTCAATGCTCTTCCCTCTATTGTTTACACTGTAGCAGACTTCTTTTCAATGCTCTTCCCTCTATTGTTTACACTGTAGCAGACTTCTTTTCAATGCTCTTCCCTCTATTGTTTACACTGTAGCAGACTTCTTTTCAATGCTCTTCCCTCTATTGTTTACACTGTAGCAGACTTCTTTTTCAATGCTCTTCCCGTTCATGTTCAGTGTCACTGGACTATTATTGCCCTGCCAGACGCATTTTGGTTGACCTTTTAGTTAAAGGGGAGGTTGCTGCTGGTTTGAAATGTATTGATTTGGTGTGGTACTATTGACATATGGCCGAGAAGATTTTACATTAAAGCCTTTGTTTTGTCAATCAATACACCCCCCCCCCCCCCCCCCCCATTGGGAGGTAATACAGATTGTTGTAAATCCTCTAATGTTGATGACTGGGTTCTTTCTTGTCAATTGTTTCTATGAAGTTGCTGTTAAAATTGCTCTGCCATTATTGGTTGGGTTACCCCTGTGCTGTGACGTGTGCTTTATAGGGTGTGTCTTATCCTCTCTACTGGCCAACCCGGCTACCCTCTAGTCAGTCTGTTCTGCTGTTGTGTGTCCAGTAGTGGTACTCCATCTATCCCACTCTTGTCCTTTCAGCAGAGTTAATACCTGACTGGTGACCCAACCAAATCTTTATCTTCACCCCTCTGACAACACCGCTACAAAGTGAACCTGGGTAAAACAATATCCACTGCTGCTTGCACAGTAATAACCATCACACAGGGTCAGAGTAACGGGTGGCCTGAGGACGCAGAGAGGAAACACATTGTACTAAATTCTTGTTCATCCTTGACACACAGGACAAACAAGCCCACTTGGCCTCCGGGGGGGGGGGGGGGGGGGGGGGGGGGGGGGGGGTGAAGAGATTCTGTTTTTAACAACCCTGAAGACACAGCCAACATGTTACTTTAATAACAATTTCAGTTGAACTCTTTAAAATGAACATTAAATGTTACGTGAAAGCCGCAAATAGCTTCTTTTGTCTGGATTAACTGTGGCTTTTTAGCAGAAATATTCCAACTGAAAATGTGTTGTCCATCCAACATATTCCAGAGGTGGAGAGCAATCACATATAGTGCATTTGTATTTTAGAATAAAAATCACGATTAGTAAAGGGCTGTTTTATAGTTTTTCATGGCGTTAAGAATGTGTCAAAACTGCTCCCCCCCCCCATGATAAAAACATAATTTACTAACTCCCTTACAAACAGCGTTACGTTTCGATCATACCCCATCAGAGAGACAGCGAATCATACCTAGGATAGGATAAAGCAATCCTTCTGACCCCCCCCACCCCTTAAAAGATTTAGATGCACTATTGTAAAGTGGCTGTTCCACTGGATGTCATAAGGTGAATGCACCAATTTGTAAGTCGCTCTGGATAAGAGCATCTGCTAAATGACTTAAATCATACCCCATCAGACAGAGCGCGAATCATACCCCATCAGACAGAGAGCGAATCATACCCCATCAGACAGACAGCGAATCATACCCCATCAGACAGACAGCGAATCATACCCCATCAGACAGAGAGCGAATCATACCCCATCAGACAGACAGCGAATCATACCCCATCAGACAGACAGCGAATCATACCCCATCAGACAGACAGCGAATCATACCCCATCAGACAGACAGCGAATCATACCCCATCAGACAGACAGCGAATCATACCCCATCAGACAGAGAGAACCACCTCCACTCCTGTTTGATCGTGAAACCCTTTACCACATCGTCACAGTGTTTTATAGCAACCCGTCAGGTGACCTACCTCCGTCTTCTCATCCCCCAGCATGCTCTCCACCTCCTTCATAATGAACTCGCATGCGATACATTGAGGGGAGGCGAGGGCGTGCACCATGTTCTGGAGGATAGACAAAGAGTCGGCGTAACTACAAAAGTCTTGGAACAAAATAAGTTGTGGTCCCAAAACGCATCAGTATAACTGGAATAGTAACCATGCCAACGTCATAACTACATTACAAAACACGTCAGTGTGATTATATAACTTTATGTTTATGGAAAAGTCCATGTATTTCATATGGAAGAATGAAAAAGGGAAGGTACAGAAGTACACGGCCACTTGCCAGCGCCTCTGGTACCAGTAGGTTACCTTGGCGGGCTTCGCAGCGTCCAGCTTAGTGGCAGGGACCAGTTTGACAGCAGGGACGGCCTTGGCAGCCACCAGGTTCATCATGGGGACAGAGCTCTTCACCTCTGCAGAGCAGAACTCAGCGCGGGAACAGATGTCTTTAGGTTGCTGAGGGGGGGGAGAATGTCAGAATGTACAGTTAGACACATTCATATCATTCTACACAAAATAGGTTTCATCACATGACATTAAGATGTATGTATGAATCCACTGTTCCTTAGTCTCAGAGACAGAGCCAGGCTAAAATGTTCTCATGCAAATCACTTTCAAACCCACACAATAGGTAGTGTACAGTCTAAGCCAGCAACCCATGTCACAGGTAGATGATTCTCATGCTAGAGGCATGCATAGAGCAACATGCATGCAGATGGTTCCAGACACTAATGAGGCATTAAGAAACTATAGCATTGGTAAAGAATCATTCATTTTAGTGGCATGGACAATATCCAGCTTTTCATATCATCCTACCGTCCTTCTCTCACCCCGGGATTTACGGTATTACCGGCTTGATGGGTTGCCATAAAAAAATTATTTAAAAAAAGTGTTATTGGCAGAATGCTAACAAAATTAGTACAAGTAAGTGAATTTCCATGGAAGCTGCTAGCTAGATATGCTAATACACACACACACACACACATATACATATACACACACTACCAAGTGTCATTTTTGGTGAGTTGACATTTACAAGTGAACGTGAACGAGAGACATTGTGCAAATGAAGAAAGTTAACGCATGCTTGTCTGAAGGAAGAACAGTACTGCCTCTGGAGCAGCATGTCTACCCGCTGTGCGTGTGTGGAGTCGCTAGGGCAACGGGCTGCCTGCTCAGCGAAGATGGGGGCAGAGCAAACAGGACCAGAACAGAGAAGAAGAAATAACAAGGTAATCAAAGCTGCAGTGGCAACTGTACAGAACTCATCCAAAGGGCTTTGACTTCTCAAACACAACAGAAAGCCAACACAATATGATGCCCCGTGACCTTATTCATTCCGCCACTTACTTAGATAACTACCAAGTTAAATGTAAGGGTCATGTTAAAACACAGAAGTGTGTTTTTCCACGCAGGAAAAAAATTACTTAAGAAATATATTTCTGCGTTTTGTAAACACAGATCTAAAATGGTTCTTATTGCAATTTCTGCTCAGCATCAAAACTCATGTTTTGCTTCAGCTACTGTTCTCCATCATTCTATCAGTGCTGACTGACTGATGTGGAGCTACTGTTCTCCATCATTCTATCAGTGCTGACTGACTGATGTGGAGCTACTGTTCTCCATCATTCTATCAGCGCTCTGACTGACTGACGTGGAGCTACTGTTCTCCATCATTCTATCAGCGCTGACTGACTGACGTGGAGCTACTGTTCTCCATCATTCTATCAGCGCTGACTGACTGATGTGGAGCTACTGTTCTCCATCATTCTATCAGCGCTGACTGACTGATGTGGAGCTACTGTTCTCCATCATTCTATCAGCGCTCTGACTGACTGATGTGGAGCTACTGTTCTCCATCATTCTATCAGCGCTGACTGACTGACGTGGAGCTACTGTTCTCCATCATTCTATCAGCGCTCTGACTGACTGATGTGGAGCTACTGTTCTCCATCATTCTATCAGCGCTGACTGACTGACGTGGAGCTACTGTTCTCCATCATTCTATCAGCGCTGACTGACTGATGTGGAGCTACTGTTCTCCATCATTCTATCAGCGCTCTGACTGACTGATGTGGAGCTACTGTTCTCCATCATTCTATCAGCGCTCTGACTGACTGATGTGGAGCTACTGTTCTCCATCATTCTATCAGCGCTGACTGACTGATGTGGAGCTACTGTTCTCCATCATTCTATCAGCGCTCTGACTGACTGATGTGGAGCTACTGTTCTCCATCATTCTATCAGCGCTCTGACTGACTGATGTGGAGCTACTGTTCTCCATCATTCTATCAGCGCTGACTGACTGATGTGGAGCTACTGTTCTCCATCATTCTATCAGCGCTCTGACTGACTGATGTGGAGCTACTGTTCTCCATCATTCTATCAGCGCTCTGACTGATGTGGAGCTACTTTTCCTCAGTATAGCCAGCCTACTTTTTCCTCTGGTAAAATACAAGATTAACTTTAAGCAAAACATTAGAAAATTCAGCTGGCTACATGCGTTCTATTATAGGCCTAAAAACATTACAAATATGGCAGCCATGCATTGTTTTTGCCCAAAAATGGCATTTTCACTGTCATCTGAAGAACACACCAAATGTGTTCCGCTAATGTCTTGAAGGAAAACTATAGTTGGACGTCCCTGATCATGCTATTGAAGCAACAAGAAAAAAAATAACTTGACTTTCAATATAAAAAACGTGACCCCTGTCAATACACAGCTGGTCTGAGCTGCTGCAGCTTTCTCCTGTTGTGCCATTTACAAACACGACTGGCTCAACCGTTCTGGGGAACTATGGGAAGCTTCATAATGTCAAACAGGTGAAATTAACAACACAATCTGCTTTATACATGTCGACTGTATTTACTTAAAATATGATAAATATTTTTTACATTTAAAATAAATTGTTTCAACGGTATTGGTAGAATTGAAAAACCATCCCGTGTCTATTTCCAAATACACATCCCAAACCTAATGGACTAAATGGAAACCGTTGCATGGACCAGTCTACAGTCTAGAATCATGACATGCCCATCAAATATGTTTTCCCCCCCAAAAAAAGCTTGGTTTGCCAAGGACTCAGGTATTAGCATTCAGCACAGAGAAACATCGTGATGCAGTTCAAGAACAGTAAAATGTGAGTACTTGAAGTAAGTAGCACTAGTGGACAGACCGTACAGAAGCTAGGGCTGTGGGCAGACAGAAAATGCCAGATCTTTCTACAATGGTAGTCATCCATTAACAGATGGACAACGGAGATGATTGTCTGTCAAAACGCTCGATACATCAGCCTTTTTGCCGGACAAAAATGGGACAATGCTGAATGCATAATAAGGATTTCATGCAAGTCTCTGTGTGGCCGCAGCCTAAAGGGTGTGAGACTACAGACTGAACACAGAGAAACCTACCTGTTCCTAGAGACCCACAGCAACCCCAGGAGAGAGCAGGAGGGGAGAGAGCAGGAGGGGAGAGAGCAGGAGGGGAGAGAGCAGGAGGGGAGAGAGCAGGAGGGGAGAGAGCAGGAGGGGAGAGAACGAGAGAGCAGGAGGGGAGAGAACGAGAGAGCAGGAGGGGAGAGAACGAGAGAGCAGGAGGGGAGAGAACGAGAGAGCAGGAGGGGAGAGAGCAGGAGGGGAGAGAGCAGGAGGGGAGAGAACGAGAGAGCAGGAGGGGAGAGAGCGAGAGAGCAGGAGGGGAGAGAGCAGGAGGGGAGAGAGCAGGAAGAGGCGCATGAATGGAGGGGAAAATAAAAACAAACGATTAAAGATGTGAATGGAATCAGCAGGCTAGGAGGAGCTGTAGTAAGACTCTGGATATATATATATACACTAAATTATTATGACATACACATATTGGTTCACGTATAAACCTGTTAAGTATTTGTCAGGCAACACTGTGCAGAGTTATCAGCTACAATTACACATCAGCAGAAGAGAAACCTCTCCAGTTTGGGGGGGGGCTGAAAACCAGAAGTGGTGCACTAAATATATGAAACAGGATGACATTTAGGAGACACCCTAGAAGACAATGAGTGACTGACCATGGACATGAGCTGCAGGGCGACGAGAGGAGCGTACTGGCTGATATACTGCTTGCACTGAAACACAGAAGACAAAACAGTCAGAAACAAAGTCAGTCAAAACCAATGATCTTCCAGCTTCATAGATTGGAAGTATTTCTTGATCAATCAAATGTATTTATAAAGCCCTTTTTTTTTTTTTTTTTTTTTACTTCCTAGAATGGTGGGAACCTAGGAAGAAACCTAGAGAGGAACCAGGCTCTGAGGGGTGGCCGGTCCTCTTCTGGCTGTGCCGGGCTAGAGATTATTAAGGCCAGACTGTTCAACATGTTTGAACATTCATGGATAACAAGCAGGGTCAAATAAACCAACTAATGCATTAAACCAGATGGCATCTAGGGCACAAACTGTAAATTCGATTATGGCTAATTCCATTGCTGGATTACTCAAAATAGTCACTCCACCGAACTTGTTTAAAAACTCCGTAGCCAGATCACTAACTCCGTAGCCAGATCACTAACTCCGTAGCCAGATCACTAACTCCGTAGCCAGATCACTAACTCCGTAGCCAGATCACTAACTCCTAGCTAGATAAGTACGTAGTCCTCTCACCATGTCAGAGATTCCAGGCCCCAGCAGGTCACACTGGCTCTGGATCCGTTCGATCAGAGAGTTGACGAAGGTAGTGTTTCTCTTCGCCTCGTCCTGGAAGTCTGTGATGAACTTCACACAGTCCTCACACAAGTCTCCAGCCTCCTACAAGGAGACAGAAGACCCTCACTAGTGAATAAAGGAGTAGCAGTTACACATTAAGAAATCGGTGACAGTTTAAAGTTGGTACTGGGTCATGTTCAGTAGTGAAATAACAGTTTGGAATGGGAAAGTACAGCCAGAATTTGATCAATAAGACAGATTTCAGTTGCAAAAAGATTTGGTACTTTGTGCCCTACTGAACATAACTTATGTGCAGCTATGCTGAGCACCATAGTAAATTATAACTCTAATGATTTTGTAAAGTCCTTTAACAATTATTACACAGACACCCAATCCTAGACACCAAAGACCAGAATTACAACCCCCAAAATTCTACGATGACTGGCGTACCTGTTTAGGAACCTCTTTCTTGGTGTTCTCCTGCGCCTGGGGGTAGAGGAGCCCAGGGATGTTGAGGAGGAAGGGGGCGACCCTCTGGGCCAGGTCTTCCTGAGGAATCTCATTGGACGTGAGCTGTGGGATCTGGTTAGACTGGATCTGAGACTGGAGTCTGGCCAGAGCTGCCTGCTGGGAGTCACACAGACCTATGGCACCACACACCACCTGAGGGTTCATCTGGAATCCAGAAACATCAGACTCTGGTCACTACAGTCTGTACATCTCACTACTGGTACGCACACTACAATAAACTCAGGGTCAATTTCCCACTTCACAGATCCAGATCAGGCCTTGTCCTGGACCAAAACAATATTTCCAATGAAAGTGTGTTTGAGTCCAGGAACCTGGTTAATCTATATGCAGCTGGCATCCTTCTAGATGCCACCGTGTTCCCCAGTCCCCAACAGAACAGCCACCGTGTCCCCCGGTCCCCAACAGAACAGCCACCGTGTTCCCCGGTCCCCAACAGAACAGCCACGTGTTCCCCGGTCCCCAACAGAACAGGCACCGTGTTCCCCAGTCCCCAACAGAACAGCCACTGTGTCCTCAACAGAACAGCCACCGTGTTCCCCAGTCCCCAACAGAATATCTGTGTACTTTCCAATAAATGACCATTACTACACAGAGCTCAACTCTAATGACTAAAAATGGCCCTGTGTCTGTCCCACTACGGGTGTAGCTAGAGCCCCACTACGGGTGTAGCTAGAGCCCCACTACGGGTGTAGCTAGAGCCCCACTACGGGCGTAGCTAGAGCCCCACTACGGGCGTAGCTAGAGCCCCACTACGGGCTAGTGTTACATAATGGCCCATATATCCTCCTAATGTTTACTAGGGTGAACCCAACTCTTAATCTGAGGAGCTCTCAGAATTCAATGTTCAATAGCAATACAACAAACCTGAATCCACAGAAAACACAAACCAATTCACAAATACTGATATAAACTACTATGAGATGGAGTCAAATGTGAGTGACTGTGCCCATCAATAAACACGGTCAGGTGTTTATAACAATCCCACTGCAATGTGTGATGAAGGATTTCTTGCAAGACATCATTGCCACACCGTAGTGTGAAAAATTCAGTGTTCTCCAAGGAAAATAAATCTGCATGTAAAATCTTCTTATCGATGTCCTGGGTTTCGAACGGCTCGCCATCCGTGGTGGAACTGAATCCATACTCATGAAACCTGACCAAATCCTGGCGTCAATCTTTCCCTCAATCCCTTCACAACACCTTTGTATAGATAAGTGAGTGTTAAAATCCAGTTCACCCATTCAGTTTTATACAACTCAAAGATTTGAAATGTAGTTTCTTCCGTGGAATGGCGGTAGCTCTACGCGTTCCGTTCCAATTATCCCCCCCCCCCATCAGCAAGTTGGAGCCAACTGGTGCATGATGGGAGGTTAGGAGAGGGACTAAGAATATTGAGTTAATTGGCTCAAAGTGAACTGCTCGTCATGCAGCTTCTGACAGCTGATTTGTAATAGGAGTCAACTTAAAACATATCAATATAGTATAATATGATTGTTACTGGAATCTCACTAGTAGTCAACGTGCGTTACACCAGTCTCACAGTATCATGCCCAGCACCTTCAGTGTCAACATTTAACTTATAGTATTGTAAAGTGTCACAACTCATCAAGTGATCGTCAATGTTGCTTTAACTTGTTTGTCAAATGTTATATTGGAGGAGCGACAGACTTTCCCAACCTAATATCCATTCAGTCACAACATATTGCAGTCCTTGGATTAGACTGCATGAAAGTCATTTTATAATGATAAGACTGTATGAAACATTACGACCAACAGAAATCCAGTCCATCTTGGCTCATCAGTTCTGCTGTGATTTAAGAGTGTACAAAGCTGTCGTCAAGGCAAAGGGTGGATACTTTGAAGAAACTCAATACGCTTAACACTTTTTTGGTTACTACATAATTCCATATGTGTTATTTCATAGTTTTGATGTCTTCACTATTATTCTACAATGTAGAAAATAGTACAAATAAAGAAACTGTAATGAGTAGGTGTCCAAACTTTTGACTGGTACGAGATATACTCACACACTGAGACTGTTACCTGACAAAAAAATAAGGGGTTAAATACCTGTGTAAATTTCTTTAAATAATAATTCCCCATCTTATCTCTCAAAGATATAGAACAGTACAAACTTAGTTTTGATTTGATTGGGGGGGGGGGGGCTCTATGTAGTGAAACTAATTCAATACATTTAGTATGGGCTAATAGCATTAAGGATACACATTTAGTATGGGCTAATAGCATTAAGGATACACATTTAGTATGGGCTAATAGCATTAAGGATACACATTTAGTATGGGCTAATAGCATTAAGGATACACATCTACCATCAAATGGCTAAATTATCCTTGGAATGACATTGAAACATCGCCATTTAGCTTCGCAGAATGAGGATATTGGATTGATTCTGAATAACAAACCATTTCTCTCTCCCTCTCTGTGTCTGTAGGCTAGCTTACTTTCCTATAAACCACTGTGTGTGTGTGTGTACCAGCTCTCCAGCGATGATACCAATGAGGATAGCGTAGTATTTGTCCACCGTCTCTTTACACTCTGCAGCCAGGCTCTTGTCAGGGATCAGGTGACAGGCCTTCTCCAGGACGTCCAGGATCTCACCCTAGAGGACATGAACATCAGCTTAGAGACCCCCAGCCTCAGACCCCACTATGTGGAGCGACGCCCCCCCCAGCCTCAGACCCCACTATGTGGAGTGACGGGCCCCCCAGCCTCAGACCCCACTATGTGGAGCGACAGGCCCCCCCCCCCCCCCCCCCCCCCCCCCCCCAGCCTCAGACCCCACTATGTGGAGCGACAGGCCCCCCCAGCCTCTCCTCTGGGACCCCCAGCGGTTCCATGTATTGGAACCATTCCAGAAATAGCACCCGATTCAACAAATCATCAAGCCCTTTACTACGTAAATCACGTGAACTAATTCAGGACTACAACATTTTTAAATGTTGGAAAACAGTTTTGGCATATTTGTACCACTTGTGTACACTGGATAGAAGACAGTTTGGCAGAGGATGAATTTGTTTTCAGCAACAACAAAAACAGGGAACTTCCCACAATTCCTCCTCCATGACTCACCTGAGTAGCATTGTTGTTCAGCAGCTGGTCTACCGCAATCAGCAACCCCTTACACAGGTCACATGGCACGGATTTCTGAAACAGGGAGGAGGGAGTAGATTAGGGAAGCAAAACCAAGGCCAGGTTAAACTATGTCCACTGTTCATCCATTTACACAGGGAAAATACCTTTCCCCCCTTCAATAGACAACATGCTAGATAAAGTAGACTAGAGTCTCACCATCTGGGGCTGGTTCCATACGTTCTGCTGGCAGTGGACTACGGCGCCACAGATGGAGGCAGTCTTCACATTTTGGCACCAGTAGGGAGGACCACGGGCACACTGTTCAGTACCCAACAGAGGGGTGGCGACAGCTGGGAGAGAGAGTAGACACTAACGTTAGCCACACTGTTCTGGACCCAACAGACGGGAGGTGACAGCTAGGAGACACTGTTCTGGACCCAACAGAGGGGTGGTGACAGCTAGGAGAGACTGTTCTGGACCCAACAGAGGGGTGGTGACAGCTAGGACCCACACTGTTCTGGACCCAACAGACGGGAGGTGACAGCTAGGAGACACTGTTCTGGACCCAACAGAAGGGTGGTGACAGCTAGGAGAGAGTAGACACACTGCTCTGGACCCAACAGACGGGAGGTGACAGCTAGGAGAGAGTAGCCACACTGTTCTGGACCCAACAGAGGGGTGGTGACAGCTAGGACCCACACTGTTCTGGACCCAACAGAGGGGTGGTGACAGCTAGGAGACACACTGTTCTGGACCCAACAGACGGGAGGTGACAGCTAGGAGAGAGTAGCCACACTGTTCTGGACCCAACAGAGGGGTGGTGACAGCTAGGACACACTGTTCTGGACCCAACAGAGGGGTGGTGACAGCTAGGAGAGACTGTTCTGGACCCAACAGAGGGGTGGTGACAGCTAGGACCCACACTGTTCTGGACCCAACAGACGGGAGGTGACAGCTAGGAGACACTGTTCTGGACCCAACAGACGGGAGGTGACAGCTAGGAGAGAGTAGACACACTGTTCTGGACCCAACAGACGGGTGGTGACAGCTAGGAGAGAGTAGACACACTGTTCTGGACCCAACAGAGGGGTGGTGACAGCTAGGAGACACTGTTCTGGACCCAACAGAGGGGTGGTGACAGCTAGGAGAGAGTAGCCACACTGTTCTGGACCCAACAGAGGGGTGGTGACAGCTAGGAGACACAATGTTCCCATCTATCCCAAACGGTCGGTGTAGCAGAAGTGACACTGCCCTACACATTCTTAGATAAACAGTGTATGTTAAACATTAATTGATTTATAAGTCAACCTATTTGTTTGAAGGGTCTGTTCAAGCCTAGCCGTTATACTGAAGACATTGGCCTACGGTATGTAACATAGTCCTACAGCATGTATGTAACCTAGTTCCAGTCCTACAGTATGCATGTAACCTAGTCCTACAGTATGCAACCTAGTCCTACAGTATGCATGTAACCTAGGTCCAGTCCTACAGTATGCAACCCAGTCCCAGTCCTACAGTGTGCATGTAACCTAGTCCCACAGTATGCATGTAACCTAGTCCCAGTCCTAGAGTATATATATGTAACCTAGTCCCAGTCCTAGAGTATATATATGTAACCTAGTCCCAGTCCTAGAGTATATATATGTAACCTAGTCCCAGTCCTAGAGTATATATATGTAACCTAGTCCCAGTCCTAGAGTATATATATGTAACCTAGTCCCACAGTATATATATGTAACCTAGTCCCACAGTATATATATGTAACCTAGTCCCACAGTATATATATGTAACCTAGTCCCACAGTATATATATGTAACCTAGTCCCACAGTATATATATATGTAACCTAGTCCCACAGTATATATATATGTAACCTAGTCCCACAGTATATATATGTAACCTAGTCCCACAGTATATATATGTAACCTAGTCCCACAGTATTTATATGTAACCTAGTCCCACAGTATATATATGTAACCTAGTCCCACAGTATATATATGTAACCTAGTCCCACAGTATATATATGTAACCTAGTCCCACAGTATATATATGTAACCTAGTCCCACAGTATATATATGTAACCTAGTCCCACAGTATATATATGTAACCTAGTCCCAGTCCTACAGTATATATATGTAACCTAGTCCCAGTCCTACAGTATATATATGTAACCTAGTCCCAGTCCTACAGTATATATATGTAACCTAGTCCCAGTCCTACAGTATATATATGTAACCTAGTCCCAGTCCTACAGTATATATATGTAACCTAGTCCCAGTCCTACAGTATATATATGTAACCTAGTCCCAGTCCTACAGTATATATATGTAACCTAGTCCCAGTCCTACAGTATATATATGTAACCTAGTCCCAGTCCTACAGTATATATATGTAACCTAGTCCCAGTCCTACAGTATATATATGTAACCTAGTCCCAGTCCTACAGTATATATATGTAACCTAGTCCCAGTCCTACAGTATATATATGTAACCTAGTCCCAGTCCTACAGTATATATATGTAACCTAGTCCCAGTCCTACAGTATATATATGTAACCTAGTCCCAGTCCTACAGTATATATATGTAACCTAGTCCCAGTCCTACAGTATGCATGTAACCTAGTCCCAGTCCTACAGTATGCATGTAACCTAGTCCCAGTCCTACAGTATGCATGTAACCTAGTCCCAGTCCTACAGTATGTAACCTAGTCCCAGTCCTTGAGTATGTAACCTAGTCCCAGTCCTTGAGTATGTAACCTAGTCCCAGTCCTTGAGTATGTATGTAACCCGGGTCCAGTTCCTTTTCAAACAGGCGAAAGTAGAGACGTATTACAATTCCCTAAAATAAATCTGAGAACAGGAAGTGAAAGGAGGATCATGTGACTCGTAAGGGAAATACCACGACCAACTAGGTCTACTTCCTCATCTGATCAGAGAATTTTTTTTATAATAAGTTCACTATATTTCAGTTTTGGAAACAGATCCTACCAAGAAACCGCAGTGGAAAGCACCCAACACCAACCATCTGTTAGACAGAGATTATATATATATATATATATATATATATATATATATGTTAGAGAGGTCAACGAGGTCAGCGTCCAATCCTGCTGCTGGGTTGTTGCCCTCCTACGGCCTCCTCCACGTCTCCTGATGTACTGGCTGTCTCCTGGTAGCGCCTCCATGCTCTGGACACTACGCTGACAGACACAGCAAACCTTCTTGCTTCCTAAGTGGACAGTTTGATTTCACAGAAGTGTGATTGACTTGGAGTTACATTGTGTTGTTTAAGTGTTCCCTTTATTTTTTTGAGCAGTGTATATTAAGTCAGCAACAAAAAAAAAGAAACGGCCCTTTCAGGACCTTGTCTTTCAAAGATAATCAGTAAAAATCCAAATAACTTCACAGCTCTTCATTGTAAAGGGTTTAAACACTGTTTCCCATGCTTGTTCAATGAACCACAAACAATTAATGAACATGCACCTGTGGAACAGTCGTTAACACACTAACAGCTTACAGACGGTAGGCAATTAAGGTCACAGTTATGAAAACTTAGGACACTAAAGAGGCCTTTCCACAGACTGTGAAAAACACCAAAAGAAAGATGCCCAGGGTCCCTGCTCATCTACGTGAACGTGCCTTAGGCATGCTGCAAGGAGGCTTGAGGACTGCAGATGAGGCCAGGGCAATACATTGACACATCCGTACTGTGAGACGCCTAAGACAGCGCTACAGGGAGACAGGGCGGACAGCTGATCGTCCTCGCAGTGGCAATCCACGTGTAACACCTGCATAGGATTGGTACATCCAAACATCACACCTGCGGGACAGGATGGCAACAACTGCCCAAGTTACACCAGGAACGCACAATCCCTCCATCAGTGCTCAGACTTTCTGCGAGAGCCTAGACTGAGGGCTTGTAGGCCTGTTGTAAGGCAGGTCCTCACCAGACATCACCGGCAACAACGTCGCCTATGGGCACAAACTCACCGTCGCTGGACCAGACAGGACTGGTAAAAAGTGCTCTTCACTGACGAGTCGTGGTTTTGTCTCACCAGGGGTGATGATCGGATTCGCGTTTATCGTCGAAGGAATGAGCGTTACACCGAGGCCTGTACTCTGGAGCGGGATCGATTTGGAGGTGGAGGGTCCGTCATGGTTCTGGGGGGGGGGGGGGGGTTGTCACAGCATCATCGGACTGAACTTGTTGTCATTGCAGGCAATCTCAACGCTGTGCGTTACAGGGAAGACATCCTCCTCCCTCATGTGGTACCCTTCCTGCAGGCTCATCCTGACATGACCCTCCAGCATGGCAATGCCACCAGCCATACTTGATGGAAATTGTCTCTGGTTCGGGTGTCAGTTAAACTGCAGTACCGACAAATCTATAGGCGCAGTCAAAACCATGCTTCTAGACAGGAACCCTGGCCCCTTGAGCCCTGGGTGGAGCATTGCACCCTGGGAGTTGAAATACACTCTGAATCATAGTGTACATTTACATTTGAGTCATTGAGCAGACGCGCTTATCCAGAACTTACAGGAGGAACTAGGGTTGAGTTCCTTTGCTCAATGGCAGACAGATTTGTCACCCAGTCTGGGATTCCAACTAGCAAGCTTCAGAATTGACCTTAAGTGTTTGTTGCTTTGGCACTAAACTCTTCATTTATTACAGAAATGACTTAACTGTAATAGATTCTAGGTCTAATGAATGTTATAGCTCAGCAAACCCTGATATGTATCAAATATTATTTTTTTGTTTCCTGTAATTGTCAACAAAAAAATAAGTTCAGACATGATTTTGCATAAGGTACATTTCAGATGTTGCGTTACTTAATATTTGCGTTAATTAATATTTGCATTTATTTTTGAAAGAAAGTTGTTCTCCGTTAAACATATTGTTCAGTGTTTAAAAAAAACATTAAGCCCAGTGGTTGTTCTCCGACTTCAGCCAATACACTTCCTGTTTTGTTGTATCAATACAGCGTCGGGTATCGTTTTGGTATGGGTGGCAGGTAGCCTAGTGGTTAAGAGCATTGTGCAAATAACCGAAAGGTCGCTGGTTGGAATACGTGAGCCGACAAGGTGAAAAATCTGTCGGTGTGCCCTTCAGCAAGGCACTTAACCCTAGTTCCTCCTGTAAGTAAGTCTCTCTGGATAAGAGAGTCTATTATTGGGACAACACTAAACCGTTTTATATTTAACCAGGTGCAAAGGAGGGTTTTTGTTGTTGTTAAGGAGCGTGGTTTAGTAAGTCATGTTTCAGAGGATGCATGACTTGACCTTTGCCCCTCCCGAGCCTGTTGGGGGAGTTGCAGCGACGAGATCGCAATTGGTGATCACTAAATTGAAAAAAAAAAAAAAGACACGATTACCTTTTGTGCACAAAACTGTTGAGTTTATTGTTGAAGCATATTTATCCGTCACTAACTGCCGAAGATATTACCATTTTATTTTCAATCAAAGGCTACCATGAGTTGTTTTTTTTTTGTTGCCAAATTTGCAGAGACGCATAAATGCTAATCTTCCGAGTCAGACATAAAAACAAATGTTGCATTGACAGAGGGAAAGAAACTGACGATGCATAGCCTTTGCCAAATAAACCACCAATCTGATAGATAGCTACTCATGTGACAAAAGAAAAATCAAAAGACAAAAACCAACATAACATTGCCTAGTTATCACAAAGCCCCACTCCAAGCTAACAGCCTGAAGAGATAGCAGATAGGACCGTGCCTGTGTTCTGTAAGCACGAAACATTCCCGAAAGGGGGCGGTACTATGTGCACTTGTCCAATTAGAAACGCTCCTTTTGGTTCTGTTGCAAAACCTTGTACGATGTGCCCCAAAACTCACCCCCAGGCGTCTGAGGTCATAGTCAGCAACCCAATGTTAAACAAATCACTCATGTTCATATGCTGATAATACATTCACACTGCAGTGAGTCAACCATTCACTCTCCCATGCTGCCTTGTACTGGGTAAGGTACAGTAGAGATGGAGAAAATGAGTGGGGGGGGGGGGGGGGGGGGGGCTCTTAGGCAGACAAACAACTTGATGCTCTATGAGGTGCTGGGCCTCGTTATCACAAGGACATTTCAGCTCGTCTGACTCCAATGAGCAAAGCCATTATGCTACATTGTCAGTGAGTCAGCTATTCACTTTTTTTTTTTAACCACCTACTTTGAAAACATCACAAAGGGGATAAACATGACAAAAACAGGCTACATTTTAGGAGTCTACGCTGCCATGTTAGCCTACAGTTCTACAGTAAACTTGCCCGGCTTTTTATGCTGCCATGTTAGCCTATAGTTCTACAGTAAACTTGCCCGGCTTTTTTCGTAAAAAATAAATAAAAAAAAAGGACCATTCACGACTAACACAGTTGAGTGATCAATCTCATGTTTGAGTTTGATGAAGCATACTGGAACAGCTCAGAGCTGCTTGTAGCCTACGCCACTCAGCCGTGCGAGGCGGGAGCCACTCAGCTGTGCGAGGCGGGAGTGAATCAAACATCACATGGCGCCACAAAAGAACCTCCCCTTCACCTAAACACCCCCCCGACTGCACCTTCAGCTAACCCCCCCTTAACGACTTCCCCTTCACCTAACCCCCCCACCCACCCCTGCACCTAACCCCCCCCACGACTGCCCCTTCAGCTAACCCCCCCCACCCACGACTGCTCCTTCAGCTAACCCCCCCCACCCACTTCCCATTTGATAGCCGATGCCAACGAGAGGGGGGCAAATCAAAGTTTAGTCACGTACACAGTTTAGCAGATGTTATAGAGAGCACAACCAAATGCTTAAGCAGTACTCCTAATGACGACGTCAACGAACTAGTCTCGTACTGATTGTATCGTCTTCGTAGCAAACTAAGTGCTCTACAAATTACCTCAAAACTAAAAGGGGAACCAGAACAATTGTATTGCAGGAACTGATACCAAGCCTGTAGTTTTGCAAATATGAGAAATCATACGACTGACACTCACTGTGAGTAATCAAACAGTTTCATTTCACACAGGGTGTTGTCAACAGGGAAGTGTCCCGTTATAAATAGGCCTAGCCATTGTCTCTCTCAGAGCAGCAATATGACACCCTCAACACCCTGACCAAACTAGGACACTAAAGCAAAAGGTAACAAGCTTGTGCATGTTTATTACAACAAAGCTTTTTGTAATGATATTAGCCAATTAGGCCTATAGGGAAGACAGCTCTGCGTGATTAAGCATACAGCATGTATAGGGGAATGTGACAGACTGACTGCATGATTGATTTAGGGAGCGTGTTAAATAGTTTGCAGAAAAATTACTCTGGATCTGAATCATGGAAAGACAACATTATACATGTCGATACTAACATCTATTACTTAAAATCAGAAATAAATCCACACGATCAAAAAGGTGAAGCGAAACATAAATGAGGAAATTGAAAACGTCTACATAAAGACCCACTAGCTTTCACTACCCACACTCCCTTGGGGCCTACCTACCCACTCCAAGATTTACTTGTCCTACACACTTTGTCCCCGTTTTGTCTCAATAATAATTTGTTAGGACTTCTGCGTTAGGAACGTAGTTGGGGCGAAAGAACTTTGAGGATATGATTGCATTTGTTTAGATGAGAAAGATAGAGGGGCCCCCATCATGCACCTGGATGGACTACCTCAAGAATACATGCTGTCTTTCAAATGACTTTTAAGTGAACAGGAAAACAGGTTAGAGTAGTAATAGATTGATTTGAGACGACAACAGTACCATACTTTGGTTCCCTAAAAGATGCTCCACGTAAAGGAGAGGGTACAGACTCAATGTACACAGCTGTAATAAAAACAGGTGTAAGAAATACATTGGCCTAGCTAGATACTGCGTTTAACTAAATGCATCACACCAACGGCTGAGCTAAAATGAGCTAGCATGAGGACTGCCACAGCCTGGAGGCGTGTTGGGTCATTGTCCTGTCGAAAAACAAAATGAAAGTCCCACTAAGCGCAAACCAGATGGGATGGCGTATCGCTGCAGAATGCTGTGGTAGCCATGCTGGTTAAGTATGCCTTGAATTTTTTTTTATTTTTAAATCACTGACAGTGTCACTAACAAAGCACCCCCGCACAGCATATCACCTACCCCTCCATGGTGGGAACCACACACGCAGAGATCATCCGTTCACCAACTCTACGTCTCACAAAAGACACGGTGGTTGGAACTAAAAAAAAAATTCAGACTCATCAGACCAAAGGACAGATTTCCACCGAACTAATGTCCATTGCTCGTGTTTCTTGGCCCAAGCAAGTCTCTTCTTATTATTGGTGTCCTTTAGTAGTGGTTTCTTTGCAGCAATTTGACCATGAAGGCTTGATTCAGTCTCCTCTGAACAGTTGATGTTGAGATGTGTGTTACTTGAACACTGTGAAGAATTTATTTGGGCTGCAATCTGAGGTGCAGTTAATTGCCAATATCTGAGGCTGGTAACTCTAATGAACGTATCCTCTGCAGCAGAGGTAACTCTGGGTCTTCCTTTCCTGTGGCGGTCCTCATGAGAGTCAGTTTCATCATAGCGCTTGATGGTTTTTGCGACTTCACTTGAAGAAACTCTCAAAGTTCTTGACATTTCAGACTTGACTGACTTTCATGTCTTAAGGTAATATACTGAAGTTTCTCTTTGCTTATTTGAGCTATTCTTGCCATAATATGGACTGGGTCTTCTACCAAATAGGGCTACCTTCAGTATACCACCCCTACCTTGTCACAACTGATTGGCTCAAATGAATTAAGGAAAGAAGTCCACAAATTAACAAGGCACACCTGTTAATTGAAATGCATTGCAGGTGACTGACTACCTCGTGTAGCTGGTTGAGAAACTGCCAAGCTGTCAAGGCAACGGGTGGCTACTTTGAAGAATCTAAAACATAAACTATTTTGTTTAAAACTTGGGGTTACTACATGATTCCATGTGTTATTTCATAGCTGACGTCTTCGCTATTATTCTACAATGGAGAAAATAGTTCAAAAAAAAAAATAAAGAAAAATCCTTAAACGAGTAGGTGTCCAAACTTTTGACTGATATATAATAGCCATCGTTAGCGCTAATTTACCTGCCTCCTAGGAAGCGTCATAACACAATGATTAGCCAACGTTAGCCAGCTACTACAAAGTCGCTACTGCTTCATCAGCTAGTTAACTACACATCTTGAATGTGCATAAAGTGAAGGAATAGGTTTAAAATGTATCAGTGACATAGCTAAATGACTTGGCTAGCTAGCAATGGCTACTGTGTTGTTGTTTACGAAACGAAAGTAACCTGGATACTTTGTTTCTCTCTACAACTTTAACTAGCCATCTTTGATACAAAGTGACAATTATGTAACTAATCATACATTCTACATTGTATCATATTACCTGCGGAGACGATAAACAGAGCAAGGCACAGCATGGCGGAGCTGTGTGAAGTCCCTCTTGTCGTGTGGAGTATATTTGAATCTCGGGTGTAGTTCTGAGCGCTGCTATGCAGGACGAGTGCTTGCTCTTGGTTTAAATCACACAGCTTCTACTGTCTTTGTTTATAGGACGCCTCGCCGTCAGCTGACCACTGAGCCCGGACATGTGACCGTCTTGTCTTGGCGTCTTTGATTGATCGATGTTTCCACAAATATCCATTTACTGTCATTTTTTTTGTTGTTGTTGCTTTTAAAATAGATAGTATATAATTATTAACATAATTGCAATTATGTGTAGACAAACATTCTCATTGTTCATCCCCACATTGACTAAAAAGGCTATAGGCACTTTATTTCTCATCACAATTGATCTTTACCTAGTAGCCTATGAGGTGAACAATATGGGCACATTTAATTTTTGTATTTAACCTTTATTTAACTAGGCAAGTCAGTTAAGAACAAATTCTTATTTATAATAACGGCTTGCACATGATAAGATCACCGATCACTGTATTCAACTGATCAAATTCAACTTGGTTTGATTTCTACTGAGGGTTGGTACTCAATTTATATCATTTACACACAAATAAATAACCCATCGTTCCCCGGGCGCCGAAGACCGGGATGTCGATAATGGCAGCCTCCGGCACTTCTCTGATTCAGAGGGGTTAAATGGCGGAAGACACATTTCAGTTGAATGCATTCAGTTGTACAACTCACTAGGTATCTCCTCGGGGAATATGTAGACGTACTACTGTAATGTAACGTCATTGCGCCAGATCACATTTATTTGATGTGATTTATTTGAACAGGGTGTATTGTGACAGAGAACAGCCATATTTCCTCAAAATAGTTATATTGCGTTGGGAGCGATATGGTACAACAGCACAAAGCTCTAGTTAATGACACTAAAACGGAACTGATACTTTTCATTCCTGTATTTTACTGTTGTGACTCAATCAGGGATTCAAGATGTTATTTTGTACAGAGGTTGCTTACCGTTATTAGAATTTGATGTGAAGTATTGATGAAGTATTATTTGCCATATGGACATGTATTTGCTTGCATTTTTCTTAAATATAAAAACTAAGCCCAAAGTAAATGATATTCAAATGAGCAACGCAAAACTTTTGAATCACGCACTAAGGTTTTACAGCAAACTCAGTTTAAAGCGTACATTTTTATTTAACTTAGGCAAGTCAGTCATTCTTATTTTCAATGACGGCCCAGGAACAGTGGGTTAACTGCCTTGTTCAGGGGCAGAACGACAGATTTTTACCTTGTCAGCTCGGGGATTCGATCTAGCAACCTTTTGGTTACTAGGCTACCTGCCGTCCTATACACCTGCTACTGCTATTGATATACATGTAAATCGTTCCGTATTAGCCTACATTTACGGTTGGTTTGCTCATTTAGGTTGTATTTCTTTGGGGGTTTATTTCTGACACTAAATATGTCACTTATTTATGTAATAAGTGGGATCCTACAAACGTATTTTTGGGGTATTTCATTTCCGGGTTTTTTTCCACAAGAAGGATCTTTCTCCAAATGTTCCTACATTTTATTAGTATTTATCTTCAGCTGGAGCTCAAGCTTAGTGGTTCTCATTTGAACCCTCGGTCATATTTTGTGAAGAAGTGTAACAGTGTTTTTGTACAATATCTTCATTAAATTGGGTCTAAATACATCTGCTTATCTCTTTACTATTTCCCTACATGGTAGCCTACCCACAATTGTACATTTACACGTGGATCATTTAGGAGACAACCTTGTCCTGACTTACAATCAGGTAAATCCTCAATCACAGATTCTTTCCAAGTTCACTTGTGAAATTATGGGCATTGGATCAGGTCATACCTCTACTGTAACATTACCACAGTTTGGGAAACACATGTGGCTGTGTTTACACAGGCAGCACAATTCTATTCTTTTTTTTGTTTACTTATTGGTCTGTTTACCAATCAGATCATTGGGGAAATGATCAGAATTGGGCTGCCTGTGTAAACTCAGCCATGGTGAAGGACGCTTAGAAATGTATCCTTAACGACCACAAGAGGGCAATAATATTAGATACCCAGATTGAATAGTAACCTACAGATAGATTGCAATGGAAGAATTGTAAATCCTCTATCCAGTGTTATTCCCTAAACCCTTCTAGTCTAGGTCATTGTTTTTGTCTGAAGTTGTTGAATACTGAAATAATTTGAGTTTTGTTTTGTTGTAATTCCTTCGACGTGACTGAAGGACAAAATACATGAGATGTGTTTCAATCCATCCCATTTGTTTTCAGGTTTGCCGCAGAGCTGTGGGGAAAAGGTGATAGACATTAATCACTGGAAAACAAACAATGGATGTCCACGAGCCTGAAGACAAGTGAGTTATCAGCCTAGTTATGTGATCACTTTTTATCCTGACATCTTAACTGTTTAAGAGACAGTATCTAGTCCCTCTTTTTATCCTGACATCTTAACTGTTTAAGATACAGTATCTAGTCCCTCTTTTTATCCTGACATCTTAACTGTTTTAGAGACAGTATCTAGTCCCTCTTTTTATCCTGACATCTTAACTGTTTAAGATACAGTATCTAGTCCCTCTTTTTATCCTGACATATTAACTGTTTTAGATACAGTATCTAGTCCCTCCTTTTTATCCTGACATATTAACTGTTTAAGAGACAGTATCTAGTCCCTCCTTTTTATCCTGACATATTAACTGTTTTAGATACAGTATCTAGTCCCTCCTTTTTATCCTGACATCTTAACTGTTTAAGAGACAATATCTAGTCCCTCCTTTTTATCCTGACATCTTAACTGTTTTAGATACAGTATCTAGTCCCTCCTTTTTATCCTGACATCTTAACTGTTTTAGATACAGTATCTAGTCCCTCCTTTTTATCCTGACATCTTAACTGTTTAAGAGACAGTATCTAGTCCCTCCTTTTTATCCTGACATCTTAACTGTTTTAGATACAGTATCTAGTCCCTCTTTTTATCCTGACATCTTAACTGTTTTAGATACAGTATCTAGTCCCTCTTTTTATCCTGACATCTTAACTGTTTTAGAGACAGTATCTAGTCCCTCCTTTTTATAGTGACATCTTAACTGTTTTAGAGACAGTATCTAGTTCCTCTTTTTATGGTGACATCTTAACTGTTTTAAATACAGTATCTAGTTTCTGTGAAACTCTGGCTAGTCCCTCTTTTTATGGTTACTGGCAAATTATATTGTAACATGCACCAAATGGTAATGTACCCGATAGGTTAGCCTTTGGATTGGAAGTGTGTCACGAGCTCCTCCAAGGGAGATACCTCTTTAGGGACTGTGGCTAGAGTGCTCACCTTGAGCTCAGCCAGGCGTCTGTGATCTAATGCCCCCTAGTGGTCACACATTGTCCTACAGAACATTTTTGAAATTTGCTTAGTTTAATTTAACTAGGCAAGCCAGTTAAAGAACCGATTCTTAATTGCAATGACGGCCTACCCCGGCCAATTGTACACCACCCTATGGGACTCCCACTACAGTCCCTGGATTCAAACCAGGGACTGTAGTGATGCCTCTTGCACTGAAATGCATTGCCTTGGACTGCTGCACCATTCAGGAGCCCACTTTAATCCCACACTTAGTATCATATGTGTCAAGTAATTACCATTTTACCTTGTAATTTCTTTGTGGGCCTACATACTACGTAAATGAATACGGTATTCATTGTCATATTAAACAACACAAATAAACCCGGGTAACAGTTGCTTCCTCTCCTCTGTCATCCAACAGAAACAATGGCGTGTGGCTGATCTTTTTCATGCTGGGTTTAGGAACTCTCCTGCCGTGGAACTTCTTCATGACAGCCACCATGGTAAAGCACGGCATTAGATGTCATCGTCTACTTTCAGACTGAACGATAAATGAATACATACCAGAAATACAATGGCGAAGCGTTCAGTGGGACGTCTGTATTCAGTCTGTATTCTTTTCCAAATATGTCTCAAGTGTTCCTTTCCAGACCATCTTTGATATTAGCTTGTGATAATTCACAGAGATACTGATACCCCCCCGCCGTATCTATTCATTATAATAATTCATTTGAACAAGTATTATTTTCAAGTGCTCAAAGAGCTTTACATAATATTTGATCCATTATTGTACTGCATCCACTACCAATGGATAGCACCTAGCTGGGTGATGCACGACAGCCATGTTGCTGTAGAACTTTTCCGCCACACATTAGCAATGAACTAAAATGAACGGTCCGTCCTCTTGTCTCTCTACAGTATTTTACCAGCCGTCTCAGAGACCAATGAACTAAAATGAACGGTCCGTCCTCTTGTCTCTCTACAGTATTTTACCAGCCGTCTCAGAGACCCCACCCAGATGTCAACCGACAAGCCCTACGACCGTAATCCTATGGAGACCAGTTACAATAACGTATCGACACTTTGTGCCATGGTACCTTTACTGATCTTCACCTGTCTCAACTCAGTCCTGCATCACAGGTTAGTTAGACCCCCACTTCACCCCCACCCGCCCCACAATATCTTGAGTTTCCTAATGCGTTAAAGCACTACTCCAAAAAGTCAAATCTTTATATTTTATGGGACAAGCTAATATCATAGTAATTGTATAGCTTGGCCCAGCTTGGCTCAGTAGTGTTAAAAGTGCACTAACCAGGCAGAGGACCCACTTGTGATCAACGTTAGATTGACCTCAGATTATTTGACTCCAACTCCCAGGATTCCTCTAAAGTTCCGGATCACGGGCAGCCTGGCGGTGATTTTGGTGCTATTTCTTATCACGGCCGTCGGGGTGAAAATAGACATGGCCGCCGTCCCTTTCTTCACATTAACCATGATCAAGATTGTTATCATAAACTGTGAGTTTTCTTTAGCCTATGGCCTCTTTTTTGGCCCCTTCTTCCTTACCAGTCAATTCTTTCCCCTTGAGTTGTCCTGAAAGCACAATTAGACCTCAACCACCCTTCAATGTGGTCTGTCTTTACTTTACATTTTGTTAATTTAGCACAGTGGTTCTCAAACTGTGGGGCACGCACCCTGGTAGGGCACGGGTAAATACCTTATTTACATTCAGACCCTAATTCAGACCCTATTCAGACCCTAAGTGTTCAGACCCTATTCAGACCCTAAGTATTCAGACCCTTTGCTATGAGACTCGATATTGAGCTCAGGTGCATCCTGTTTTCATGGATCATCCTTGAGATATTTCTACAACCTGATTTGGAGTCCACCTGTGGTAAGTTTAATTGATTGGACATGATTTGGAAAGGCACACACCTGTCTATTTAAGGCCCCACAGTTGACAGTGAATGTCAAAGCAAAAACCAAGCCATGAGGTCGAAGGAATTGTCCGTAGAGCTCCGATACAGGATTGTGTTGAGCCACAGATCTGGGGAAGGGTACCAAAAATTGAAGATCCCTAAGAACACAGTGGCCTCCATCATTCTTAAATGGAAGAAGTTTGGAACCACCAAGGCTCTTCCTAGAGCTGGCCGCCAGCCAAACTGAGCAATCAGGGGAGAAGGGCCCGGAAGCCACTCCTCAGTAAAAGGCACATAACAGCCCACTTGGAGTTTGCCAAAAGGCACCTAAAGGACTCTCAGACCATGAGACACAAGATTCTCTGGTCTGATGAAACCAAGATTGAACTCTTTGACCTGAATGCCAAGCGTCACGTCTGGAGGAAACCTGGCATCATCCCTACGGTGAAGCATGGTGGTGGCAGCATCATAATGTGGGAATGTTTTTCAGCGGCAGGGACTGGAAGACTAGTCAGGATCGAGGGAAAGATGAATGGAGCAAAGTACAGCGAGATCCTTGATGAAAACCGACGGGATGTTCCCCAATGCTGTAAGGGGGGCCCTGTGAAGAAGTTTGGGAACCGCTGATTTAGCCGACGCTCTTATTCATTCAGCTGCCAAGAAGACAAATACAGTAATTATCTCTAACCCAAATGTATTTTTAGACTGAGAAGTAAGATTATTGAACACTCAAACTGCATATTAAATGTTAGCTTCATGTTTGTATGACTGGACTCTGTGTTATTGACTGTGTTTAGGATTCTTTTTTTTTTAACCTTTCTTCAGCCTTTGGAGCTATCCTGCAGGGCAGTCTGTTTGGCATGGCAGGCCTTCTGCCCGCCAAATACACCACACCCATAATGAGTGGGCAAGGCCTGGCAGGCACTTTCGCTGCCTTCTCCATGATCTGCGCTATCGCAAGTACGTCTGAGACATGATACACCTTTTTATTTCAGAATTAACACATCTACAGATATATATCATCATAAAAAATACATGTTTTTACATTTTTACTAATAATGCTTTAGAATAAAGTAAAATAATTAAGTCCAACTCCACAAAAGACAGTTGAGGCAAGTGATTAGTAGTATTGAAATTAATTCATAGACTCCTTTGCGATATGTACATGTTACCATGTCTGTAAATGATTCATATACATCTGTAAATGGTGATGTGTGCCTGGAATTAAGATTATATGACTTTTGATATGGCTGTGCAAGTGATGTCTCTCCCTCCCAATCTCTTTCCTCTGTCTCTGTCTCTGTCTCTCTGTCTCTCTCTCTCTGTCTCTCTCTCTCTGTCTCTCTCTCTCACACACCCCAGGTGGCTCAGCACTAAATGATGTTGCATTTGGATACTTCCTCACAGCCTGTGTAGTGATCATATTGGCCATAATGTCCTATGCGATCCTCCCTAAACTGGTAATAAACTCTGGATTTCAAATGTTATTATTACATATATTTGACAGAAAAATGGGGTTAGGATATGCTACTCGACGATAATACAACTAATACTTCATAATACAACTAATACTTCATAATACAACTAATACTTCATAATACAACTAATACTTCGTAATACAACTAATACTTCGTAATGCAACTAATACTTCATAATGCAACTAATACTTCATAATGCAACTAATACGTCATAATACAACTAATACAACTAATACGTCATAATACAACTAATACAACTAATACTTCATAATACAACTAATACTTCATAATGCAACTAATACATCATAATACAACTAATACTTCATAATACAACTAATACTTCATAATGCAACTAATACATCATAATACAACTAATACTTCATAATACAACTAATACTTCATAATGCAACTAATACATCATAATACAACTAATACTTCATAATACAACTAATACTTCATAATACAACGAATACTTCATAATACAACTAATAATTCATAATCAACTAATACTATGTCCCCTTTTCATTCTTCACATATTAATTTACCAGTGTATAAATGTCAAATATGTAATTCTTCCAGTTCATCTCTTCTGTTTCGTTAAAATCCCTAGACTGTGTGAGATAATTGAATGTAATTTTGTGTCGTTCTGAACCTTTCTTTAGGAGATCTACCGATATTACAACAAAAGACAAGGTGGAAACAGGTTTAGTAACGAGATGAACAGGCTGGAAGGTAAACAGGCTTAGTAACGAGGTGAACAGGCTGGAAGGTAAACAGGCTTAGTAACGAGGTGAACAGGCTGGAAGGTAAACAGGCTTATTAACAAGGGGAACAGGCTGGAAGGTAAACAGGCTTAGTAACGAGGTGAACAGGCTTAGTAATGAGGTGAACAGGCTGGAAGGTAAACAGGCTTAGTAACGAGGTAAACAGGCTTAGTAACGAGGTGAACAGGCTGGAAGGTAAACAGGTTTAGTAACGAGGTGAACAGGCTGGAAGGTAAACGGGCTTAGTAACGAGGTGAACAGGCTGGAAGATAAACAGGCTTAGTAACGAGGTAAACAGGCTTAGTAACGAGGTGAACAGGCTGGAAGGTAAACAGGTTTAGTAACGAGGTGAACAGGCTGGAAGGTGAGCAGGCTTAGTAACGAGGTGAACAGGCTTAGTAACGAGGTGAACAGGCTGGAAGGTAAACAGGCTTAGTAACGAGGTAAACAGGCTTAGTAACAAGGTGAACAGGCTGGAAGGTAAACAGGCTTAGTAACGAGGGGAACAGGCTGGAAGGTAAACAGGTTTAGTAACGAGGTGAACAGGCTGGAAGGTAAACAGGCTTAGTAACGAGGTGAACAGGCTGGAAGGTAAACGGGCTTAGTAACGAGGTAAACAGGCTTAGTAACGAGGTGAACAGGCTGGAAGGTGAACGGGCTTAGTAACGAGGTAAACAGGCTTAGTAACGAGGTGAACAGGCTGGAAGGTAAACAGGCTTAGTAACGAGGTAAACAGGCTTAGTAACGAGGTGAACAGGCTGGAAGGTGAACAGGCTTAGTAACGAGGTGAACAGGCTTAGTAACGAGGTGAACAGGCTGGAAGGTAAACAGGCTTAGTAACGAGGTGAAGAGGCTGGAAGGTAAACAGGCTTAGTAACGAGGTGAACAGGCTGGAAGGTAAACAGGCTTAGTAACGAGGTGAACAGGCTGGAAGGTAAACAGGCTTAGTAACGAGGTAAACAGGCTTAGTAACGAGGTGAACAGGCTGGAAGGTAAACAGGCTTAGTAACGAGGTGAACAGGCTGGAAGGTAAACATGCTTAGTAACGAGGTAAACAGGCTTAGTAACGAGGTGAACAGGCTGGAAGGTGAACAGGCTTAGTAACGAGGTGAACAGGCTTAGTAACGAGGTGAACAGGCTGGAAGGTAAACAGGCTTAGTAACGAGGTGAAGAGGCTGGAAGGTAAACAGGCTTAGTAACGAGGTGAACAGGCTGGAAGGTAAACAGGCTTAGTAACGAGGTGAACAGGCTGGAAGGTAAACAGGCTTAGTAACGAGGTAAACAGGCTTAGTAACGAGGTGAACAGGCTGGAAGGTATACAGGCTTAGTAACGAGGTGAACAGGCTGGAAGGTAAACAGGCTTAGTAACGAGGGGAACAGGCTGGAAGGTAAACAGGCTTAGTAACGAGGTGAACAGGCTTAGTAACGAGGTGAACAGGCTGGAAGGTAAACAGGCTTAGTAACGAGGTGAAGAGGCTGGAAGGTAAACAGGCTTAGTAACGAGGTGAACAGGCTGGAAGGTAAACAGGCTTAGTAACGAGGTGAACAGGCTGGAAGGTAAACAGGCTTAGTAACGAGGTAAACAGGCTTAGTAACGAGGTGAACAGGCTGGAAGGTAAACAGGCTTAGTAACGAGGTGAACAGGCTGGAAGGTAAACATGCTTAGTAACGAGGTGAACAGGCTGGAAGGTAAACAGGCTTAGTAACGAGGGGAACAGGCTGGAAGGTAAACAGGTTTAGTAACGAGGTGAACAGGCTGGAAGGTGAACAGGCTTAGTAACGAGGTGAACGGGCTGGAAGGTAAACATGCTTAGTAACGAGGTGAACAGGCTGGAAGGTAAACAGGCTTAGTAACGAGGGGAACAGGCTGGAAGGTAAACAGGTTTAGTAACGAGGTGAACAGGCTGGAAGGTAAACAGGCTTAGTAACGAGGTGAAGAGGCTGGAAGGTAAACAGGCTTAGTAACGAGGTGAACAGGCTGGAAGGTAAACAGGCTTAGTAACGAGGTGAACAGGCTGGAAGGTAAACAGGCTTAGTAACGAGGTGAACAGGCTGGAAGGTAAACATGCTTAGTAACGAGGTGAACAGGCTGGAAGGTAAACAGGTTTAGTAACGAGGTGAACAGGCTGGAAGGTAAACAGGCTTAGTAACGAGGTGAACAGGCTGGAAGGTAAACAGGCTTAGTAACGAGGTGAACAGGCTTAGTAACGAGGCGAACAGGCTTAGTAACGAGGTGAACAGGCTGGAAGTTAAACAGGCTTAGTAACGAGGTGAACAGGCTGGAAGGTAAACAGGTTTAGTAACAAGGTGAACAGGCTTAGTAACGAGGTGAACAGGCTGGAAGGTATACAGGCTTAGTAACGAGGTGAACAGGCTGGAAGGTAAACAGGTTTAGTAACGAGGTGAACAGGCTTAGTAATGAGAGGTGAACAGGCTTAGTAACGAGGTGAACAGGCTGGAAGTTAAACAGGCTTAGTAACGAGGTGAACAGGCTTAGTAACGAGGTGAACAGGCTTAGTAACGAGGTGAACAGGCTGGAAGGTAAACAGGCTTAGTAACGAGGTGAACAGGCTGGAAGGTAAACAGGTTTAGTAACGAGGTGAACAGGCTTAGTAATGAGAGGTGAACAGGCTTAGTAACGAGGTGAACAGGCTGGAAGTTAAACAGGCTTAGTAACGAGGTGAACAGGCTGGAAGGTAAACAGGTTTAGTAACAAGGTGAACAGGCTTAGTAACGAGGTGAACAGGCATAGTAACGAGGTGAACAGGCTTAGTAACGAGGTGAACAGGTTTAGTAACGAGGTGAACAGGCTTAGTAACGAGGTGAACAGGCATAGTAACGAGGTGAACAGGTTTAGTAACGAGGTGAACAGGTTTAGTAACGAGGTGAACAGGCATAGTAACGAGGTGAACAGGCATAGTAACGAGGTGAACAGGTTTAGTAACGAGGTGAACAGGCTTAGTAACGAGGTGAACAGGCATAGTAACGAGGTGAACAGGCATAGTAACGAGGTGAACAGGTTTAGTAACGAGGTGAACAGGTTTTGTAACGAGGTGAACAGGTTTAGTAACGAGGTGAACAGGCTGGAAGGTGAACATGACAGCCATTTATGTTTTGTCAGATATGTAGAAATAAGAGAACGATAGTTGTCATGTTTTATGTATAGATAGGTAAATCCAAGCCATGCATCAACTTGGACTCTTGTTGAATATATTTTTATTCAAACATTTGGATTAGGCTACCAATTTTTAATGATCACGAAAGCAATGTATTGGATAGCCTCGTTCCTTATCCCGTCAGAAAATGCTGCAGCGACTACAACAGTTCTCAAACAAGGAGAAGAGGAACAAACCGTGTCCATGTTGACCATCTTCAAGAAGGTATGCCATAATTATTTTTGGATTGAGGTCGGAATTCAAACCATGGCTCGCTTTAGAGTAGGACACTAGACAGACAGCCCACAATGAGGCTTTTAATTGAAGACATTTTTAGATGGTCACGTAGATCGCACTCATTGTAAACTCTGCACATGTTGGCTCAACTGTAAATTAAAAAGTTTGTTATAGCACGGATTAAATCCCTACCTAAAACAATTCAGGAGATTAATTGAAATTATATTGATGAACTGAAAATCGTTACTGCGCTTTAAAAGCAAATACAAAACACTACATTACATCATTTTTAGAGACACATTTGCAGACACTTATCGCTAATCGATAAAAATGACAAGTTCATTTAGCTGTCTCCAGCATGTCGAGTTTGAGTATTTAAAAAAAATATATATTAATTTCAATTCACTTTCTCAATTGGAAAAACAATGAAAACCAATACACTTTGTAGGTATTTAAAATGGATTATAAACCCACCATAGCAATAAATACTTTTTAAATACTCGTTTTTCCATGACTTAAAAAGTAGATCCCTAAACTAAAGAGTCACCTTCAATCCCACTTTTGATATTCTTCACTATACCCTCCCTCATTCTGCTCTCTATCCTTCTCTTTTTCCTGGTTTGAATAAATCTCTTGTGGACAAACGGACGTAACATACTGTCAACAGACTAGGCAAGCGACAATTTAAAGGGTCTGCATGCTTCTGCGTGCAGATATTATGAAGAAATTGAGAAATACAAGGAACTTTGTTCCGGTGCCCGGATTTTTCATTACTGATTATTTGGACAAATCACGATTTCGCAGGTGGTCGCATATTTATAATTTCGGGAAGTGGAGGGGACATCTGGTTCAAAAACTGGTTAAGAGTTTCTATTTAGAGAGGTGGAGACTTTGCTAGCCTGAAATTGGCTAAATTTCCATTTAGGGGGCTGGATACTTCGCTAGTCATGCCCCCCCCCCCCCCCACTCTGTGGTGGACTCAGTCTAATGTTGAGCCATACAGTTGAAGTCGGAAGTTTACATACACTTAGTTAAAACAAATTTTTCAACCACTCCAAAAATGTATTGTTAACAAACTATAGTTTTGGCAAGTCGGTTAGGACATCTACTTTGTGCATGTCACAAGTAATTTTTCCAATAATTGTTTACAGACAGATTATTTCCCTTATAATTAACTGTATCACAATTCCAGTGGGTCAGAAGTTTACATACACTAAGTTGACTGTGCCTTTAAAAAGTTTGGAAAATTCCATAAAATTGTCATGGCTTTAGAAGCTTCTGATAGGCTAATTGACATCATTTGAGTCAATTGGAGGTGAACCTGTGGATGTATTCCAAGGCCTTCCTTCAAACTCAGTGCTTCTTTGATTGACATCATGGGAAAATCAAAGGAAATCAGCCAAGACCTTAGAAAATAAATTGTAGACCTCCACAAGTCTGATTCATCATTGGGAGCAATTTCCAAACACCTGAAGGTACCACCTTCATCTGTACAAACAATAGTACGCAAGTATAAACACCATGGGACCACGCAGCCGTCATCCCACTCAGGAAGGAGATGCGTTCTGTCTCCTAGAGATGAACGTACTTTGGTGCGAAAAGTGCAAATCATTCCCAGAGCAACAGCAAAGGATCTTGTGAAGATGCTTGAGGAAACAGATAAAAAAGTATAGATATCCACAGTCAAACGAGTTCTATATCGACATAACTTGAAAGTCCGCTCAGCAATTAAGAAGCCACTGCTCCAAAACCGCCATAAAAAAAGCCAGACTGTGGTATGCAACTGCACATGGGGACAAAGGTCGTACTTTTCGGAGAAATGTCCTCTGGTCTGATGATACAAAAATAGAACTGTTTGGCCATAATGACCATTGTTATGTTTGGAGGAAAAAGGGGGAGGCTTGCAAGCCAGAGAACACCATCCCAACCGTGAAGCACGGGGGGGGGGGGGGGGGGGTGGCAGCATCATGTTGTGGGGGTGCTTTGCTGCAGGAGGGACTGGTGCACTTTACAAAATAGATGGCATCATGTGGCAGGGAAATTATGTGGATATATTGAAGCAACATCTCAAGACATCAGTTAGGAAGTTGAAGCTTGGTCGCAAATGGGTCTTCCAAATGGACAATGACCCCAAGCATACTTTGAAAGTTGTGGCAAAATGGCTCAAGGACTACTAAGTCAAGGTATTGGAGTGGCCATCACAAAGCCCTGATCTCAATCCTATAAAAAAACTTGTGAACAGAGCTGAAAAACCATGTGAGAGCAAGGAGGCCTACAAACCTGACTCAGTTACACCAGCTCTGTCAGGAGGAATGGGCCAAAATTCACCCAACTTATTGTGGGAAGCTTGTGGAAGGCTACCCGAAAAGTTTGACCCAAGGCAATGCTACCAAATACTAATTGAATGTATGTAAACTTCTGACCCACTGGGAATGTGATGGAATAAATAAAAGCTGAAATAAATAATTCTCTCTACTATTATTCTGACATTTCACATTATTAAAATAAAGTGGTGATCCTAACTGATCTAAGACAGGGAATTTTTACTAGGATTAAAAGTCAGGATTTTTTTTTAAAACGGAGTTTAAATGTATTTGACTACGGTGTATGTAAACTTCCGACTTCAACTGTATATTTAGAATGCATAATATCGTTCTAATTCAAAACATTCAGTAACATAGCATTGTTGAAATATTCCCCATTTATTTTGAATGTGGCACTAACATGGCTGCCATAGAATGTTGTATTGTAAATGCATCATAATGCAGAAACCTCAATGTCCCAACCATTTGATTTCTAGCGTCCCAACTCTCCAAATAGGTGATCTAAAGTGCTTTCTTCTCGACCCATTGACTGTAGATCTGGGTCCTGGCTCTCTCTGTATGTTTTGCCTTCACCGTCACCATCGGTGTCTACCCTGCTGTCACAGTGGATGTCAAGTCTACCGTCGCTAATGGAGGCGCCTGGGGTGTGTGTGTGTTTGTCTGAATATCTATGACAAGAGCATGGTTTATGTGTTCATTTTACGGTATACTTACACACTTTTGATTTACAAGCCTTTTTACAACAAAAAAATGACTGGTAATATGTGTTATTGTACCCTCTCCTCTCAGAGATGTACTTCGTCCCCGTGTGTTGTTTCCTGCTCTTTAACCTGAGCGACTGGGCTGGGAGAAGCCTTACTGCTGTGTGCATGTGGGTAAGTCAGCAACAAAAGAAATTGGCTCTGATACTTATTTGAATTGTGGATATTGTGAACTAAGGATTCCAGCTCACGCGAACAGAGCAGTAGAGGTTACCCATAAGCCTTTACTGGCATGGTACATTTACCGTCGTTTTTTAAGAGAAAAAAAACTGCAAGTAAACTTTGAACTACTCTGAATTTAAGATAAATCTCTTTTGCATCTTATCTACTTATCTTGTGGTGACGTTGTGAATGTGATGCATGTTTCAATCCAATTTCTATGCATTTTACAACCGGCTTAATTAAAACAAACACAGCAGTAACATTTTATTTAACAATGTTTTTATCGAATGTGAATTTAAGTCATCTTCTATCGAATAAAGCACTATCCCTTAGCCTTAGCACTACGACTTAGCCTTGGCACTATCCCTTAGCCTTAGCACTACGACTTAGCCTTGGCACTATCCCTTAGCCTTAGCACTACGACTTAGCCTTGGCACTATCCCTTAGCCTTAGCCTTATCCCTTAGCCTTGGCACTATCCATTAGCCTTAGCACTATCCCTTAGCCTTAGCACTATCCCTTAGCCTTAGCACTATGACTTAGCCTTGGCACTATCCCTTAGCCTTAGCACTATCACTTAGCCATAGCACTATCCCTTAGCACTACGACTTAGCCTTAGCACTATCCCTTAGCCTTAGCACTATCCCTTAGCCTTAGCACTATCCCTTAGCCTTAGCACTATCCCTTAGCCTTAGCACTATCCCTTAGCCTTAGCACTATGACTTAGCCTTGGCACTATCCCTTAGCCTTGGCACTTCCCTTAGCCTTGGCACTATCCATTAGCCTTAGCACTATCCCTTAGCCTTAGCACTATCCCTTAGCCTTAGCACTATGACTTAGCCTTGGCACTATCCCTTAGCCTTGGCACTTCCCTTAGCCTTGGCACTATCCATTAGCCTTAGCACTATCCCTTAGCCTTAGCACTATCCCTTAGCCTTAGCACTATGACTTAGCCTTGGCACTATCCCTTAGCCTTGGCACTTCCCTTAGCCTTGGCACTATCCATTAGCCTTAGCACTATCCCTTAGCCTTGGCACTTCCCTTAGCCTTAGCACTATCCCTTAGCCATAGCACTATCCCTTAGCCTTAGCACTATCCCTTAGCCATAGCACTATCCCTTAGCCTTAGCACTATCCCTTAGCCTTAGTACTATCCCTTAGCCTTAGCACTATCCCTTAGCCTTAGCACTATCACTTAACCTTAGTACTATCACTTAACCTTAGTACTATCACTTAACCTTAGTACTATCACTTAGCCTTAGTACTATCACTTAGCCTTAGTACTATCCCTTAGCCTTAGTACTATCCCTTAGCCTTAGTACTATCACTTAGCCTTAGTACTATCACTTAACCTTAGTACTATCACTTAACCTTAGTACTATCACTTAGCCTTAGTACTATCCCTTAACCTTAGTACTATCACTTAACCTTAGTACTATCCCTTAGCCTTAGTACTATCACTTAGCCTTAGTACTATCACTTAACCTTAGTACTATCACTTAGCCTTAGTACTATGGCATTTAATTGAATGTGCATGTGCTATGTCTCTTTCTCTGACATCCACTTTCAGCCTGGGAAGGAAAGCAAACTGGTGCCCATTTTTATGGTGGCCCGTGTGATCTTTGTGCCTCTCTTCATGCTGTGCAACGTTCAGCCCCGCTACAACCTGCCTGTCGTCTTTCAACACGATGCCTGGTTCATGGTCTTCATGACCCTCTTCGCCTTCTCCAGTGGATACCTGGCCAGCCTCTGCATGTGCTTCGGGCCCAAGTAAGAGCACTTGGCTCCTTCGCTTGGGCGAAAAACCAGATACATTTGAAACTTTCAAGGTAGCCTACAGCCTGTTTGTAGCCTGGTCCCAGACCTATTTGTAGCCTGGTCCCAGATCCTTTTGAGGCCTGGTCCCAGACCTGTTTGTAACCTGGTCCCAGATCTGTTTGTGCTTTTGCCTACTGCTCCATAGGCGTTGTCAAGCCATGTTCTGCATGACATTTCCATAAGGAGTTGGCCAGACAGCAGAAACACACAGCCACCCAGGCCATACCTGATCCCCCCCCTCTCTCTCTCTTCTCTCCCTCTTTCTCCTTTCTCTCTCTCTTTCTCTGTTCTCTCTCCTTTCTCTTTCTCCTTTCTCTCTCTCTCTCGCTCTTTCTCCTTTCTCTCTCTCTCCTCTCTCCAGATTAGTTGCTCCTAATGAGGCAGAGACGGCTGGTGCCATCATGGCCTTTTTCCTGTCCCTGGGTTTGGCTCTGGGAGCATCCTTCTCATTCCTCTTCAGAGCCATTGTCTAAAATAGCCCCCTGTGAGGAGCATGCATAATAACACAACCCAAACATAACACAACCCAAACATAACACAACCCAAACACAACCCAAACACAACCCAAACACAACCCAAACATAACACAACCCAAACACAACACAACCCAAACATAACACAACCCAAACATAACACAACCCAAACATAACACAACCCAAACATAACACAACCCAAACATAACACAACCCAAACACAACCCAAACACAACCCAAACATAACACAACCCAAACACAACACAACCCAAACATAACACAACCCAAACATAACACAACCCAAACACAACACAACCCAAACATAACATAACCCAAACATAACACAACCCAAACACAACACAACCCAAACATAACACAACCCAAACATAACACAACCCAAACATAACACAACCCAAACATAACACAACCCAAACACAACCCAAACACAACCCAAACATAACACAACCCAAACATAACACAACCCAAACATAACACAACCCAAACATAACACAACCCAAACATAACACAACCCAAACATAACACAACCCAAACATAACACAACCCAAACATAACACAACCCAAACATAACACAACCCAAACATAACACAACCCAAACATAACATAACCCAAACATAACACAACCCAAACATAACACAACCCAAACACAACATAACACAACCCAAACACAACATAACACAACCCAAACACAACATAACACAACCCAAACACAACATAACCCAACCCAAACATAACACAACACAACCCAAACATAACACAACCCAAACACAACATAACACAACCCAAACACAACATAACACAACCCAAACATAACACAACCCAAACATAACACAACCCAAACACAACATAACCCAACCCAAACACAACATAACACAACCCAAACACAACATAACACAACCCAAACACAACATAACACAACCCAAACACAACATAACACAACCCAAACACAACATAACACAACCCAAACACAACATAACACAACCCAAACATAACACAACCCAAACATAACACAACCCAAACACAACATAACCCAACCCAAACATAACACAACACAACCCAAACATAACACAACCCAAACACAACATAACACAACCCAAACACAACATAACACAACCCAAACACAACATAACACAACCCAAACATAACACAACCCAAACACAACATAACACAACCCAAACACAACATAACACAACCCAAACATAACACAACCCAAACATAACATAACCCAAACATAACACAACCCAAACACAACACAACCCAAACACAACACAACCCAAACACAACACAACCCAAACATAACACAACCCAAACATAACACAACCCAAACATAACACAACCCAAACATAACATAACCCAAACATAACACAACCCAAACATAACACAACCCAAACACAACATAACCCAAACATAACACAACCCAAACATAACACAACCCAAACACAACATAACACAACCCAAACACAACATAACCCAAACACAACATAACACAACCCAAACACAACATAACACAACCCAAACATAACACAACCCAAACATAACACAACCCAAACACAACACAACCCAAACATAACACAACCCAAACATAACACAACCCAAACATAACACAACCCAAACATAACATAACCCAAACATAACACAACCCAAACACAACCCAAACACAACCCAAACATAACACAACCCAAACATAACTCTTGCATTGCAACAGATTCTCAACTGTTTGTGTATATTTTTAAACAAGTGATACTGATTCACTTCAAATCTTGTCATCCAAAGAAAGGAACGTGTGGCAAGCAGCTTAAGGCCTGTATTCAATCCGATCACGCTTTGTCGGCTAGGCTATGTGCTATTTAAAGGTAATTTCCGATTGAGCGGACATACTGTGTGCAGCATTTACCGTTGAAGTGGTCTTGCATGAATACCTTTAAAAGGTGCATAGCCAGCAAGGCGCGATCAGATTGAATCCTGGTCTTATTAGTCGTATCAAATCAAATTTTATTTGTCACATACACATGGTTAGCAGATGTTAATGCGAGTGTAGCGAAATACTTGTGCTTCTTCTTCTGACAATGCAGTAATAACCAACGAGTAATCTAACCTAACAATTCCACAATTACTACCTTATACACACAAGTGTAAAGGGATGAAGAATATGTACATAAAGAAATATGAATGAGTGATGGTACAGAACGGCATAGGCAAGATGCAGTAGATGGTATCGAGTACAGTATATACATATGAGATGAGTAATGTAGGGTATGTAAATATTATATTAAGTGGCATTGTTTAAAGTGGCTAGTGATACATTTTTTACGTGTATGGCAGCAGCCACTCAATGTTAGTGGTGGCTGTTTAACAGTCTGATGGCTTTGAGATAGAAGCTGTTTTTCAGTCTCTCTGTCCCTGCTTTGATGCACCTGTACTGACCTCCCCTTCTGGATGATAGCGGGGTGAACAGGCAGTGGCTCGGGTGGTTTTTGTCCTTGATGATCTTTATGGCCTTCCTGTGACATCGGGTGGTGTAGGTGTCCTGGAGGGCAGGAAGTTTACATACACCTTAGCCAAATACATTTAAACTCACCGTTTTTCACAATTCCTGACATTCATTCCCAGTAAAAAATCCCTGTCTTAGGTCAGATGAATGCACTAACTGTGATATGTGGTTGTCTCTCCTAGCTATCTGAAGATGAATGCACTAACTGTGACTGTGATATGTGGTTGTCTCACCTAGCTATCTGAAGAGGAATACACTAACTGTGGTATGTGGTTGTCTCACCTAGTTATCTGAAGATGAATACACTGTGACATGTGGTTGTCTCACCTAGCTATCTAAAGATGAATACATTAACTGTGATATGTGGTTGTCTCTCCTAGCTATCTGAAGATGAACACACTAACTGTGATATGTGGTTGTCTCTCCTAGCTATCTGAAGATGAATGTACTAACTGTGATATGTGGTTGTCTCTCCTAGCTATCTGAAGATGAATACACTAACTGTGACATGTGGTTGTCTCACCTAGCTATCTGAAGATGAATGTACTAACTGTGACTGTGGTATGTGGTTGTCTCTCCTAGCTATCTGAAGATGAATATACTAACTGTGATATGTGGTTGTCTCACCTAGCTATCTGAAGATGAATGTACTAACTGTGACTGTGATATGTGGTTGTCTCAACTAGCTATCTGAAGATGAATGTACTAACTGTCGTATGTGGTTGTCTCTCCTAGCTATCTGATGATGAATGTACTAACTGTGACTGTGATATGTGGTTGTCTCTCCTAGCTATCTGATGATGAATGTACTAACTGTGACTGTGATATGTGGTTGTCTCACCTAGCTATCTGAAGATGAATGCACTAACTGTGACATGTGGTTGTCTCACCTAGCTATGCACTAAATGTAAAGGCATCCGCATACGCAGGTTCGGTTTGCTCATCGCAGAACTCGGGTAGGCATGGCGACCGTCTGTGCTCTCATACTCCCTAAAGACCTATGCTTGAAAAACAAGAAAAAAAAACTGCAATATTACCGTTTGTCCCTCTTGAGCCACCGTAGCAACAACATAGCCAGAAACACTTCCTCAAAATAGTCCAAATGAATCTAACTCAAGAAATCTTGAGATCTGAACATATATACCCAGTTTGGGTATATATGTTCATAATATATACCCAAACTGTGCTGACTGGAAAGCATACGGTAAGTGTAAGTCGCTCTGGATAAGAGCATCTGCTAAATGACAAATGTTGCTTAAAGTAGTGTAATAGTATATGGTCTCAATGTAGTGTCCCAAATACAGTACTGTAATGAAACAGCAGGCAGCAGGTCTCGAACCCTCGACCTTCTAGCCCGAGGTCCGGCGCGCTATCGACTGTGCCGCAAAAGCATGCTCGTGCGGCAGAGTCTATTTCCGCGCTTATAAACCCAGGGTCGTTACAATACTTTCAATTTGAATTATGATGGGATAAACACTAAGCAGCCTTCAAAAAGCCTACTTTACAGAAGTCGCTGAGGAAAACAATTCTATACCTAGTGTGGTATTGTTACGAAACCAATAACTAGACCGCTAAAAATAAAACTACAAAAATTATGCCTAAACTCAAGATTCCAAACTCAAAACAAAAAGGCCATCGAACAAAACTAGCAGCCTCGTCGGCTTTCCAAGCTAGCACTCTGACTGGCAATCACCTTACACAGCAGAGTAATTACCAAGGCTTAGCTCAGCACCTAGACCGCCACCTGGTGATCGAGTGTGGAAGTGTCTCCTGGATAGTGTGTCTATTTCCTAACAGTAACCTTCCCCCCCAGTGTAGAATGTTATTAGTTGTCAATGGAGTGAGTTTGTGTTCATGCAGGACCTCCCGCCCTCACTTACCGTCAACTAATCATGTGAATGCGGAGCTACACGGAGCCCACCGCATTATTACAAAATTATGCACACGGCGATGCGGTACACAGCTCAATTTGGTCTCTGTATGCCTCCGGAGGCCCGAAATTGCGTCACACCCTCCATGACGCCTCCGACCACATTTTCAGATCAACATAAATTGGCTTTAACACTTTAATCTTTTCTTAATAACACTGACTTTGTTGACAGTTGCTTGAGGAAAACGTGTACTTTTAATTATATGACTGTGATATGTGGTTGTCTTAACCTTGCTACGTTAATAAGATTAATGCACAATTGTCTGGGCGTCTGCTAAATGACAATAAGCTTCTGCTAAATGACGGAAAGGGAAGGTAATGCGGCATTACTTTAACGTCACTGAATGCATTTTAGAGTAGGTGGAAATGCCATGTAATTAAACACGTACCAAAACTTGACAATGCACGTCATGAATAAAAAAATGAAACCATGTATTTTTTACAAGTTTGTAATGTATTTAGTCATTTATTCAACTCTTAAAGTAGATGGCAGTGAAATAGTATTACAGTATATCGGATGGTATGAATGACCAAGGAAAAGGTGTTTACATGTTGTATGCCAAAAACGTACTCAAAGATACGTTGTAATTTTCCGATGGTTCTGTGTCCAGGCGGTGCCTCCCTGTGTGTCAATTGTCTTCCGTATGGTGCCTAATGAACATGACGATGTGAGTCTTCACTCCGGATGTGAAAAACCCTGTTTTCTATTTCTAAATTGTTGGCAAGGGAACAGAAATAGACTGGCACCCAGGCTAATGCCTGGCCATCAAATGCGATCCACTTCCCAAATGTGTCACAGAAGCTGGGCAACTAGAAAGAACTCTTATGATGACCGTTCATTTCTATACGGTGTCCTGGAGTTTAGATGCCACCGGGGGTCCGCAGCAGGGTCCATTGGAAGGCTCCGGATCATTCTTCAAGACCGTAGGCCTCACCACGTCAATGTCCCGCTCCAGATGATCCAGCAAGCCCGTGACAATACCGGGAGCAGCGTGGAAGTCAATCAGAAAGTATCCACCGCGCATGTGTCGCTCGTTGTGTTTCGATATCTTGTACGGTAGAAGTTTCTCTCCAAGGTTCTCCAAGCCTCTCACCACAGCGCCTCGTTCCATCAAGGTTTCCACTGTGCGCCGCAAAAGTGCCGCGGTCTCCGGCCTCTGCATGGCCTTTACAATGAGGGCAAGTTCATATCGAGGCATGATTTACAGTTTGTGAAAGACAAGAACAGACAGTAATACCGTTTAAATGTCCAGACTCACAACAATGTCCTTCATTTACAACGTTTCCCGGACGTCAAGTGCCATGTCGTGAGACGATTAGAGATGACGTAAAATATATACACTAGACTGTACCAAAGGTGGAGGGGTGTAGGTATGGCGCTTAAAACGTTTTACATAAAAAAAAATATCTTGATACAATACATAATAAACGCAATTAGGACAATGTTTGGAGTTATGTCCATTAATATTACTAGTTTTGAGTACTAAATGATTATTGGTCTCAAACTAAAGATTTTTGACTTTTACAGATGTGCTTTTCCGTGTTTCTTTTTATTTTGGTGACGTTTTATTACGCGACGGCGTTTCAACGCGCATGCGATTTCGGCGATATTCTTCCACACGAGCCTGGTGAAAATGGCGGAGCAAAGTTCTGTGCCGAGTGATCTTTACAAACATGTCTATTCATTTCTACTGGAGAATAAGTTTACCAAGGCTGCCCAACTGTTCATCAAACAAGCTAAAGTGGTAAGTGACATATTCCGTATCCCGTTTAGTAGCTGTTGACAATGTTGTGTACCGCTCGGCTAGCTTGGTGAGCTAGCCAGCTACGCAGGAGGTACACGCCGTGCCGAGAGAACACGTGTGACTCCAACCCACCAATAATTTGTTTTTTATTAGAATACCCATTTAATATGTTAAGTTACATATTTAACTTTTAGGATGTTTTCTGCTTCAACTGCCGTCACACAATAACTGGACTAAACTAGATAGCTTAGCAAGTTCACGTTGAACGATTGAATAAAATGTCTGTCTGACTAGTCAGCAGGCTATGAAATACCGTGTGTGTACGCTATAACTACCTAACAAGCTAGATTAACATGTCAGGCGTTTATTGGGAAATGGTTATTGCTGTTGGAAAATTGATACATAATCGAAAACTTTACTTGTTCGAATAATACTCTTCAATATGTGTTTCATGCACTTCGTAGGTGAAACATTGTTCGGAAAAAAATTGGTTAAATGTATTACCTCATGATGCCTATAAACCTGCAAAGAGAATAACATGGCCGATGTGAATGATTCTTCCTTTGCAACAGCCACCCCAGGATGAAAAAGAAGCTGCGGGTCTTCTTGACATTTTCAACTTCTGGGTGAAGTAAGTACACTCTTGTCAGTAACTTTACTACCCAACAACGTGGCTGGCGAGAATGACTTGACATGTGTATATTTTCAATCCAACCTCATCTTCCCAGAGCCCCTTTGTCGATGACTGTGAGGCTAAACCATTAAGGGCACATACCAATAGTTTAAATTATTTTTGAATGTCTCTCACTGCTCTGTTTGCCATTCCCTTCTCAGGTCTCCCGAAGCTAAGAAACGCAAGGCGCTGCCCATCGGTCCTAAAACCAGTGGCAGTCCGTCTGCTAAGAAGGCAAAGACTGCAGAGAGCTCCAGTGAGGAGTCAAGCAGTGACGAGGAGGAAGCAGCAGCGCCTGTCAAGGCTGCACCCACAGGTACGCACTCATCTGTCCTTTTAATATATGCCATTTAGCAGAGACTTATCAAAAGCAACAGTAGTGTGTGCATACATTTTTGTATGGGTAGCCCCGGCGGTAGTCAAATCCGTGGTTTTGCAAGCACCATGCTCTATCAACTGAGCCACACTGCTGAAATGAGTTATACTGGCCTGGAACAATGCTGGAAAGGACAATGCAAGATAGAATACCCGAACCTGAACAATATGGTCCCGGTTGACCCTATAGTGTAATACCTGAACCAGAACATTATAGTCCAGGTTGGCCCTATAGTGTAATACCCGAACCAGAACATTATGGTCCCGGTTGGCCCTATAGTGTAATACCTGAACCAGAACATTATGGTCCAGGTTGGCCCTATAGTGTAATACCCGAACCAGAACATTGTGGTCCAGGTTGGCCCTATAGTGTAATACCTGAACCAGAACATTATGGTCCAGGTTGGCCCTATAGTGTAATACCAGAACATTATGGTCCAGGTTGGCCCTAATAGTGTAATACCAGAACATTATGGTCCAGGTTGGCCCTATAGTGTAATACCAGAACATTATGGTCCAGGTTGGCCCTATAGTGTAATACCAGAACATTATGGTCCAGGTTGGCCCTATAGTGTAATACCAGAACATTATGGTCCAGGTTGGCCCTATAGTGTAATACCAGAACCAGAACATTATGGTCCAGGTTGGCCCTATAGTGTAATACCAGAACATTATGGTCCAGGTTGGCCCTATAGTGTAATACCAGAACATTATAGTCCAGGTTGGCCCTATAGTGTAATACCAGAACATTATGGTCCAGGTTGGCCCTATAGTGTAATACCAGAACCAGAACATTATGGTCCAGGTTGGCCCTATAGTGTAATACCAGAACATTATGGTCCAGGTTGGCCCTATAGTGTAATACCAGAACATTATGGTCCAGGTTGGCCCTATAGTGTAATACCAGAACATTATGGTCCAGGTTGGCCCTATAGTGTAATACCAGAACATTATGGTCCAGGTTGGCCCTATAGTGTAATACCAGAACATTATGGTCCAGGTTGGCCCTATAGTGTAATACCAGAACATTATGGTCCAGGTTGGCCCTATAGTGTAATACCAGAACATTATGGTCCAGGTTGGCCCTATAGTGTAATACCAGAACATTATGGTCCAGGTTGGCCCTATAGTGTAATACCAGAACCAGAACATTATGTTCCAGGTTGGCCCTATAGTGTAATACCAGAACATTATGGTCCAGGTTGGCCCTATAGTGTAATACCAGAACATTATGGTCCAGGTTGGCCCTATAGTGTAATACCAGAACATTATGGTCCAGGTTGGCCCTATAGTGTAATACCAGAACCAGAACATTATGGTCCAGGTTGGCCCTATAGTGTAATACCAGAACATTATGGTCCAGGTTGGCCCTATAGTGTAATACCTGAACCCAAACATTATGGTCCAGGTTGGCCCTATAGTGTAATACCAGAACATTATGGTCCAGGTTGGCCCTATAGTGTAATACCAGAACATTATGGTCCAGGTTGGCCCTATAGTGTAATACCTGAACATTATGGTCCAGGTTGGCCCTATAGTGTAATACCAGAACATTATGGTCCAGGTTGGCCCTATAGTGTAATACCAGAACATTGTGGTCCAGGTTGGCCCTATAGTGTAATACCAGAACATTGTGGTCCAGGTTGGCCCTATAGTGTAATACCAGAACATTGTGGTCCAGGTTGGCCCTATAGTGTAATACCTGAACATTATGGTCCAGGTTGGCCCTATAGTGTAATACCAGAACATTATGGTCCAGGTTGGCCCTATAGTGTAATACCAGAACATTATGGTCCAGGTTGGCCCTATAGTGTAATACCAGAACATTATGGTCCAGGTTGGCCCTATAGTGTAATACCTGAACATTATGGTCCAGGTTGGCCCTATAGTGTAATACCTGAACATTATGGTCCAGGTTGGCCCTATAGTGTAATACCAGAACATTATGGTCCAGGTTGGCCCTATAGTGTAATACCAGAACATTATGGTCCAGGTTGGCCCTATAGTGTAATACCAGAACATTGTGGTCCAGGTTGGCCCTATAGTGTAATACCAGAACATTATGGTCCAGGTTGGCCCTATAGTGTAATACCAGAACATTGTGGTCCAGGTTGGCCCTATAGTGTAATACCAGAACATTATGGTCCAGGTTGGCCCTATAGTGTAATACCTGAACCAGAACATTATGGTCCAGGTTGGCCCTATAGTGTAATACCAGAACATTATGGTCCAGGTTGGCCCTATAGTGTAATACCAGAACCAGAACATTGTGGTCCAGGTTGGCCCTATAGTGTAATACCTGGGCCAGAACATTATGGTCCAGGTTGGCCCTATAGTGTAATACCAGAACATTATGGTCCAGGTTGGCCCTATAGTGTAATACCTGAACCAGAACATTATGGTCCAGGTTGGCCCTATAGTGTAATACCTGAACATTATGGTCCAGGTTGGCCCTATAGTGTAATACCTGAACATTATGGTCCAGGTTGGCCCTATAGTGTAATACCAGAACATTATGGTCCAGGTTGGCCCTATAGTGTAATACCAGAACATTATGGTCCAGGTTGTCCCTATAGTGTAATACCAGAACCAGAACATTATGGTCCAGGTTGGCCCTATAGTGTAATACCTGAACATTATGGTCCAGGTTGGCCCTATAGTGTAATACCTGAACATTATGGTCCAGGTTGGCCCTATAGTGTAATACCAGAACATTATGGTCCAGGTTGGCCCTATAGTGTAATACCAGAACATTATGGTCCAGGTTGTCCCTATAGTGTAATACCTGAACCAAAACATTATGGTCCAGGTTGGCCCTATAGTGTAATACCAGAACATTATGGTCCAGGTTGGCCCTATAGTGTAATACCTGAACCAAAACATTATGGTCCAGGTTGGCCCTATAGTGTAATACCCGAGCCAGAACATTTCAGTTGAGTAGAGTCAGTTGTACAACTGACTAGGTATCCCCTTTACTTCTTCTGTGTGGTGTCTTTGCAGCAATTCGACCATGAAGGTCTGATTCACGCCGTCTCCTCTGAACAGTGGCTGTTGAGATGTCTGTTACTTGAACTCTGAAGCATTTATTTGGCCTGCAACTTCTGAGGCTTGTAACTCTAATGAACTTATCGTCTGCAGTAGAGGTAACTCTGGGTCCTCCTTTCCTGTGGTGGTCCTCATGAGAACCAGTTTCATCATAGCGCTTGATGGTTTTTTTGCGACTGCACCTGAACAAAACTTTCAAAGTTCTTGACGTTTTCCGGATTGACTGACCTTCGTGTCTTAAAGTAATGACGGACTGTCGTTTCTCTTTGCTTATTTCAGCTGTTTTTGCCATAATATGGACTTGGTATTTTAGCAAATAGGGCTACCTTCTGTATACATCCCCTACCTTGTCACAACCCAACTGATTGGCTCAAACGCATTAAGAAGGAAAAATTACACAAATTAACTTTTAACAAGGCGCACCTGTTAGTTGAAATGTATTCCAGGTGACTACCCCATGAAGCTGGTTGAGAGAATGCCAAGAGTGTGAAAAGCTGTCAAGGCAAAGGGTGGCTACTTTTAAGAATCTAAAATATATTTTGATATGTTTAACAAACATGGAATCATGTAGTAACCAAAAAGTGTTATTTCATAGTTTTGATGTCTTCACTATTCTACAATGTTGAAAATTGTAAACATAAATACCCCTTGAATGAGTAGGTGTGTCAACTTTTGACTGGACTGTGTGTGTATTTTAAGGATTTTTGAAATTCTCCAACCTTCATACCAGGCGACCCCACATGGGGTTGCGACCCCTAGTTTGGGAACCGCTGCCCCTAAACCAATATCCTGCATTGATGGACAGAGTTGACCTTTCTTATCCAGTTAAAGGTAGACTCTGAGGGGCCTCCAGAGTGGTGCTGCAGTCTTAGGCAGTGCTGGCTGCGTTACTGCAGATCCTGGTTCGATACCAGGCTGTGTCGCGGCCGTGAGACCCCGGAGGTGACGCATCATTGGCCCAAAGTCATCCTGGGTAGGGGGGGGGGTTTGGCCGGCCAGGATGTTCTTGTCCCATCGAGCACCAGCGACTCCTGTGGCGGGCCGGGTGCAATTCACGCTGACAAGGTCGCCAGGTGTACGGTGTTTCCTCTGACACATTGGTGCGGCTTGATTCCGGTTTAAGCGTGCCTTGTGTCAAGAAGCAGTGCGGCTGGGTCGTGTTTCAGAGGACGCACGGCTCTCGACGTTCGACTCCCGAGTCCGTACGGGAGTTGCAGACTGTAACTATCAATTGGCTATCACGAAAACGGGGGTAAAAAAAAAAGGTGCACTCTGAGAAATGTAAACAGCATATTGGGTAGATTTTGGCATACACAAAGAGTTGAAGCGTGAGGCTCAACTTCTCTGCTGTTTTGGTACCCTGGTTACGACGTTGTGAAGTGAACCCATGCACAGATGCTGTTCGAGCAGAGTCTTGCATCTCGCTCTTCTCATTATCTCCGGTGTTGCTCGTGGCAATGTAATTTTGCTGAGTCTACCGTTTTAACGGTTTTCTTGATGTCTTTTTGTTAGCAGCCAAGGCCCCACGCCCGGCTAAATCAGACTCCAGCAGCAGCGATGATTCCAGTGACGAGGAGGAGGCTGTAGCAAAGGTACACAAGCTATGTTTTACAATTCATCTTCTCTTTTATTATGTTAAAATCCCTAACCATACCGCCTGACCCTAACCATACCGCCTGACCCTAACCATACCGCCTGACCCTAACCATACCGCCTGACCCTAACCATACCGCCTGACCCTAACCATACCGCCTGACCCTAACCATACCGCCTGACCCTAACCATACCGCCTGACCCTAACCATACCGCCTGACCCTAACCATACCGCCTGACCCTAACCATACCGCCTGACCCTAACCATACCGCCTGACCCTAACCATACCGCCTGACCCTAACCATACCGCCTGACCCTAACCATACCGCCTGATCTATGGCCAGCTCCAGAACAAATTCAAGGAAACGTATAGTATTATACAGAGCCATGATTGCATGGACCTCCCATCTTATGTAGTGAACAGCAAACCTGGTTTATAAAAACAGATAAAGCAACACCTCACGGCATAACCCCCCCCCCCCCCCCCATGTGACCTACTGGTTGTGTGTATGTACTGACATGTATGTGGAACTGATAGATGCACACACATGCATCTTAAAAACATTAACATGTAGTTTGTGACTGTAAACGTCAAATGTATTTTTTGTTATGTGTAGAACCCCAGTAAGATTAGCTGTCACCGTTTGTTGTCGGCTAATGGGGATCCTCATAAAATATCAATGTTTGCTATAATGGCTGACCATAGGCTATAACATGGTGGGGGGGGTTTAGTGAAGATGATGCGTGTCCTGATGAAAGCATCTCGCTGTTGAGATGTTGGATACGTTATAAAGAAGAAGGTGTAGGTCTGTTCTTGCAGCCTGTTCTTAAATCTGTTCCTCTGCAAACAGAAACCTGCAGCAGCCAAAGCCCCGGTGAAGACGCCCGCGGGGTCAGCAGTCAGGAAAAAGGCCTCCAGCAGTGAGTCGTCTGAAGATGAGGCCAAAGCTCCTGCAGCTAGTAAGTACATGTTAACCTTTTGGAAGGAACAGGAAGGCCCGCGGACACTGAATATGACCCCAATCGCCACCTTTACTTGATAACGCTTTGATCCAGAAGGATCTCCGTCAGATTCTAGTGTCTTTCTTTAGCCCAGCACCCATGTTTTTTTATTAGGATGTGCGTACGACCTCACTTTTGTACATTTTAACCTTTGTTCAACCATGAACTCCCTTGAGACATGGAATCTCTTGAGACGGAGACCTGACCAAGACGATCGCTTTACGACCATGCAGACATGATCCCATATTTGTATACGCTTTGCTTCCCTCATTGTGCGGGTGTCTTGTTGACTGTTCTTCTTGCTCTGTAGAACGAAAGGCTCCTGCCGCGACCCCTAAGGCGGGAAAGGCTGCAGCCGCGACCCCTAAGGCGGGAAAGGCTGCAGCCGCGACCCCTAAGGCGGGAAAGGCTGCAGCGGGGACCCCTAAGACAGCAGCTCAGAAGAAGACTGCGAGCAGCAGCAGTAGTGAAGACAGCTCCAGTGAAGACGAGGCACCCACTAAGGTACTGAAACTGATCCACAACACACAACCTCTCACCAGGGGGGTCTATTCAAAAAGCCTCTCAGTGGAGGAGACCTGATCTAGGATCAGTTTTGCCTTTTAGATCGTAACGACTTAAAGGTCGGTTGACAAGAAGGGGCCTGATCCTAAATCAGCAGTCCCATTCTGAGACTATTTGTAAATATGTGCCCAGGACTCACAAACAGGACAGGCGTCCACGTTTCCATGGGAGCTGTGTTGTCAATGACAGCCTCCCTTCCTAGGCGTGGTACAGTATCTTCTTGATCTAACAAAAGCAGTCTCGCGTGCCTCTGTCATACGACGCAGGAATGGATGAAGGAACATTAGCTATATATTGTGAAGTAAATGTGTTTTTTTGGGGGGGTAGTAGACAAGAAATTAAGACTCAGTCAACCGTAAAACTAAGTCATTACACATCTTCATGAAAAATCTACAATGTACACATTAGAACAAAAATACCAAGGCACTCTTCATATTTTGGTGAGATTTTTAAAAATGTCTTGTTTTAGCATGTCCTCAATGATAATTAAAACCACATGTACAGCTGCTATATCTTCAGACTGTCTACACAATGTAGTTAGTGATACCTGTACCTCCTAGACTGACTCGGTCTCTCCCAACAGACCCCGGTGAAACCCTCTGGCCCTGTCAAGACCCCTCCAGCTAAGGACAGTAGTTCCTCAGACAGCAGCGATGACAGCAGTGATGATGAGGAGGAGGAGAAGAAGAAGAAAGTGGCAGGTAACAAACTACTGTTTGTACTCGGGGCCGGTTTCCCGGACATACATTATTTAGAAGACTAAACTGAAATGAAGTGTTTTGTAGTCCAAGACCAGCTACATCTGTCTGGGAAACTGGCCCTGAGTGCTGCTATCTGCCACCTTGTTATTCTCCTCAGCTAAAGCAGCCCCGGTCAAAACCACCCCGGCCAAGACTGTGACCCCCAAAGCTGCCGCAGCTGCCAGGAAGGCAGAGTCCAGCTCTGAGAGCACAGGTAGGTTTGAGACCCGAGTTCCTAAAGGCTATAGATTATATCTGTTGTTAGACCCTGGTTCTTAAGGTTCTAGACTAGAGCGCTGGTAAACACGACACGTATATCTTCAGCACAGGGGAAAGGGAAAGTTGAAGATAATCAGTTGCTGTTCAACATCCTGATTTTGTTTTCATCCTTCAAACTAAAAGTTCCAATATGATAGATCACTATACATTTTGTATTTCGGTAGAAATGTATATTTTTTATATGAATTTGATCGAAGTCGCGTTGGGGAAAGGGACGTAAAAAAGAGAACCACTACACTAGCAGGAGGAAAGCCGCTGTCCACACAAAACGGCGAAGACCCACGTCATCCTGAGGTCTGTTGTTTTAACAACAACATATTTTGACACTCTGAATAAAACCAACTTATCGTCTGACCATATCCTGTGATTTCTTTGTTCTCTATCAGCTAAAACGTTATTTTGATCACTTACGCAAACACGCAGGCTTTTAACACAGCATCTTTTCCACTGCTGCTGGATTACTTTTACTAGCTAACCCGCTAGCAGCCGTGAAACACATCACGTGCAAGTTCAAATCCCCGAGCTGACAAGGTAAAAATCTGTCGTTCTGCCCCTGAACAAGGCAGTTAACCCACTGTTCCCCTGAACAAGGCAGTTAACCCACTGTTCCTGGGCCGTCATTGTAAATAATAATTTGTTCTTAACTGACTTGTCGAGTTAAATAAAAACATACTACCAGTTTTAGCACATTTCTTTTACTGTGAAAAACAAGATCTACCTTTACCAGCATAGTAGACATTGAACGTCTATAACGGGTTAAAACTCTGTTGTTGCCTGCTGATAGCTATAGCTAGCCACATGCTAACACAAGTGATACGACTAGCAGCAGTAAACCCAGACGATGGTTAACACAACCGTTGGCTACAAAGATATCCTTGCAAGTTACATCGGCTAATAAAGATCAGGAAGTAGAGCAATCATAAAGACGTGCCTTGAATTATGTCCGTTTTCATATCAGCAAAACGGGCCGTATTCTGTTGGAATAAGCTAGCAACAACAAGTCCATCGCCAAACACCATTCTAAATCCGTGAGTGTGTGGGCCAGTTCGTTTTGCTTAGCCAGCTATCTATATTTGTTTATCTACTAGCAACATAACATGAGAAGTTTTTGGGCACTTTAGTACCTACTTGTGCCCGTATGACTGAAACGCCAGGGGTTCCCCTAACCCTAGTCTGTCTGACGCAATAGGACTTTCTTCCCGTCTACTTGCATTTCAACCAAACATGCATGCCGGTACAGTGCACTGCCGCCAGCACCAGGCCGTTACTCCTTGACGTCAAAGCCACAATGTATTGTACGTTTGAGTTATTGATAAATATAATTCACATTTCTAAAATAGAAGTGTCTATTTTTGTTGTGAACTTTTGCATAAAGACTGTTTAGATGGAGTATCATCAATCTACGTTAGATTTGTGGAAATATATTGTGAAACTTGTCCAAAATATTTTTTTAATGACGAGCCACTATTCCAACTGTTTTACCTGAGTTGAGGTGTTATGATTTTAAAGTGGAAGTGAACAGTTTCATTGATTCTCTTGTTCCTCTTAGACTCCAGCTCTGAAGAAGAAGAAGCAGCAAAGAAGCCAGTGGCCAAGTCTACCCCGGCCAAGTCTACCCCGGCCAAGTCTATCCCGGCCAAGGCTACCCCGGCCAAGGCTACCCCGGCCAAGGCTACCCCGGCCAAGGCTACCCCGGCCAAGGCTACCCCGGCCAAGGCTACCCCAGCAGAAGACTCTGACTCCAGCTCTGAGGATGAAGAAGAGGCTAAGAAGCCAGAAGTAATAAGGGTTAAGTCCACAGCTGTCAAAATAACGGTTACCCCTGCCAAGGAAGACTCTTCCTCAGACTCCAGCTCAGAGGAGGAGGAGGAGGGTTCGAAGACTGTGAAAGTAGCGCCAGCTACAGCAGCAGTAACGGTGGCAAAGGTAAAGGAGCAGGGGGCCAAGACTGTGACTGTCGTGGGGGCCAAGGCTACTGTGAAGGTGGTGGAAGACGGCTCCTCTTCCTCGAGCTCCGAGGATGACGACGAGGGGACAGTGAAAGTAGCACCAGCCAAGGCGACCCCTACCGTGACCCGGGGCAAGGCTGCTGAGTCCTCCTCGGACTCTGACTCAAGCTCAGAAGAGGAGGAAGAGGCTAAAAAGCCAGCAGCCAAGGTGACTCCAGCGAAGACTGCCCCAACTAAGAAATCAGACTCTTCCAGCTCTGGTAAGACAGATTTAATACAATAGGCTGTAAGATGGACTGAGTCATTTTAGAATGCGTCCCAGATCTGTTTGTGCAGTCTTGCCAACTCAACTGAATAGATTGGCAAGAGGCCACAAAAAGATCTGTGACTCGGGTTAGAGACTCATTTACTTTTTTACTATTATGCATGGGTTATGTTACAAAACCTTTAAACAATGCAGTAAATTGCGACTCATTCTCGCCGGTTGGACCCCTCTATGGTCTTCTCAGGGCTAATACTTTGCTTGATAGTTCTCATGATGGTGACGTCCATCAGATCTGTATACGGCGCCACAAGAAAACCGGAAAACGTTCAACCAGAGGTGGCGCTCCTAGTGGCCGTGGACTTTAATGCAGGGAAACTCAAATCAGTTTTACCTCATTTATATCAGCGTGTTAAATGTGCAACTAGAGGGGAAAAACACTTAAGATCACCTTTACAGAGACATGTACAAAGCTCTCCCTCGCCCTCCATGTGGCAAATTTGACCATAATTATATCCTCCTGATTACAAGCAACAATTAAAGCAGGAAGCGCACGTGAATGGTTCAATAAGGAAGTGGTCAGATGAAGCAGATGCTAAGCTACAGGAATGTTTTGCTAGCACAGACTGGAATATGTTCCGGGATTCCTCCGGTGGCATTGAGGAGTACACCACATCAGTCGTTGGCTTCATCAATAAGTGCATCGAGGACGTCGTCCCCACAGTGACCGTACGTACATTTTTAAGAATGACGAAGCATCAAACGGGGAAAGCTTCATTACAGGTCTAGGATCGATGCGTACTACACCGGCTCCGACGGTCGTCGGACGTGGCAGGGCTTGCAAACTATTAGACTACAGAGGGAAGCACAGCCGAGAGCTGCCCAGTGACACGAGCCTACCAGACGAGATAAATAACTTCTATGCTCGCTTCGAGGCAAGTAACACTGAAACATGCATGAGAGTACCAGCTGTTCCGGACGACTGTGTGATCACGCTCTCCGTAGCCGATGTAAGACCTTTAAACAGGTCTACATTCACAGCGCCACAGGGCCAGACGGATTACCAGGACGTGTACTCGGAGAATGCACAGACAAACTGGCAAGTGTCTCCACTGACATTTTCAACCACTCCCTGACTGAGTCTGTAATAGAGGTCGACCGATTAATCAGGGCCGATTTCAAGTTTTTATAACAATCGTTAATCTGCATTTTTGGGCACCGATTATGGCCGATTACATTGCACTCCACGAGGAGACTGTGTGGCAGGCTGACTACCTGTTATGCGAGTGCAGCAAGGAGCCAAGGTAAGGTGCTAGCTAGCATTAAACTTATAAAAAAACAATCTTAACATAATCACTAGTTACCTACACATGGTTGATGATATTACTAGTTTATCTAGCTTGTCCTGCGTTGCATATAATCAATGCGGTGCCTATTAATTTCTCATCGAATCACAGCCTACTTCGCCAAACGGGTGATGATTTAACAAGCGCATTTGCGGAAAAAGCACTGTCCGTTGCACCAATGTACCTAACCATAAACATCAACGCCTTTCTTAAAATCAATACACAAGTACATATTTTTAAACCTGCATATTTAGGTAATATTGCCTGCTAACATGAATTTCTTTTAACTAGGGAAATTGTGTCACATTTCTTGCGCTCTGTGCAAGCAGTCAGGGTATATGCAGCAGTTTGGGCCGCCTGGCTCGTTGCGAACTGTGTGAAGTCCATTTCTTCCAAACAAAGACCGTAATTAATTTGCCAGAATTTTACATAATTATGACACAACATTGAAGGTTGTACAATGTAACAGCAATATTTAGACTTATGGATGCCACCCGTTAGATAAAATACGGAACGGTTCCGTATTTCACTGAAAGAATAAACGTTTTGTTTTCGAATGATAGTTTCCGGATTCGACCATTTTAATGACATAAGGCTCGTATTTCTGTGTTTGTATATTATAATTAAGTCTATGATTTGATATTTGCTAGAGCAGTCTGACTGAGCAATGGTAGGCAGCAGCAGGTTCGTAATCATTCATTCAAACAGCACTTTCGTGCTTTTGCAAGCAGCTCTTCACAATGCTTCAAGCATTGAGCTGTTTATGACTTCAAGCCTATCAACACTACAGTGCCTATAAGAACATCCAATAGTCAAAGGTATATGAAATACAAATGGTATAGAGAGAAATAGTCCTATAATAACTACAACCTAAAACTTCTTACCTGGGAATATTGAAGACTCATGTTAAAAGGAACCACCAGCTTTCATATATTCTCATGTTCTGAGCAAGGAACTTAAACGTTAGCTTTCTTACATGGCACATATTGCACTTTTACTTTCTTCTCCAACACTTCTTTTTTTTTGCATTATTTAAACCAAATTAAACATGTTTCATTATTTATTTGAGACTAAATAGATTTTATTGATGTATTATATTAAGTTAAAAGTGTTCATTGTTCAGTCATTAATGTTGTAATTGTCATTATTACAAATATATACAGCGGGGGGAACAAGTATTTAATACACTGCCGATTTTGCAAGCGGTAAGCGGTACCGGAGCGCTAAGTCGAGGGCGAAAAGGCTTCTAAACAGCTTCTACTCCAAAGCCATAAGACTCCGGAACAGATAATCAAAGGGCTTTCCAGACACCTCTTTTACACTGCTGCTACTCTCTGTTTTATAATCTATGCATAGTCACTAACTTTACCTACATGTACATATTACCTCGACTAACCGGTGTTAGCAGTTGATGTTATTATTCAATAACAAAGACTCCAAAGCAAATCAGGGGGGAGAAAAAATAGATTTATTTGAAAAGGACAAATCATAGATATGCCTGGAGGTTATAGATGTTCAATCTTCCCTGTCCTCAGTATTCTGTTCTCTGTTCTCACTCTGCACCAGTTGAAAACATTTCAGTCTGACACCGGATAAAGCTGTCTGAACTTGTTAAGAAATATTTTTCTCTTTGTTGGGCGCTGAATAATTTTTTGGAAATATTTCCCCCCCGTGTCCACAGAAAAACACAGTAAAGTGTTACATAGCACTAGGTAGTGGGGGATTATAATTTAGGTCTTGGCTTAGACGAATGTCAAACAAACTCGCATTATTTAACTGAATCTACCTTTTTTTAAATGTTGTATTGTTCACATATGTCTGTCCTGTAGACTCTGACAGCAGTTCTGAGGACGAGACACCGGCTAAACCTGCTGCAGCTGCCCCAGCCAAGGCCCCAGCCAAGGCCCCAGCCAAGGCCCCAGCCAAGGCCCCAGCCAAGGCCCCAGCCAAGGCCCCAGCCAAGGCCCCAGCCAAGGCCCCAGCCAAGGCCCCAGCCAAGGCCCCAGCCAAGGCCGCTACAGCAAACAGCTCGGACTCCGACTCTTCTTCTGAAGATGATGAACCCCCAGCTAAGAAGGCTACCCCAGCCTCTGTTGCTAAACCAGGCTCCAAACTAGCCACCCCGGTTACTAAACCAGGCTCCAAACCAGCCACCCCGGTTACTAAACCAGGCTCCAAACCAGCCACCCCGGTTACTAAACCAGCCTCCAAACCAGCCACACCAGTGGTGACTAAATCAGCCCCAGCCAAGGCAGCAGCCGAGAGCAGCTCCGATTCAGACAGCTCGGACTCGGAGGACCAGGCTGCTGCCGCCAAGAAGACCCCCACCAAACGTGCAGCCAAGAGTCCTGCCGTCAAGACACCGGCTAAAGCTGCAGAGTCGTCATCGTCCGAGGAGAGTAGCTCTGAGGAAGAAGAGGCCAGTAAAAAGGCTGTAAAACCCACCACCACCCCCAAGACCACCCCTAAGACCACCGCAGCAGCCAGACCTAAAGCCAAGGAGGACAGCAGCTCTTCAAGTGACTCCAGCGATGAAGAGGGTAAGAAGATTCACAGATTCTCTCTCATACTTATGTGTAGGCTTATTTTTTGTTGTTGTATCTTTTTCATATTTCGAGGTCGCTTGTGAATAAGCATTCCATTGTATTTTTTTATACATATGACAACTAAATTGAACTTTGAACCTTGCAGCAGCAGCGCCCAAACCAGCAGCAGTGAAGGCTACAACCCCAGCCTCTGCTAAAAAGGCAGCCGAAAGCAGCTCGGACTCTTCCGACAGTTCCGACTCGGAGGTGGAGACAGAGGCCGCCAAGACAACGCCCGCTAAGCCTGCTCTGACCAATGGAAAGCCAGCTACACCCAAAGCAACCACCTCTGCAGTCAAGGCAACGAAACCGACCAAGGCTGCCGAGTCTTCCTCTTCCGAGGAGACTAGCTCTGAGGAAGAGGCCAGTAAAAAGACTGCCACCCCCAAGACCACCCCAGCAGCCAGACCTAAAACCAAGGAGGCCAGCAGCTCATCAGACGACTCTTCTTCTGAAGAAGAGGCGGCGGTGAAAGCACCGGCAGCAGTCACCACTCCCATCGCTAACGGTGAGTGTTGAACGCCACTAAAAAGGTACAGTCTGGAACCTGGGGAAACTGTTCAATGGGCATTTTAAATTCATGATATTTACCCATTTTGATTCTTGACAATTTATAGCTTTTAAATGCCTCCATAAGCCCCAGTACAACTGAGGCTATCTGTTGAGTGCTATCTTAATGGCCTACACATTGGAGCCATTTACCAAAAGAAGGAAAAATGGCCCATGTTTTGCAGCAAGGCTAATTATCACGCTACAATTAAATTAGTCATCCTTGTTTGAATTGTTTTATAGTTGTATTGCCCTTTTTTAAATGGGTTATTGGGTTCGTTTAAATTCTTATAACCAGGATTGTTTTTATATAACTGGATAGATTGACAAGAAGGCTATTTTTCTCATTATCCCTCTCCTCTCCCTCCACAGGCACTGTAAACGGTAAGAGAAAAAGGGACGGAGAAGCCTCGTCAGAGGATGAGGAAGAATTAACGACGCCTAAAAATAAGAAGGCAACAACAACTAAACCACAGACGTTCCCTAAAGTCTCTAAGAAGGTGAGAACAGAGACTGGCTGGCGCTGGGCTTGTATAACTATTTTAATACTTATTTGTTGGTTTGATTCAGAGTATTTGTTGTATATGGTAGATAAACTTTAACATGGTGTCAGACTATTAGTATACAGAAATAGATGTTTCATTTCTGTACCACAGAGATACTTTTCTGGCACGTAAAGTGCTTTCGGAAAGTATTCAGACCCCTTGACTTTTTCCTCATTTTGTTTCGTTACAGCCTTATTCTAAAATTAATTTAAATTGTTTTTTTCCCCTCGTCAATCTACCTTTATTACGATAAAGCAAAAACAGGTTTGGGCATATTTGCAAATTTATAAAGAAATTTAAAAACAAATTCTACACAAGTATTTTTCTCTGCAAATCCTATCAAGCTCTGTCGGGTTGGATGGGAGCGTTGCTGCACAGCTATTTTCAGGTTTATCCAGAGATGCGCTTGACATTTCAAGACCGCTCCTGCGTTGTCTTGGCTGTGTGCTGACAGTTGGCGCTGAAGGAGATGGCTGCCATTTTACAGGCTCCTAACCAACTATCCTATTGTGTTTTCGCGTTATTTGTAACTTATTTTGTACGTAATGTTTCTGCCATCGTCTCTTAAGACCTGAAAGGAGCTTCTAGATCTCAGGACAGCGATTACTCACCTCGTACTGGACCAAGATTATTATTTTTCTTAAACGAGTCAGATGCGAAGGATTTGCTTCAGACACCCGACGAGGCCCAAATCCCTGTCCTTCTCATTAAGAAGAGACTGAGATATCGGGAATCTAGGTCAGGGTGCCTTGTAAGCATCCGACGGCGAGTGAGTAATCCCCCTCTACCAACAGTTCTATTAGCTAACGCACAATTGGATAACAAAATGGATGAGCTCCGCTCAAGACTACTGTTAGCAGTGGATGTTATGATTCAGTAACACAGACCCCGAGGTAAATACGTTTATTCAAAGAGAACAAATCATGTGGGGAGGTAGATGTTCGTGCTCGCCTGTCCTCAGTGATTCTCTCCACAGAACAAAGGAACGGGAATTGATTTATAATCCAGCCCTAGCTTGTGGTTGACCAATAAGAATTCCTTGCAATAAAACTGGGCCACTGGCCAAATAACAAGTATCCTATTTCAGGCTCGGTGCCTAGACAAATTCCTGCCATGTATCTGACCCAGTGATCAATAATTTCCTATTACAGAAAAACCACCATTTCCATTGATCATTAAATCTAGTCTTTTCGTCCTCTGCGTTGTGTATTTATCTTCAAAATATTCTTACACTATCCTACCAACGGGATATTAACTGTAATATCTTATGTTTCACCGAGTCGTGGCTGAACAACGACATGGATAACATACAGCTGGCTGGGTTTACAGCTGCATCGGCAAGATGGAACAGCTGCCGCCGCTAAGACAAGGGGTCTGTGTGTCTTTGTCAATAACAGCTGGTGCACGAAAGCTAATATTAAGGGAGTCTCGAGGTTTTGCTCGACTGAGGTAGAGTTTCTCATGATAAGCTGTAGACCATACTATTTACCAAGAGTTTTCATCTATATTTTTCACCACAAACCGATGCTCGCTCTAAGACCTCACTCAACGAGCTATAAACAAACAAGAAAATGCTCATCCAGATGCAGCGCTCCTAGTGGCCGGGGACTTTAATGCAGGGGAACTTATCCTTTTTAACCTCATTTCTACCAGCATGTTACGTGCAATCGGGGGGGGGGGGGGCTCTAGACCACTTTTACTCCACACAGAGCTGCTTACAAAACTCTCCCTCGCCCTTCATTTGGCAAATCTGACCATAATTCTACCCTCCTGATTCCTGTGAAATTTAAAGCAGGAAGTACCTGTGACTCGCTCAATATGGAAGTGGTCAGATGACGCAGATGCTAAGCTACAGAACTGTTTTGCTACCACAGACTGGAATATGTTCTGGGATTCATCCGATGGCATTGAGGAGTACACCACATCAGTCACTGGCTTTATCAATAAGTGCATCAACGACGTTGTCCCCACAGTGACCGTACGTACATACCCCAACCAACATCTGCACTGAGCTAAAGGCTAGAGCTGCCGCTTTCAAGGAACGGGACTCAAACCCGGAAGCTTATAAGAAATCCCGCTATGCCCTCCGAACAATCAAACAGGTAAAGCGCCAATACAGGACTAAGATTGAATCGTACTACACCGGCTCCGACGCTTGTCGGATGTGGCAAGGCTTGCAAACCATTACAGGCTACAAAGGGAAACACAACCGAGAGCTGACCAGTGACACGAGCCTACCAGACGAGCTAAATTACTTCTATGCTCGATTCGAGTCAAGCATGAGAGCATCAGACGACACAACAGTAGTAGGCTTGATCACCAACAACGACGAGACAGCCTATAGGAAGGAGGTGAGGGCACATCGGGGTGCCTCACTCGAACGTCAACAAAGCAAAGAGGATTGTGGACTTCAAGAAACAGCAGAGGGAGCACTCCCCTTATCCACAGAGGGGACAGTAGTGGAGAAGGTGGAAAGCTTTAAGTTCCTCGACGTACACATCACGGACAATAGTCGCAGTGGTGAAGAATGTGCAATAGCGCCTCAACCTCAGGAGGCTTAAGAAATTTGGCTTGTCACCTAGAACCCTCAATTTTTACAGATGCACAATTGAGAGCTTCCTGTCGGGCTGTATCACTGCCTGGTACGGCAACTGCACCGCCCACAACCGCAGGGCTCTCCAGAGGGTGGTGCGGTCTGCCCAACACATCACCGGGGGCAAACCACCTGCCCTCCATGACCCCTACAGCAACCGATGTCACAGGAAGGCCAAAAAGATCATCAAGGACAACCACCCGAGCCACTGCCTGTTCACCCCGCTATCATCCAGAAGGCGAGGTCAGCACAGGTGCATCAAAGCAGGGACAGAGAGACTGAAAAACAGCTTCTAACTCAAGGCCATCAGACTCTTCAACAGCCGTCACTAACACAGAGGCTGCGGTCAACATACAGACTTGAAATCATTGGCCACTAATAAATTATCACTCGTCACTTTAATAATGTTTACATATCTTGCATTACTCATCCCATATGTATATACTGTATTTTATACCATCTATTGCATCTTGCCTATGCCACTTGTTCATTGCTCATCCATATATTTATATGTATATATTCTTATTACATCTCTTAGATAGTTGTTGGGAATTGTTAGATATTGATGCACTGTCAACTAGAAGCACAAGCATTTCACTACACTCGACAATAACATCTGCTAACCATGTGTATGTGACCAATAACATTTTATTTGAGAGATTACCTCAACTAACCTGTGCCCCTCACATTGACTTTGTACCTTAACACCCTGTATATAGCCTCCACATTGACTCTGTACCGTAACACCCTGTATATAGCCTCCACATTGACTCTGTACTGGTACTCCCTGTATATAGCCTCCACATTGACTCTGTACTGGTACTCCCTGTATATAGCCTCCACATTGACTCTGTACTGGTACTCCCTGTATATAGCCTCCACATTGACTCTGTACCGGTACCCCCTGTATATAGCCTCCACATTGACTCTGTACCGTAATACCCTGTATATAGCCTCCACATTGACTCTGTACCGTAACACCCTGTATATAGCCTCCACATTGACTCTGTACCGGTACCCCCTGTATATAGCCTCCACATTGACTCTGTACCGGTACCCCCTGTATATAGCCTCCACATTGACTCTGTACCGGTACCCCCTGTATATAGCCTCCACATTGACTCTGTACCGGTACCCCCTGTATCTAGCCTCCACATTGATTCTGTACCGTAACACCCTGTATATAGCCTCCACATTGACTCTGTACCGTAACACCCTGTATATTGACTCTGTACCGTAACACCCTGTATATTGACTCTGTACCGTAACACCCTGTATATTGACTCTGTACCGTAACACCCTGTATATTGACTCTGTTCCGTAACACCCTGTATATTGACTCTGTACCGTAACACCCTGTATATTGACTCTGTACCGTAACACCCTGTATATTGACTCTTTACCGTAACACCCTGTATATTGACTCTGTACCGTAACACCCTGTATATTGACTCTGTACCGTAACACCCTGTATATTGACTCTGTTCCGTAACACCCTGTATATTGACTCTGTACCGTACCACCCTGTATATTGACTCTGTACCGTAACACCCTGTATATTGACTCTGTACCGTAACAACCTGTATATTGACTCTGTACCGTAACACCCTGTATATTGACTCTGTTCCGTAACACCCTGTATATTGACTCTGTACCGTAACACCCTGTATATTGACTCTGTACCGTAACACCCTGTATATTGACTCTGTACCGTAACACCCTGTATATTGACTCTGTACCGTAACACCCTGTATATTGACTCTGTACCGTAACACCCTGTATATTGACTCTGTTCCGTAACACCCTGTATATTGACTCTGTACCGTAACACCCTGTATATTGACTCTGTACCGTAACACCCTGTATATTGACTCTGTACCGTAACACCCTGTATATTGACTCTGTACCGTAACACCCTGTATATTGACTCTGTACCGTAACACCCTGTATATTGACTCTGTTCCGTAACACCCTGTATATTGACTCTGTACCGTAACACCCTGTATATTGACTCTGTACCGTAACACCCTGTATATTGACTCTGTACCGTAACACCCTGTATATTGACTCTGTACCGTAACACCCTGTATATTGACTCTGTACCGTAACACCCTGTATATTGACTCTGTTCCGTAACACCCTGTATATTGACTCTGTACCGTAACACCCTGTATATTGACTCTTTACCGTAACACCCTGTATATTGACTCTGTACCGGTACCCATTTTAGAATAAGGCTGTAACGTAACAAAAAGTCAAGGTCTGAATAATTTCCAGAGGCACTGTATACATTTCAGATATGTTTGTTTGGGTCTATACAGAACTGAGGTCCATTGTGGAACTAACTGGTCTGTGTCATTGTGGCGCATTGTGTCAAATATGGACGTAACTTGCCTCCTAAATTCCCTGTTTGACCCGTCTGTCCCTCCTAAAGATCAATGTGCCTTTCCGTAGAATAAGAGAGGAGGACATTGATGTGGATAACCGACTGGCCGATAACTCCTTCGACGCCAAGGTGAGAACGCCACCCCCCCCCCCCCCCCCTCTCTGTGTACTAATGGGGCCAGATCAAACCTGATTCAGTTGCAATTTGTATAATTATTTCCTTTATAACACATCTGACTATGATCACACATTATTGTTCTGTGTACTAAGCCCTTCATTTATAAACACCATTACAGTTCTGTGTACTAAGCCCTTCATTTATAAACACCATTACAGTTCTGTGTACTAAGCCCTTCATTTATAAACACCATTACAGTTCTGTGTACTAAGGCCTTCATTTATAAACACCATTACAGTTCTGTGTACTAAGGCCTTCATTTAAAACACCATTACAGTTCTGTGTACTAAGGCCTTCATTTAAAACACCATTACAGTTCTGTGTACTAAGCCCTTCATTTATAAACACCATTACAGTTCTGTGTACTAAGGCCTTCATTTAAAACACCATTACAGTTCTGTGTACTAAGGCCTTCATTTATAAACACCATTACAGTTCTGTGTACTAAGGCCTTCATTTATAAACACCATTACAGTTCTGTGTACTAAGGCCTTCATTTAAAACACCATTACAGTTCTGTGTACTAAGGCCTTCATTTATAAACACCATTACAGTTCTGTGTACTAAGGCCTTCATTTATAAACACCATTACAGTTCTGTGTACTAAGGCCTTCATTTATAAACACCATTACAGTTCTGTGTAAATATTATTGGTGATATTTATTCACCTCTAACAAGTCATTTCTGGGTAATGATTTAAATACCTTACTGTGATTGGTCAAAAAGAAACAAGCAGCTTCTTAGCAAAGAGCGATTTCCCCCCCAATCACCAATTTAGCTGGGAGGGGAGAACAAGTTATTGGCCGAGAGCTTTGGAACTCTTTCTTATTGGTCTATTAACTAATGTACTGCCTTGTGATGTCACTAGACAGACAAACTCCATCCTACCAAAACAGGCTGACATTTCAGGCCATCTTTTCAAACACTAAAAGGGCATTATCATTTCGCAGTATTACTCCAACCTCTTTATGTAAATGTCATTCACCATTCACACTCTGAATGGACAACAGCACGTTCACACATTAGCTTGCACTAATTTACCGTGCTTGATCATTAAACTCTACAGTAGTTATGACTTGACAGTTCCCTTCAACCAGGGATGTGATCATTGGCTAGACTGATTTTGACTGTCTCTCTGCTTTCTCCTCCTCAGCGCGGGTCGGATGGAGACTGGGGCCAGAGGGCCAATGACGTGCTCCGCTTCACCAAGGGAAAGTCCTTCCGCCACGAGAAGACCAAGAAGAAGAGGGGTAGCTACTGTGGAGGAGCCATCTCCCAGTCCGTCAACTCCATCAAGTTCGACAGCGACTGAGAACCTAGTCATCGTTTGTCGCTACCCCTCTTCCTCCTCTCGACCGAGGACCAGGACAGTCTGCCCCCCGACCTCCTCAGCAGCAACCTGACTGAGCTGAAGATCATGAACTACATCTGAGACTGCTGCACTCATATAACTGGCTGGTGATTTTTAGTTTGTGCGTCTGTGTTAAACCAGTCCTTTAAAATGCACATTTCTGTAATGGTGGAATGACGGGTGTAGAAGTGGAGACTAGCTTTCCTTGAAATGGCGCCCTATTGCTATGTAGTGCGCTGCTTTTGACCTTATTGAAAGTAGTGCACTATACGTAGGAAATAGGGTGCCATTTAGCACATAGGTAAGGCAGCAGGGGAGGTCTTGACTGTCTCCCCTGTGCTTTCAGGACGGATCACAAAGGATTCATGTACAACATATAGCCACCAGGTGGCGGTAGTACGTCACATTTCAATTTAAACTGTTCAGATTTCTTGTTTCCTTCTTCTCTCAGCCCCTTAATCTGTTGCTTGCTGTGATATTGTTGGCCTGGATCTCACACCTTCTGTCCAGTGATTTAAAAAATAATGATAATTCAGTGGTAAATTTAAATTCTGTTTCTTGTGTATTGCAGTTTGCATTGTCATGTAATGGTGGAGAGAAGGGTTATTTGTTTGATTTTTTATATGGAACATGCAGACCTGTGGTTTGAGAGTTGAATGAAATGTTCTTTAGTTTCTCTTTGGTATGATTATTATGGTGTGAATCTTTCGCAGTGGGTGCGTTCCAGGCTGACTACATTGCAGTGGCCTACCAGATCTCACGCCTGGATAAGGATTCAACCGCTGCAATGTAGTCTGTTTGGAACGTACCCGTTTTCTTCTCCTGCAGACTCATGTACGGTCGTCACGGTTTAGATTTTGTAGGTTTTATGTCACTATTTAAGTTTTTCAGCCTGGGATCATCCAACTGTCATTACAAGCTGCAGTCTAAAAAAAAATATTAAAAAATCCTGGGTCGTGTTCAGAAGGGTATACTGAAACGGTAAACTCAGTATGTTGTGCCTACTGAACAGGATCTGGTTGCATCTGAAATGGCACCCTGTTCACTCCTGGTCGTAAGTAGTGTACCGTAGGGAATACGCTGCCATTTCAGATGTGATGTTGTTTCCTGCTGAGGTGAAACTGCCAGCCCCAAGTTATTTTAATTTTGTGAATTTTCAATTTCCTGTTTCTATTCCTATAAACACCCTTAGTCTTATCGAGTATTAGTATTATTATTACTTGAATAAAATCCTTGGTTGTCCCAATCTCTCCTTCCTCCCTCCACATTCAAAAGCTCTCTTTTCCTTTGACTTGTGAACTTAGAGGAGTTTCAGCAACTCCTGGAGGACAGGAATTAAATAAAAAAATGTTAAATAGAACCAACATGTAAATAACCCAGAAGGCCCCCCCCCCCCCCAAAAAAAATGTTTTTTACCATTTGATTTACTTAACGTTGTCCTCTAAGTTACTGAATCTCTTTTCTACTGTAGTTTGCTACTCAATTCGTGCACTTTGGTTGAAGAGGAACGAGGTAGTGATCCATTTGCATACTTTTGACTAGGGACCAGGGAAGCAAAAATTACTTCCCTTTTTTAGCATACCTTTAACATTTTAGGCAAGTCCTTATTTACAATGACGGCCTAGGAAACAGTGGGTTAACTACCTTGTTCAGGGGCATCACGACAGATCTTTGCCTTGTCAGCTCGGGGATTCGATCTAGCAACCTCGGCCCTACGCTCTAACCGCTAGGCTACCTGCCGCCCAAAGTGTATTGGATACACAGTTTAGCTGGATGTTATAACCGGTGCAGCCAAAAAGCGTGTGTTCCTAGCTCCCGACTGAATGTTAAACAGTCGAGAATACAAAATCAAATATTAGAACATTTACAATCGTATAACCCTGAGTCAATAGTGCAAATAGCAGTCTGCGTATGAATATATTAGGAATGACGTGCAGCAAAATGCAGTATACCGTGTGGGCAGTATATAGAAAGATATTTACAGCAGTAGATAGAGGAATGGCATAAATGCGCTGTATTAGCAGTATGTCTCTATAATACAGCGCGTTCGGAAATTATTCAGACCCCTTAACCTGTTCCACATTATTACATTACAGACTTATTCTAAAATGGATTCAATTGTTTTTTTTGCCCTTCAGTCTACTACCCCAGAATGACAAAGCTAAAACATTTTTTATTTTTTATTTTTATTTTATTTTGCAAATATATAAATAAATAAACTAATATTAGGACCCTTTACTCAGTACTTTGTTGATGCACTTTTGGCAGCGATTACAGCCTTGAATCTTCTTGGGTATGACGCTACAAGCTTGGCACACCTGTATTTGGGGAGTTTCTCCTATGCTCTGCAGATCCTCTCAAGCTTTGTTAGGTTTGATGGGGAGCGTCGCTGCACAGCTGTTTTCAGGTCTCCAGAGATGTTAGATCGGGTTAAAGTCCAGGCTCTGGCTGGGCCACTCAAGGACATTCAGAGACTTGTCCCGAAGCCACTCCTGCGTTGTCTTGGCTGTGTGCTTAGGGTTGTTGTCCTGTTGGAAAGTGAACCTTCACCCTAGTCTGATGTCCTGAGTGCTCTGGAGCAGGTTTTCACCATTGATCTCTGTACTTTGCTCCGTTCATCTTTCCCTCGATCCTGACTAGTCTCCCTGTCCCTGCTGCTGAAAAACATCCCCACAGCATGATGCTGCCACCACCATGCTTCACCATAGGGATGATGCCAGGTGCCCTCCAGACGTCACGCTCGGCATTCAGGCCAAAGAGTTCAATCTTGGTTTCATCACACCAGAGAATCTTGTTTCTAATCTTCTGAGAGTCCTGTACGTGCCTTTTGGCAAACTCCAAGCGGGCTGTCATGTGCCTTTTACTGAGGTCTGGCCATTCTACCATAAATGTCTGATTTTGTGTGCTGTAGAGATGGTTGTCCTTTTTGGAAGCTTCTCCCAGAAAGGAACTCTGGAGCTCTGTCAGAGTGACCATCGGGTTCTTGGTCACCTCCCTGACCAAGGCCCTTCTCCCCCGATTGCTGAGTTTGCCGGGCGACCAGCTCTAGGAAGAGTCTTGGTGGTTCCAAACTTCTTCCATTTTAAGAATGATGGAGGCCACTGTGTTCTTGGGGACCTTCAATGCTGCAGAAATGTTTTGGTCCCCTTCCCCAGATCTGTGCCTCGACACAATCCTGTCTCGGAGCTCTACGGACATTTCCTTCGACCTCATGGCTTTTTTTTTTTTGCTCTGACATGCACGTTTTTCTTCTATGGTATATTGTCGATCACACAATTTAATGTACATCCCGCCACCGACTATGTGGGATTGAAACAACAGGATCCCCCCCCCCAAAAAACTACAAAAAATAAGAAATCAAAGCACTTATGTTAAAAATTAAACCGATCTGATCCCTACCTGGGAGGGCGGGGGTCTTCCGGCGTCAGTTCCTCTTGCAAGTCTAAAGATGTAAAATCCTTGAGTCCCAAAAACTTTTATGCCGCAGCCACAATTAATATCCAGTTTCTTACACTTCTTTTAAGACTTGTGTTCAGTTTATAACTGTGGCAATGAACGCAACAATCCACCTTAACACACAACTGGCAACAAACATTAACAGGCTGTGGCGTATCCACCACTATCACTAGCGTCACTTGTTTTTATTTTAAGGAGATTCGATTGACCGATCTAACTTTTTGCCACCTCAATTTCCTTCGCCCTTACAGGGCACTCCAGAAACTCAGGATCATGGTCCTCGCCACAATTGCAACACCGTCGTCCTCCTACACACTGTTCGTCTACACACACTTGAAACACGGCCAAATCCTTTACAATTCTTAGACTGCAGTGGTTTGAGGACAAAAGCTCTTACATGCTATTTTAGGTATTTGCTCTTATCAAAAACCAGGACCGACAGACCTTTTCCTCCATTTACCCAGCGGGTCAGACGCCGGGGCACCAACCACACCAGGTATTCAACATGAACATCCGTCGTTATCCCCGAGATGACTCATTTGACGGGTGCTCTACTCCGAAGTTTAAAAGAAACACAACTTCTGTTGTCTGGATTCTTTTGACGTCCACTGCAATCTTCCTCTGCTCTTCAGGAATACACTTTAATCAAAATAAGACTGAAGGGCTTACGTAGCCAACTTCACTTGTTTGGACCAAGGGGATTCTTCCAAGGGTCCTGGAGCGCCAAGTCTAGGTCCAAAACGCTACATTTCTTACTTTAGAGTTAAGAAAATATTTACTAAATAAATTATTTCTTGACCTGCATTGTTGGTTAAGGGCTTGTAAGTGAGCATTTCACGGTAAGGTTCGGCAGATAACAATTTGAGGGTGTGCCTTACTAAGTACATGTGTTTGATACTTAGCCTTTATGTTTCAGTTTATTTAAAAAATAAACACCGGTCCCTCATTTTAGTCAGCCCTGTTACATGAACTGAACTCTCGTTTTAATGAAGTTATGGTATTTTTACCATCTGGAAATCTGCATATTTCCATCCGGAGGCACCTGTGTCTTAGTGTCTAATTAATTACAGATCTACAGTACCAGTTAAGTTTGGACACAGCTACTCGTTCAAGGGTTTTTCGATATTTTTACTATTTTCTACATTGTAGAATAATAGTGAATACATCAAAACTATGAAATAACACATATGGAATCCTGTAGTAACCCCCCAAAAAGTGTTAAACATGTTATGAGATTCTTCAAAGTAGCCGCCCTTTGCCTTGATGACAGCTTAGCATTCTCTCAACCAGCTTCATGGGGTAGTCACCTGGAATGCATTTCCATTAACAGATGTGCCTTTTTAAAAGTTAACTTATTTGTGGAATTTCTTTCCTTAATGCGTTTGAGCCAATCAGTTGTGTTGTGACAAGGTAGGGTTGGTATACAGAAGATAGCCCTGTTTGGTAAAAGACCAAGTCCATATTATGGAAAGAACAGCTGAAATAAGCAAACAGTCCATCATTACTTTAAGACATGAAGGGCAGTCAATCCTGAAAATTTCAACAACTTTGAAAGTTTCTTCAAGTGCAATCGCAAAAACCATCAAGCTCTTTGATGAAACTGGCTCTCATGAGGACCGCCACAGGAAAGGAAGACCCAGAGTTACCTCTGCTGCAGAGGATAAGTTCATTAGTTACCAGCCTCAGAAATTGAAGCCCAAATAATTGCTTCAGAGTTCAAGACACATTTCAACATCGACTGTCATTCAGGCCTTCATGGTCGAATTGCTGAAGAGAAACCACTACTAAAGGACACCAATAAGAACAGACCTGCTTGGGCCAAGAAACATGAGCCATGGACATTAGACTGGTGCGAATCTGTCCAAATTTTGATTTTTTGTACCAGCCGTCATGTCTTCATGAGACACAGAGTAGGTGAAGGGATGGTTTCCAGCGTGAAGCATGGAGGTGTGATGGTGTGGGAGTGGTTTGCTGGTGACACTGATTTTTATTTAGAATTCAAGGCACACTTGACCAGCATGGCTACCACAGCATTCTGCAGCCATACGCCATTCCATCTGGTTTGGGCTTAGTGGGACTATCATTTGTTTTTCAACAGGACAATGACCCAACACACCTCCAGGCTGTGTAAGGGCTACTTGACCAGGAAGGAGAGTGATGGAGTGCTGCATCAGATGATAATCACCCAACCTCAACCAAATTGAGATGGTTTGGGATGAGTTGGACTGCACAGTGAAGGAAAAGCAGCCAACAAGTGCTCAGCATATGTGGGAACTCCTTCAAGACTGTTGGAAAAGCATTCCTCATGAAGCTGGTTGAGAGAATGCCAAGAGTGTGCACAGCTGTAATCAAGGCAAAGAGTGGCTACTTTGAAGAATCTCAACTTTAAAATATATTTAGATTTAACACTTTTTTGGTTACTGCATGATTCCATATGTGTTCATAGTGTTGTCTTCACTATTCTACAATGTAGAAACTGGTACAAATAAAGAGAAACCCTTGAATGTGCAGGTGAGTCCAAACATTTGACTGGTACTGTATGTGTTCTAATTATTACAATTTCAATTGATTTATTTAATTTATTCCTCCAATATGATGAGGCAGTGTCAATCAAACAATCTGTGGTATCTAATACACAATCGGTTGATCAATGTCATGGAGCGTTGCTCGATTGGGTTTGGATCACCTGTGTGAAGCTGGCCGAAACAATATTGGAATTTGCGGTGTACCTTCAAAATAATAGTCCCGCATTGAAACAGATACAAACAGGTATAAATAGTAGAATCATACCATATTTCAAATCAAATGTTATTTGTCACATGCACTAAATACAAGAGGTGTAGACCTTACAGTGAAATGCTTACTTGCAAGCCCTTAACTAACAATGCAGTTTTACTCAGTAGAAGTACTGTTACATTTGACTCAGAAGTAAAATGACTGACTGAAAAGTACAAGTACTTGGAAAAGCTACTCAGTTACAGTAACGAGAGTATGTGTACTGAACGCCTACGAGCCAGGACATTAGGGCCGGCCGACTTAGGTATTCTGAGAAATAGACTCCAAAACAAAGTGCTATTTCTGTCTCTCGTGTTTCAGAAGTGACTAGACTCGGTTATTATTAATTTGAGAAGATAAGTTCGCTTCGGTCATACGAATCTAACTCTCCATCTCTCACGTTTCAGTAGCTCGATTAAACCACAGCGGGTATTTTATTTTCCGTGTGTTCCGGTGAAACATTGCTAGCGAAGGAAACAACGAAAGGGTGAACGTGAGACATCATAAGTAAACCTGTCCCCTTGTTAAAGGGGACCGTGCTGTGCTTGGAAGTGAGATTCCTGTACAAGTAGGGCTAGCGTTGCGCTAGATGCTAAGCCAACAAAGGGAGAGCAGGCATATGTCCTTTGTGCATGGCGCAGGAGTTTGCCGTGAAGGAATCCCGTTGATTTCAGCTTTCAGGGATAAGTGAACCTTGGTGGTGAAGGACCGGCGGTGAAGGACCAGTATTTAAAAATATATATATATACACTACCATTCAAAAGTTTGGGGTCACTTAGAAATGTCCTTGTTTTTGAAAAAAAAGCAAATTTTTTGTCCATTAAAATAACATAAAATTGATCAGAAATACAGTAGACATTGTTAATGTTGTAAATGACTATTGTAGCTGGAAACAGCAGGTTTTTTATGGAATATCTACATAGGCGTACAGAGGCCCATTATCCGAAACCATCACTCCTGTGTTCCAATGGCACGTTGTGTTAGCTAATCCAAGTTTATCATTTTAAAAGGCTAATCGATCATTAGAAAACCCTTTTTCAATTTTGTAAGCACGGCTGAAAACTGTTGTCCTGATTTAAAGAAGCAAAAAACATGTCCTTTAGACTAGTTGAGTATCTGGAGAATCAGCATTTTTGGGTTTCAATTACAGGCTCAAATGGCCAGAAACAAAGACTTTCTTCTGAAACTCGTCAGTCTATTCTTGTTCTGAGAAATGAAGACTTTTCCATGCGAGAAATTGCCAAGAAACTGAAGATCTCGTACAACGCTGTGTACTACTCCCTTCACAGAACAGCGCACACTGGCTCTAATCAGAATAGAAAGAGTGGGAGGCCCTGGTGCACAACTGAGCAAGAGAACAAGTACATTAGACTGTCTAGTTTGAGAAACAGACGCCTCACAAGTCCTCAACTGGCAGCTTCATTAAATAGTACCGACTCCGGGATGCTGGCCTTCTAGGCAGAGTTGCAAAGAAAACGCCATATCTCAGACTGGCCAATAAAAAGAAAAGATTAAGATGGGCAAAAGAACAGACACTGGACAGAGGAACTCCCAAGTGGACTCTGCGATGCAGCAGAATACCACCTTTAGGTACCATCTGGAGGAATTCCAGAACAGTCACGCGCTACAGCATGACTACTCGGAACCAGAGCTCAGGGAACGAAGGAACAAAGATGACAAGAGGTTTCATACTTCACCTGTCTTAGGGGTCCCTCAGTCTTTTCCTCTTGGCTGAATGGCGCCTCCTCGGCAACAAAGGCAAAAGCTTGGCTTTTCCTTTCGGTACAAAAAAAATTATGCATTTGGCGCTAAACGCCTTGAAAAAATCGTTACACTTCCCCACCTTTGGCCCCGTTCCAAGTAAGCTGAACGACACAGACGTTCTTAGCAGACATAGACACCTTGGATGGCTATCCTAATGCTACGAATACTGACAGGCTTTATCTGTTGAAGCGAATGTCCAGACACGTGGACAAGGTTAATCCGTCTACAACAGCAACACGTGCAAAACAACTATGCTAAACTTGCCACAGCTTTGAAAATAGAATTCAGTGTTTTCTGCGACTCGCAAACATGACAAACAAGCTCGAAATGAATACCCACAAGCCTACTATCATAGGCTTCGTTCAGCTTACTTTGGCCTACTCACTGAAACAGGAATGGAAGAGCTATTACCATTCAAACAAATGTTTGTCAAACATGTATCCCAACTTCATTAACTACTTGGGCCCTATTGACCACGTTGGTTTGCCAATCTCGGCACTCCAAGAGCTTGCGAGCACAGCTTTTGAAGCATCGAAATCGAGCCGGGCTAAGAGCCCTGACAATTCGGTTTTCAAGCTTGGGGGGGAGCAATCACTCCAGTTGGAAGGTGCGGCATCAGGTACAGGAGTGGCAATTGTCACTTGTCAATGACACCAGTTGCGGGAATTGTTTAACAAACACAGAGATCTGGTCGACAGCCTCGCTGGACTGCGGTGTTATGGGTATTTGTGTGTTGCTTATTCTTACCACTCAGAGCAGCTCCTATGTTTGTGAGACAATCCAAAATTCCGCTTGCAGCGTACTCGGCGGTACAAGAGATTATCGACTCCCTATTAGCTAAACAGATAATTAGGGAATGTAACAGTACGTACAGCAACCCCATGTGGCCTGTTTTGAAACCAATGGGTAAATGGCGTCTTACCATTGACTATAGATAACTCAACAAGCTGGTTCTGTTGTCTCGTTGGCCAATAACATAACTCGACCAAGAATTGCCAAAAGGTGGCAAACGCCGAGTACTTCTCCACTGTCAATGTGGCAAATAGTTTCTGGACCATGACTGTCGACCCTCGTGACCAACACAAGTTGGCTTTGTCTTTCTCGAACAAGCTCGTTCAATCGTTGCCCGTTTGGGTATGCAGAGTATAACATCTTCCTAAAACCGGTACAAAAGTATCTATATCCACAGTAAAACGAGTCCTATATCGACAACCTGAAAAGCCGCTCAGCAATGAAGAAGGCACTGCTCCAAAACCGCCATAAAAAAGCCAGACTACGGTTTGCAACTGCACGTGGGTGGCAGCATCATGTTGTGGGGGTGCTTTGCTGCAGGAGGGTCTGGTGCGCATCACAAAATAGATGACATCATGAGGCAGGAAAATTATGTGGATATATTGAAGCAACATCTCAAGACATCAGTCAGGAAGTTAAACCTCTAACGAGTCACAAACCCGGATCCGGGATCCCCTCCATCAAAAAAGCTGACTAGCATAGCCTAGCCAAATGCCACAGGGATATCATATAATAAAATGTTCATGAAATCACAAGTCCAAGACACCAAATGAAAGATACACATCTTGTGAATCCAGCCATCATTTCTGATTTTTAAAATGTTTTACAGGGAAGACACAATATGTATTTCTATTAGCTAACCACCATAGCAAAAAAAAAGAACTTTTTTCCCCCACCATTTCTTTCCTGCATAGGTAGCTATCACAAATTTGACCAAATAAAGATATAAATAGTCACTAACCAAGAAACAACTTCATCAGATGACAGTCTGATAACATATTTATTGTATAGCATATGTTTTGTTCGAAAAATGTGCATATTTCAGGTATAAATCATAGTTTTACATTGCAGCCACCATCACAACTCTCACCAAAGCAACTAGAATAACTACAGAGAGCAATGTGAATTACCTAAATACTCATCATAAAACATGTATGAAAAATACACAGCGTACAGCAAATGAAAGACAAAGATCTTGTGAATCCAGCCAATATTTCAGATTCTTTAAGTGTTTTACAGCGAAAACACGATTTAGCATTATATTAGCTTACTACAATAGCCAACCACACAGCAGCATTGATTCATGCTCGTTAGCGATAACGAATAAACCAGCAAAAGATATTACATTTTTCACTAACCTTCTCAACTTCATCAGATTGCAGTCTTATAACATCATATTACACAATACATATATTGTTTGTTCGAAAATGTGCATATTTAGCGGCACAAATCGTGGTTATACAATGAGAATAGTAGCCAAGCTGCAAAGAAAATGTCAGTAGAAATCTTGGGAGAGGCACCTAATCTAATCAATAACTAATCATTAACTTGACTAAAAAATACAGGTTGGACAGCAAATGAAAGATACATTAGTTCTTAATGCAACCGCTGTGTTAGATTTTTAAAATTAACTTTACTACGACATACAGCGTGCGTTAAAGCAAGACCGTACCAAAATTAATGGCGGAATAGTAGTTTTACATTTTTCAACAGAACAACGAATTAACATCATAAATAGTTCTTACTTTTTGATGAGCTTCCATCAGAATCTTGGGCAAGTTGTCCTTTGTCCAGAATAATCGTTGCTCCGGCTGTAGAATGTAGTCTTCAGCTTAGGAATTAGCAGCAAACATTAGCTATGTGGCCCAGACGTGTCCAACTCTTCAATACGCAGCACAAAGAAAAATTCTGAAAATCGCAATATACTGATATAAAATGATATAACTCGGTTTAAAATAACTACATTATGACGTTTTTAACACCTATATCGAATAAAATCAGAGCCGGATATATCTAAGGCCTATAACGAGAGCTTTCCAGAATGCCATCCTGAGGTCTGTCTCGCGTCATGGGGAACGTTGAAAAGACTGCACCCCACGTTCCCAGACCCTTTATATGGCCTCAGATCTGCCTAGCAACTCCATTCCAATTCTCACTGCTTGCTGACATGTAGGGGAAGGCTTATGCAGTGCATGTCGACCAATAGAATACAGTGATCCCTCGCCACTTCGCGGTTCACTTATCGCGGATTCGCTATTTCGCGGATTTTCATAATGCATTTTTTTTTTTTTTTTTGGTGCATTGTGCTCTGCATTCTGATTCGCTAAAAACTCACTCCCGCTTCTTGTATCAAAACATGCTACGAATTGTGCTATCATTTTGTCGTCTCGTGCAGTTATGTGTAGGTAGATAAAACAGCTTGCATTAAGTTGGCCAAATTATCTTGTAATTTCGAACATCTCCTAAACCCATAATGTCGACGAAACGGCCTGGACCGACAAAAGCACCTGCGGATGGGCCCAAACGGCGGAAGATGCTACCAATCTCAGATAAAGTTAAGTGCGAATGGCCACTGAACTTAAGCGAGTAGCTGAGGAATGGGACCCTTTGATGAGCCGTTCATTACAGTTCTCCAACGTAATCGATGGTGGCATGTCGGTGTACAAGGATCTTTTTGCAAAGAAGAAAAAAGAGCGACAACAGCTGCCTATCACTATGTTCTTCTCCCGAACAAACACACCTGCACCGCGGGCTTCAGAAGAAGAGAACACTGCAGAGCGCAGTCAGGATGCAGCGGCCCAGTCCGAAGAGCAGTGAAACGGCCTACACGTGAGTCACTGTATTTGTATACATGTAATAGTTGCTAATTGTAAAAAAAAAAAAAGTTTTTTATTTCGCGGATTTCACTTATCGCGGGTCATTTTCGGAACGTAACCCCCGCGATAAACGAGGGATTACTGTACATGCAAATTAATAAACTGACCCTAGAACAGTGTCCGATTTCAGATTTCTCAATTCCTGGCAGGAAGTTTGCTCCAACTTGAGTTCTGTTTTACTCACAGATATTATTCAAATGGTTTTAGAAACTAGAGAGCATTTTCTATCCAATAGTAATAATAATATGCATATTGTACGAGCAAGAATTGAGTATGAGGCAGTTTAATTTGGGAACTAATTTTTACAAAGTGAAAACAGCGCCCCCATATTGACAACAAGTATTTTAAAGCTTGGTCGCAAATGGGTCTTCCAAATGGACAATGACTCCAAGCATACTTCCAAAGTTGTGGCAAAATGGCTTAAGGACAACAAAGCCAAGGTATTGGAGTGGCCATCACAAAGCCCTGACCTCAATCCTAGAAACCCATAGAAAATGTGTGGGCAGAACTTAAAAAGTGTGTGCGAGCAAGGAGGCCTACAAACCTGACTCAGTTACACCAGCTCTGTCAGAAGGAATGGGCCAAAATTCACCCAACTTATTGTGGAAAGCTTGTGGAAGGCTACCAGAAACGTTTGACCCAAGTTAAACCATTTAAAAGCAATGCTACCCAATACTAATTGAGTGTATGAAAACTTCTGACCCACTGGGAATGTGATGAAAGAGATAAAAGCTGAAATAAATCCTTCTCTCTACTATTATTCTGACATTTCACATCCTTAAAATAAAGTGGTGATCCTAACTGACCTAAGACAGGGAAATTTTACTAGGATTAAATGTCAGGAATTGTGGAAAACTGAGTTTAAATGTATTTCGCTGAGGTGTATGTAAATTTCCGACTTCAACTGTGTATGTATATATACAGTATATTCTGTATTTTGCATCTTGCCAATGCCGCTCGCTCATCCATATATTTATATGTACAGTGGGGAGAACAGGTATTTGATACACTGCCGATTTTGCAGGTTTTCCTACTTACAAAGCATGTAGAGGTCTAATTTTTATCATAGGTACACTTCAACAGTGAGAGACGGAATCTAAAACAAAAATCCAGAAAATCACATTGTATGATTAAGTAATTAATTTGCATTTTATGTGTCTATAGGGACTGATGTCCTTTTACCCCTATGAGGGTGTGTCTATAGGGACTGGTGTCCTTTTACCCTTATCAGGGGAGTATATAGGGAGTAGTGTCCTTTTACCCCCATCAGGGGAGTATATAGGGAGTAGTGTCCTTTTACCCCTATCAGGGGAGTAGTTTCTTTTACCCCTATCAGGGGAGTATATAGGGAGTAGTGTCCTTTTACCCCTATCAGGGGAGTATATAGGGAGTAGTGTCCTTTTACCCCTATCAGGGGAGTATATAGGGAGTAGTGTCCTTTTACCCCTATCAGTGGAGTATATATGGAGTAGTGTCCTTTTACCCCTATCAGGGGAGTAGTGTCCTTTTACCCCTATCAGGGGAGTATATAGGGAGTAGTGTGCTTTTACCCCTATCAGGGGAGTATATAAGGAGTAGTGTCCTTTTACCCCTATCAGGGGAGTAGTGTCCTTTTACCCCTATCAGTGGGGTATATAGGGAGTAGTGTCCTTTTACCCCTATCAGGGGAGTATATAGGAATAGTGTCCTTTTACCCCTATCAGGGGAGTATATAGGGAGTAGTGTGCTTTTACCCCTATCAGGGGAGTATATAGGGAGTAGTGTCCTTTTACCCCTATCAGGGGAGTAGTGTCCTTTTACCCCTATCAGGGGAGTATATAGGAATAGTGTCCTTTTACCCCTATCAGGGAGTATATAGGGAGTAGTGTGCTTTTACCCCTATCAGGGGAGTATATAGGGAGTAGTGTCCTTTTACCCCTATCAGGGGAGTAGTGTCCTTTTACCCCTATCAGTTGAGTATATAGGGAGTAGTGTCCTTTTACCCTTATCAGGGGAGTAGTGTGCTTTTACCCCTATCAGGGGAGTATATAGGGAGCTGTGTCCTTTTACCCCTATCAGTGGAGTAGTGTCCTTTTACCCCTATCAGGGGAGTAGTGTCCTTTTACCCCTATCAGGGGAGTAGTGTCCTTTTACCCCTATCAGGGGAGTAGTGTCCTTTTACCCCTATCAGGGGAGTATATAGGGAGTAGTGTGCTTTTACCCCTATCAGGGGAGTATATAGGGAGTAGTGTCCTTTTACCCCTATCAGAGTATATAGGAATAGTGTCCTTTTACCCCTATCAGGGGAGTGAGGGTGTGTATATAGGAACAGTGTCCTTTTACCCCTATCAGGGGAGTATATAGGGAGTAGTGTCCTTTTACCCCTATCAGGGGAGTAGTGTCCTTTTACCCCTATCAGGGGAGTATATAGGGAGTAGTGTCCTTTTACCCCTATCAGGGGAGTAGTGTGCTTTTACCCCTATCAGGGGAGTATATAGGGAGTAGTGTCCTTTTACCCCTATCAGGGCAGTATATAGGGAGTAGTGTCCTTTTACCCCTATCAGGGGAGTATATAGGGAGTAGTGTGCTTTTACCCTAATCAGGGTAGTATATAGGGAGTAGTGTCCTTTTACTTCTATTTTAATGCATGTCTTGCCTTTAGAGAGGTTTTGTGTTTGTCATTGTGCATATGTAAATTTTACTCCAGGAGCTGTTTTGAAAATGTGAGCGCTGACAAACAAAGACCGTTGTGTCCTGCAGGCCCAGGCATGGATCAAAGCTGGCGAGACGTTCAATAACGCCATCTTCACAGATGACATTAACCGGGGCCCTTGAGCAATTTGCTGAAAATTGCTACAGAAAAAAAAGAATCAAGAAGATTAACGATGTTGATGAAGAAATGCTGTTTTGAGTTATAAATATAAACACTTTAGAATCGAATACATTGCAAATTGAGGGATTTTCACATTTGCCCGGCTATTAAAAGTCTATTGTTCTGCTAATAGGAATCAGTTGCATGATGGGCTACATTCTTTATTGTAACCACAATGTATCTTTCCAATTACTTTTAGAGTTTGGGAATTACAAATGTGCGCTTTCTTTTTAGTTACATTGTTTAAGTTCAAACTTGCAGATTTTTTTTTCTTTAAATGATTGTTTTATTCAGAATGCTTCATTTTTGACCAGTTGCAATTGTAAGTAGGCCTAATAAAAAAATATCCAACTTCTATTAAGCTGTTAGCCTACCTCAGTCAGTTAAGTTATTTTATATAGGTCGAGGCTCCGAAGAAATACTCAAATTAAGCCGTCTTGTTTGTCAAGTCAAATTCAAAAGGCACTCGCAGGTGTATGGCAACCGCCGGATAAGATGAGGCGAAAGGAGAAGGAACCCGTACACTGCTCTTGATCTCATCACTGATCTTTAATAAGCTTTACGTTTTCCTAAATTAACTTTACGACAAAAAAAATATGCACAATCGTTTGTCTCTACATTAACTAACATGTTACTCTCAATTGTACATTTTTTGCTTGGCTCGTTATGACGTTATAACTACAAACATTTGCTTCCACCGTAATGTTTTGTCAGCCATCTTTGCGGAAGTCACAAGGGACGGGTGGCCCACGTCAAATTTGTCATTGGAACCACTCGATATGATTGGTCATATAAAAACCTTGGGACCCAAATGCATAATGAGTGCTCTAACTCCCCCTTCTGGTGGTCTGGAGTAATGTAGCCATGACGCTGGGTACCTCTAACTCCCATGATGCAAGCTCGCAACTTTTAAGGGAGGAACCACTGTAGCTGGTTAGACTATACTTGCCCCTAGCCTAGTTGGTTAGACTATACTTGCCCCTAGCTTAGCTGGTTAGACTATACTTGCCCCTAGCCTAGCTGGTTAGACTTGCCCCTAGCCTAGTTGGTTAGACTATACTTGCCCCTAGCTTAGCTGGTTAGACTATACTTGCCCCTAGCGTAGCTGGTTAGACTATACTTGCCCCTAGCCTAGCTGGTTAGACTTGCCCCTAGCCTAGCTGGTTAGACTATACTTGCCCCTAGCCTAGCTGGTTAGACTATACTTGCCCCTAGCCTATCTGGTTAGACTATACTTGCCCCTAGCTGGTTAGACTTGCCCCTAGCCTAGCTGGTTAGACTATACTTGCCCCTAGCCTAGCTGGTTAGACTTGCCCCTAGCCTAGCTAGTTAGACTATACTTGCCCCTAGCCTAGCTGGTTAGACTTGCCCCTAGCCTAGCTAGTTAGACTATACTTGTCCCTAGCCTAGCTGGTTAGACTATACTTGCCCCTAGCCTAGCTAGTTAGACTATACTTGCCCCTAGCCTAGCTGGTTAGACTATACTTGCCCCTAGCCTAGCTGGTTAGACTATACTTGCCCCTAGCTGGTTAGACTTGCCCCTAGCCTAGCTGGTTAGACTATACTTGCCCCTAGCCTAGCTGGTTAGACTTGCCCCTAGCCTAGCTAGTTAGACTATACTTGCCCCTAGCCTAGCTGGTTAGACTATACTTGCCCCTAGCTGGTTAGACTTGCCCCTAGCCTAGCTGGTTAGACTATACTTGCCCCTAGCCTAGCTGGTTAGACTATACTTGCCCCTAGCCTAGCTGGTTAGACTATACTTGCCCCTAGCCTAGCTGGTTAGACTATACTTGCCCCTAGCTGGTTAGACTTGCCCCTAGCCTAGCTGGTTAGACTATACTTGCCCCTAGCCTAGCTGGTTAGACTATACTTGCCCCTAGCCTAGCTGGTTAGACTATACTTGCCCCTAGCCTAGCTGGTTAGACTATACTTGCCCCTAGCTGGTTAGACTTGCCCCTAGCCTAGCTGGTTAGACTATACTTGCCCCTAGCTGGTTAGACTATACTTGCCCCTAGCCTAGCTGGTTAGACTATACTTGCCCCTAGCTGGTTAGACTTGCCCCTAGCCTAGCTGGTTAGACTATACTTGCCCCTAGCTGGTTAGACTATACTTGCCCCTAGCCTAGCTGGTTAGACTATACTTGCCCCTAGCCTAGCTGGTTAGACTATACTTGCCCCTAGCCTAGCTGGTTAGACTAGACTTGCCCCTAGCCTAGCTGGTTAGACTATACTTGCCCCTAGCCTAGCTGGTTAGACTATACTTGCCCCTAGCCTAGCTGGTTAAACTATACTTGCCCCTAGCTTAGCTGGTTAAACTATACTTGCCCCTAGCCTAGCTGGTTAGACTATACTTGCCCCTAGCCTAGCTGGTTAGACTATACTTGCCCCTAGCCTAGCTGGTTAGACTATACTTGCCCCTAGCTTAGCTGGTTAGACTATACTTGCCCCTAGCCTAGCTGGTTAGACTATACTTGCCCCTAGCTTAGCTGGTTAGACTATACTTGCTCCTAGCCTAGCTGGTTAGACTATACTTGCCCCTAGCTTAGCTGGTTAGACTATACTTGCCCCTAGCTGGTTAGACTTGCCCCTAGCCTAGCTGGTTAGACTATACTTGCCCCTAGCTGGTTAGACTTGCCCCTAGCCTAGCTGGTTAGACTATACTTGCCCCTAGCCTAGCTGGTTAGACTATACTTGCCCCTAGCTGGTTAGACTTGTCCCTAGCCTAGCTGGTTAGACTATACTTGCCCCTAGCTGGTTAGACTATACTTGCCCCTAGCTTAGCTGGTTAGACTATACTTGCCCCTAGCCTAGCTGGTTAGACTATACTTGCCCCTAGCTTAGCTGGTTAGACTATACTTGCCCCTAGCCTAGCTGGTTAGACTATACTTGTCCCTAGCCTAGCTGGTTAGACTATACTTGCCCCTAGCCTAGCTGGTTAGACTATACTTGCCCCTAGCCTAGCTGGTTAGACTATACTTACCCCTAGCCTAGCTGGTTAGGCTATACTTGCCCCTAGCTGGTTAGACTTGCCCCTAGCCTAGCTGGTTAGACTATACTTGCCCCTAGCTGGTTAGACTTGCCCCTAGCCTAGCTGGTTAGACTATACTTTCCCCTAGCCTAGCTGGTTAGACTATACTTGCCCCTAGCCTAGCTGGTTAGACTTGCCCCTAGCCTAGTTGGTTAGACTATACTTGCCCCTAGCCTAGCTGGTTAGACTATACTTGCCCCTAGCTTAGCTGTTACACTATTGTATTTATGTTCATTAGTGCCTTGGTGGCAACAATTTAGTTATGTTTTAGCCAATGTTTACTGGCTCCTGTTGAATTTAACTGGTGTAGTCATTTTCTAAATTCCTCAAATACTCTACACTTTGTCACTCTCAATCCAGAGTGCTCTGTTAGTGTCGAGTGTAAACTTGTCCCCCAGTCTATTGCAATCAGCATTTATAACCCTGGGACATCAATCATTTAACTTTGGCCGTAGTGGGAGTGACCATATAATTCTATGGGTGTGACCTTCCTGAGTAAAGTATTTGTCATCATTTAATTTTAGCGAAACACACGACTGCGAGGCGTGGCTCACGAATGGAACAGTGCAGGGGAAGGTTAGGAGGAAGATGCTGTGGGAGATGATTGGTTGGTAGTTTCAGCCAATGCCTACGCGTTGGGAGATTCTCCTGTCCTTTCTGTTTGATGCATCGGTCCACCAGACTCTTGTATCTGGGAACGAGATTAGGGCAGAGTACAATTTGATTTATGCCCCCTTTGGGTTCAAATACAGGTTCTATGGAATGCCTGGTGAAGTCAACAATGTGATACAGGTTCTATGGAATGCCTGGTGAAGTCAACAATGTGATACAGGTTCTATGGAATGCCTGGTGAAGTCAACAATGTGATACAGGTTCTATGGAATGCCTGGTGAAGTCAACAATGTGATACAGGTTCTATGGAATGCCTGGTGAAGTCAACAATGTGATACAGGTTCTATGGAATGCCTGGTGAAGTCAACAATGTGATACAGGTTCTATGGAATGCCTGGTGAAGTCAACAATGTGATACAGGTTCTATGGAATGCCTGGTGAAGTCAACAATGTGATACAGGTTCTATGGAATGCCTGGTGAAGTCAAGAATGCGATACAGGTTCTATGGAATGCCTGGTGAAGTCAACAATGTGATACAGGTTCTATGGAATGCCTGGTGAAGTCAACAATGTGATACAGGTTCTATGGAATGCCTGGTGAAGTCAACAATGTGATACAGGTTCTATGGAATGCCTGGTGAAGTCAACAATGCTTGTGATGCCAGTATGAAAACTTGGGACGGTCTGTTCCAGAATGTTTCGTATTTTGCGAAACATCACTTCAGAAGATCTGTGTTTGATTTAGAATTATTAGCAGAGTGCTTTCCAACTATTTTTTTGTCTCGAGGTAAGAAAACAATTAAGATTATGGTAACATTTTGGAAAACTACCCCTTAACTTCCAGCAATCTATAATTGATTTACTTCATGTCATATTTTTTGTCCTTAGTTGTGATGTTAAACAAACAAATTCCACTAATATCAATGAATGTTATGGATTATATTTTTATGTAAAAATGACTGATAATGAATAAAAACACTTGTCAATGAAGTTTTGCCTTAAGATGAAATTGTTGAGTATGTTATTAAAGGGTAACAGGATCGGAGGGGTAACATATTGGTACACCAGCCCTGGCTTGGTTTAAATAAAAAGTTAGGGTTATATTAGTTTCCCTTAGAATGTTGTCCATCCTTAAGCATTCTAATCATGAAAACTTTTTCCAGGTGCCGTGTGTTGAATTCCTGGTGTCTTTGGGGACTGCGGTTCTCACCATCGTCACCATGCCATTCTTTGGGGACTGCGGTTCTCAACCATCGTCACCATGCCATTCTTTGGGGACTGCGGTTCTCAACCATCATCACCATGCCATTCTTTGGGGACTGCGGTTCTCAACCATCGTCACCATGCCATTCTTTGGGGACTGCGGTTCTCAACCATCATCACCATGCCATTCTTTGGGGACTGCGGTTCTCACCATCGTCACCATGCCATTCTTTGGCACTGTGACGCACGTGATGATGCTGAACGCAAATCAGCATCCTGTCCTCTATTTTCCAGGTGGGTGCTCTGTGCGTTGCGATGGAGAGGAAGCGATTCATGCTGGTAAATTAGCACAACCTAGTTGACGACATGCAGGTAAATTAGCATAACCTGGTTGACGACGACATGCAGGTAAATTAGCATAACCAAGTCGACGACGACATGCAGGTAAATTAGCATAACCTGGTTGACGACGACATGCTGGTAAATTAGCATAACCTGGTTGATGACGACATGCTGGTTAATTAGCATAACCTAGTTGACGACATGCAGGTAAATTAGCATAACCTGGTTGACGACGACATGCAGGTAAATTAGCATAACCTAGTTGACGACGACATGCAGGTAAATTAGCATAACCTAGTTGACGACGACATGCGGGTAAATTAGCATAACCTGGTTGACGACGACATGCAGGTAAATTAGCATAACCTAGTTGACGACATAATGGTAAATTAGCATAACCTGGTTGACGACATGCAGGTAACTTAGCATAACCTAGTTGACGACGACATGCTGGTACATTAGCATAACCTGGTTGACGACGACATGCAGGTAAATTAGCATAACCTAGTTGACGACATGCAGGTAAATTAGCATAACCTAGTTGACGACAACATGCTGGTAAATTAGCATAACCTAGTTGCCGACGACATGATGGTAAATTAGCATAACCTGGTTGATGACGATATGCTGGTAAATTAGCATAACCTAGTTGACGACATGCTGGTAAATTAGCATAACCTAGTTGACGACGACATGCAGGTAATTTAGCATAACCTAGTTGACGACATGCAGGTAACTTAGCATAACCTAGTTGACGACATGCAGGTAAATTAGCATAACCTAGTTGATGCCGACATGCTGGTAAATTAGCATAACCTAGTTGACGACGACATGCAGGTAAATTAGCATAACCTGGTTGACGACGACATGCAGGTAAATTAGCATAACCTAGTTGACGACATAATGGTAAATTAGCATAGCCTAGTTGACGACGACATGCAGGTACATTAGCATAACCTGGTTGACGACGACATGCAGGTAAATTAGCATAACCTAGTTGACGACATGCAGGTAAATTAGCATAACCTAGTTGACGACGACATGCTGGTGAATTAGCATAACCTAGTTGCCGACGACATGATGGTAAATTAGCATAACCTGGTTGATGACGATATGCTGGTAAATTAGCATAACCTAGTTGACGACGACATGCAGGTAACTTAGCATAACCTAGTTGACGACGACATGCAGGTAACTTAGCATAACCTAGTTGACGACATGCAGGTAACTTAGCATAACCTAGTTGACGACATGCAGGTAAATTAGCATAACCTAGTTGACAACGACATGCAGTTAACTTAGCATAACCTAGTTGACGACATGCAGGTAAATTAGCATAACCTAGTTGATGCCGACATGCTGGTAAATTAGCATAACCTAGTTGATGCCGACATGCTGGTAAATTAGCATAACCTAGTTGACGACATGCTGGTAAATTAGCATAACCTAGTTGACGACATGCTGGTAAATTAGCATAACCTGGTTGACGACATGCTGGTAAATTAGCATAACCTTGTTGACGACATGCTGGTAACTTAGCATAACCTAGTTGACGACGACATGCAGGTAAATTAGCATAACCTGGTTGACGACGACATGCAGGTAAATTAGCATAACCTGGTTGACGACAACATGTAGGTAAATTAGCATAACCTGGTTGACGACGACATGCAGGTAAATTAGCATACCCTGGTTGACGACGACATGCAGGTAAATTAGCATAACCTTGTTGACGACATGCTGGTAACTTAGCATAACCTAGTTGACGACGACATGCAGGTAAATTAGCATAACCTGGTTGACGACGACATGCAGGTAAATTAGCATAACCTGGTTGACGACAACATGTAGGTAAATTAGCATAACCTGGTTGACGACGACATGCAGGTAAATTAGCATACCCTGGTTGACGGCGACATGCAGGTAAATTAGCATACCCTGGTTGACGGCGACATGCAGGTAAATTAGCATAACCTAGTTGACGACATGCTGGTAAATTAGCATAACCTGGTTGACGACGACATGCTGGTAAATTAGCATAACCTGGTTGACGACGGCATGCTGGTAAATTAGCATAACCTAGTTGACGACGGCATGCTGGTAAATTAGCATAACCTAGTTGACGACATGCAGGTAAATTAGCATAACCTGGTTGACGACATGCTGGTAAATTAGCATAACCTGGTTGACGACATAATGGTAAATTAGCATAGCCTAGTTGACGACGACATGCAGGTACATTAGCATAACCTGGTTGACGACGACATGCAGGTAATTGACATACAATTAAACATTTCTAAGTGACCCCAAACTTTTGAACGGTAATGTAGTTTTATATGTAAGATGGTTAAATAAAGAGCAAAATTATTGATTATTATATTATTATTTGTGTCCTGGTCCTATAAGAGCTCTGTCACTTCCCACGAGCCGGGTTGTGACAAACTCACAATCATTCTTGTGTTTAATAAATGTATCGTATAGTGTGTGTGTGGCAGGGTTACAATGATGGCAAAAAACAACATTTGAGAGTGCGCTGACCCTGATGCTAGAGGGGGTACGCCTGGAGCTTGAATGTTTGAAGGGGTACTGGACTATAAAACGTTTGGGAACCACTACAATAGAGGGTGATTTGGTCATTAGACTGCAGGAAAGGTGTACATTGGGCATGTCTATAAGTTGGGCAATTGACAGCAGTGGTGGAAAAAGTACCCAATTGTCATACTTGAGTAAAAGTATACCTTAAAAGAAAATTACTCAAGTAAAAAAGTGAAAGTCACCCAGTAAAATACAAATTGAGTGAAAGTCTAAAAGTATTTGGTTTTCTAGGGACTCGAAGTGAGGCGACCATCTGGCTCCAACAGAGATAGTCGCCTCGCTTCCTTAGGAAACTATGCAGTATGTTGTTTGTTTATGTATTATTTCTTACACTGTTACCCCAGGAAATCATAAGTGTTATTACTATTGGATATAAGAGCAGCGTCAATTTACCAACATTACAACCAGGAATACGGCTTCCCGAAGCGGATCCTCCGTTTGGCCCACCACCACCCAGGACAATGGATCCCAGAAACCGACAAAACAATGACGCCGTAGAATGGGCAGATGGAGCGGCCTCCTGGTCAGGCTCCGTAGATGTGCACGTCACCCACCGCTCCCGAGTACACTACTCGCCAACGTACAGTCTCTTGACAACAAGGTAGACGAAATTCAAGCAAGGGTTGCCTTCCAGAGAGACAAAGATTGTAACATTCTCTGGGAAGAGGAAGGGCTGGGGTGTACGCTTCATGATTAACGACTCATGGTGTAATCATAACAACATACATGAACTCAAGTCCTTCTGCTCACCCGACCTAGAATTCCTTACAATCAAATGCCGGCCATATTACCTCCCAAGAGAATTCTCGTCAGTTATCGTCACAGCTGTGTACATTCCCCCTCAAGCAGACACCAAGACGGCCCTCGAGGAACTTCACTGGACTATGTAAACTGGAAACCATATATCCTGAGGCTGCATTTATTTATAACCCAAGAAGGCATAGATAACTGAACTAAATGACTATTGCCCCGTAGCACTCACTTCTGTCATCATGAAGTGCTTTGAGAGACTAGTCAAGGATTATATCACCTCCACCTTACCAGCCCCCTTAGACCCACTTCAGTTTGCATACCGCCCCAACAGGTCCACAGACGATGCAATCGCCATCACACTGCCCTATCCCATCTGGACAAGAGGATTACCTATGTAAGAATTATATTCATTGACTACAGCTCAGCATTCAACACCATAGTTCCCTCCAAGCTCATCATCAAGCTGGAGGCCCTGGGTCTCAACCCCGCCCTGTGCAATTGGGTCCTGGACTTCCTGACGGGCCGCCCCCAGGTGGTGAAGGTAGGAAAGAACATCTCCACCCCGCTGATCCTCAACACTGGGGCCCCACAAGGGTGAGTGTTCAGCCCCCGCCTGTACACCCTGTTCACCCACGACTGCGTGGCCACGCACGCCTCCAACTCAATCATCAAATTTGCAGACAACACAACAGTAGTGGGCTTGATTACCAACTACGACGAGACAGCCTACAGGGAGGAGGTGAGGGCCCTCGGAGTGTGGTGTCAGGAAAATAACCTCACACTCAACGTCAACAAAGCAAAGGAGATGATTGTGGACTTCAGGAAACAGCAGAGGGAGCACCCCCCTATCCACATCGACCGGACAGTAGTGGAGAAGGTGGAAAGTTAAGTTCCTTGGCGTCACATCACAGACAAACTGAATTGGTCCACCCACACAGACAGCGTGGTGAAGAAGGTGCAACAGCGCCTCTTCAACCTCAGGAGGCTGAAGAAATTTTCCTTGTCACCCAAAACCCTGACAAACTTTTACAGATGCACAATCGAGAGCATTCTGTCGGGCTGTATTACAGCCTGGGACGGCAACTGCTCCGCCCTCAACCGCAAGGCTCTCCAGAGGGTAGTGGGGTCTGCACAACGCATCACTGGGGGCAAACTACCTGCCCTCCAGGACACCTACACCACCCGATGTCACAGGAAGGCCAAAAAGATCAAGGACAACAACCACCCGAGCCACTGCCTGTTCACCCCGCTACCATCCAGAAGGTGAGGACAGTACAGGTGCATCAAAGCAGGAACCGAGAGACTGAAAAACAGCTTCTATCTCAAGGCCATCAAACTGCTAAACAGCAATCACTAACTCAGAGAGGCTGCTGCCTACACTGAGACTCAATCAACAATAATAGATCACTAGTCACTTTAAACAATGCCACTAAATAATGTTTACATATCTTACATTACTCATCTCATATAGGGGCGGCAGCGTAGCCTAGTGGTTAAAGCATTGGATTAGTAACCGAAAGGTTTCAAGTTCAAATCCCCGAGCTGACAAGGTACAAATCTGTCATTCTGAACAAGGCAGTTAACCCACTGTTCCCCGGTAGGCCATTATTGAAAATAAGAATTTGTTCTTAACTTAGTTGCCTTGTAAAATATGTATTTTATAGCACCTTGCCTATGCCGCTCGGCCATCGCTCTTCCATATTTATATGTACATATTCTCATTCACCCCTTTAGATGTGTGTGGGGAACTGTTAGATATTACTGCATAGTCAGAACTAGAAGCACAAGCATTTCGCTACACTCGCATTAACATCTGCTAACCATGTGTATGTGACCAATAACATTTGATTTGAATGCATCAAAAGTAAAAAAGTAGAAATCATTTTTTATTCCTTACATTAAGCAAACCAGACGACATGATTCTTGTAGTTTTATTTATGGATAGCCAGTTGCACTCAAGACATAATTTACAACAAAAAAACATGTGTATTTAGTGAGTCTGCCAGATCAGAGGCAGTAGGGTTGAACAGGATGTCCTCTGTTTAGTGTGTGAATTAGACCATTTTCCTGTCCTGCTAAGCATTCAAAATGTACCGAGTACTTTTGGGTGTCAGGAAAAATGTACGGTGTAAAAAGTACATTATTTTCAATAGGAATGTAGTGAGGTAAAAATAAAATTGTAAAAAATATAAATAGTGAAGTACAGATACCCCCCCCCCAAAAAACTACTTAAGTAGTACTTTAAAGTATTTTTACTGAAGTACTTTATAGCATCTTGGGACTATGCGTTTGGTGATTGATTGATGACAGACCTTTCAAATGATCGTTAAGGGACTTGATGCCTAAAGCGATTTACAGTTGTTGAACTGAACTAGAGAGACAAAGCGTTTTTTAATATAAAACGGTTATCAAAATTCTACATTCAACAACCATTTTCATGATTCGGGACAACATGCTTATCGACATTCTTCAGGATTATGAATGACAACATATTAGAGGCAAGAATTAAGAGAAGGCAAAGTGATCGTGTCAGGCGAAAATATAAAGCGTTTCACCAACATTTTAAGGTCCCATTCACTGTGGATGTCTGAAGAGTTCATTCTCCCTGAACCAGTTGAGTCGACCCTGTGGCAGTAAGACCGGACAAGGAAATTAATCAAGCCACTGAAAAACTAATCTCATCCCCAGAAATCACCCCCGAGTAGCCTACAGTCTGTGTGTGTGCGTGTGTGAGGGTACTACAGTCTGTGTGTGTGAGGGTACTACAGTCTGTGTGTGTGAGGGTACTAGTCTGTGTGTGTGTGTGTGTGTTTAAGGGTACTGCAGTGTGTGTGTGTGAGGGTACTAGTCTGTGTGTGTGTGTTTAAGGGTACTACAGTCTGTGTGTGTGAGGGTACTAGTCTGTGTGTGTGTGTGTGTTTAAGGGTGTGCGGTGTGTGTGTTTAAGGGTACTGCAGTGTGTGTGATTTAGAACAATCTTTTAATGAGCACCAGTAGAGGCAGAGGACTTACCCATCCTGTCCATGTCAATGAGAACAAAATGCTGACTACTACACACACACACACACACACACACACACACACCTTTGTCTTATCACATGCTTGATCACCCATTATTTTGCTCACACACACAGACAAAAATCATCTCACTGAATTAATATTACATTAACAAAACACCTCAGATTAGCCTAATGCAATCCTTCTAGAAATTACTCAGTCAATTAAAACACGACCACCATTAGTCAAGTAGAACAAGAAACAAGATGACGAGGGGGGGGGGGTAAGAGAGAGAAGGAGAGAGAGGGGGTAAAGAGAGAGAAGGAGGGGGGTAAAGAGAGAGAAGGAGGGGGGTAAAGAGAGAAGATGGGGGGGGGTAAAGAGAGAAGGAGGGGGGTAAAGAGAGAAGGAGGGGGGTAGAGAGAGAAGGAGGGGGGTAGAGAGAGAAGGAGGGGGGGTAAAGAGAGAAGGGGGGGGTAAAGAGAGAAGGGGGGGTAAAGAGAGAGAAGGAGGGGGGTAAAGAGAGAGAAGGAGGGGGGGTAAAGAGAGAAGGAGGGGGGTAAAGAGAGAAGGAGGGGGGGTAAAGAGAGAGAAGGAGGGGGGGGGTAAAGAGAGAAGGAGGGGGGGTAAAGAGAGAAGGAGGGGGGGTGGTAAAGAGAGAAGGAGGGGGGTAAAGAGAGAAGGAGGGGGGGTAAAGAGAGAAGGAGGGGGGGTAAAGAGAGAAGGAGGGGGGGGTAAAGAGAGAAGGAGGGGGGTAGAGAGAGAGAAGGAGGGGGGTAGAGAGAGAAGATGGGGGGGGGGTAAAGAGAGAAGATGGGGGGGGGGTAAAGAGAGAAGATGGGGGGGGTGTATAAGAGAGAAGGTGGGGGGGGGGTAAAGAGAGAAGGAGGGGGGGTAAAGAGAGAAGGAGGGGGGGTAAAGAGAGAAGGAGGGGGGTAGAGACGAGAAGGAGGGGGGGTAGAGAGAGAAGGAGGGGGGTAGAGAGAGAAGGAGGGGGGTTAGAGAGAGAAGGAGGGGGGGGTAAGAGAGAAGGGGGGGTAAAGAGAGAAGGGGGGTAAAAGAGAGAGAAGGAGGGGGGGTAAAGAGAGAAGGAGGGGGGGTAAAGAGAGAAGGAGGGGGGGTAAAGAGAGAAGGAGGGGGGGGTAAAGAGAGAAGGAAGGAGGGGGGGGGTAAAGGAAGAGAAGGAGGGGGGGGTAAAGACAGAAGGAGGGGGGTAAAGAGAGAATGAGGGGGGGTAAAGAGAGAAGGAGGGGGGTAAAGAGAGAATGAGGGGGGGTAAAGAGAGAAGGAGGGGGGGTAAAGAGAGAAGGAGGGGGGTAAAGAGAGAAGGAGGGGGGGGGTAAAGAGAGAAGGAGGGGGGGGTAAAGAGAGAAGGAGGGGGGTAAAGAGAGAAGGGGGGGTAAAGAGAGAAGGGGGGGGTAAAGAGAGAAGGGGGGGGTAAGGTAAGAGAGAAGGAGGGGGGGGTAAGAGAGAAGGGAGGGGGGGGTAAAGAGAGAAGGAGGGGGGGTAAAGAGAGAAGGAGGGGGGGGTAAAAGAGAGAAGGAGGGGGGGGGTAAAGAGAGAAGGAGGGGGGGGTAAAGAGAGAAGGAGGGGGGTAAAGAGAGAGGGAGGGGGGTAAAGAGAGAAGGAGGGGGGGGTAAAGAGAGAAGGAGGGGGGGTAAAGAGAGAAGGAGGGGGGGTAAAGAGAGAAGGAGGGGGGTAAAGAGAGAAGGGGGGGTAAAGAGAGAGAAGGAGGGGGGGTAAAGAGAGAAGGAGGGGGGGTAAAGAGAGAAGGAGGGGGGGTAAAGAGAGAAGGAGGGGGGGTAAAGAGAGAAGGAGGGGGGGTAAAGAGAGAAGGAGGGGGGGTAAAGAGAGAAGGAGGGGGGGTAAAGAGAGAAGGAGGGGGGGTAAAGAGAGAAGGAGGGGGGGGTAAAGAGAGAGAGGGAGGGGGGTTAAAGAGAGAAGGAGGGGGTAAGAGAGAAGGAGGGGGGTAAAGAGAGAAGGAGGGGGGTAAAGAGAGAAGGAGGGGGGTAAAGAGAGAAGGGGGGGTAAAGAGAGAAGGGGGGGTAAAGAGAGAAGGGGGGGTAAAGAGAGAAGGAGGGGGGGGTAAAGAGAGAAGGAGGGGGGGGGGTAAAGAGAGAAGGAGGGGGGGGGTAAAGAGAGAAGGAGGGGGGGTAAAGAGAGAAGGAGGGGGGGGTAAAGGAAGAGAAGGAGGGGGGGGTAAAGAGAGAAGGAGGGGGGGTAAAGAGAGAGGGAGGGGGGTAAAGAGAGAGGGAGGGGGGGTAAAGAGAGAAGGAGGGGGGGTAAAGAGAGAAGGAGGGGGGGGTAAAGAGAGAAGGAGGGGGGGGTAAAGAGAGAAGGGGGGTAAAGAGAGAGAAGGAGGGGGGTAAAGAGAGAAGGAGGGGGGTAAAGAGAGAAGGAGGGGGGTAAAGAGAGAAGGGGGGGTAAAGAGAGAAGGCGGGGGTAAAGAGAGAAGGAGGGGGGGGTAAAGAGAGAAGGAGGGGGGGGTAAAGAGAGAAGGAGGGGGGGGTAAAGAGAAAAGGAGGGGGGGGGTAAAGAGAGAAGGAGGGGGGGTAAAGAGAGAAGGAGGGGGGGGTAGAAGAGAGAAGGAGGGGGGTAGTAAAGAGAGAGGGAGGGGGGGTAAAGAGAGAAGGAGGCGGGGGTAAAGAGAGAAGGAGGGGGTGGGTAAGAGAAGAGAAGAGGGGGGGTTAAAGAGAGGAAGGGGGGGTAAAGAGAGAAGGGGGGTAAAGAGAGAGAAGGAGGGGGGGTAAAGAGAGAAGGAGGGGGGGGTAAAGAGAGAAGGAGGGGGGGGTAAAGAGAGAAGGAGGGGGGGTATAAAGAGAGAAGGAGGGGGGGTAATGGTAAAGAGAGAAGGAGGGGGGGTAGTAATAAGAGAAGAGGGGGTGGTAAAGAGAGAAGGAGGGGGGGGTAAAGAGAAGATAGGAGGGGTAAAGAGAGAAGGAGGGGGGGTAAAGAGAGAAGGAGGGGGGTAAAGAGAGAAGGAGGGGGTGGTAAGAGAGAAGGAGGGGGGTAAAAGAGAGAAGGAGGGGGGGGGTAGTATAAGAGAGAAGGAGGGGGGGGTAAAGAGAGAGGAGGGGGGAGTAGAGAGAGAAGGAGGGGGGGTAAGAGTAAAGAGAGAAGGAGGGGGGTAAAGAGAGAAGGATGGGGGGGTAAAGAGAGAAGGAGGGAGGGGTAAAGAGAGAAGGAGGGGGGGTAAAGAGAGAAGGAGGGGGGGTTAAAGAGAGAAGGAGGGGGGGTATGTAAAGACAGAATGAGGGGGGGTAAAGAGAGAAGGAGGGGGGTAAATAAGTAGAAAGGAGACGGGGGGGTAAAAGAGAGAAGGAGGGGGGTAAAGAGAGAAGGAGGGGGGGTAAAGAGAGAAGGAGGGGGGGTAAAGAGAGAAGGAGGGGGGTAAAGAGAGGAGGGGGGTAAAGAGAGAAGGGGGGGTAAAGAGAGAAGGAGGGGGGGGTACAGAGAGAAGGAGGGGGGGGTAAAGAGAGAAGAAGGAGGGGGGGTTAAAGAGAGAAGGAGGGGGGGTATAAGAGAGAAGGAGGGGGGGTAAAGAGAGAAGGAGGGGGGGTATAAGAGAGAAGGAGGGGGGGTAAAGAGAGAATGAGGGGGGGTAAAGAGAGAAGGAGGGGGGTTAAAGAGAGAAGGAGGGGGGATAAAGAGAGAAGGAGGGGGGATAAAGAGAGAAGGAGGGGGGGTTAAAGAGAGAAGGAGGGGGGGGAGGGGGGGTAAAGAGAGAAGGAGGGGTGGGGGTTAAAGAGAGAAGGAGAGAGAATAAAAGGCCATGTCGGTCTTGCCTGATTCTCCAGCTGAGGTGTCCGGCCTATTGTCGGTTAACAGTTGATCTGATTGAATCCAGGCTTTAAATTCTTTGTTCGTGGGCCCTCCCGAGTGGCGCAGTGGTCTAAGACACTGCATCGCAGCGCTAGCTGTGCCACTAGAGATCCTGGTTCGAGTCCAGGCTCTGTCGCAGCCGGCCACGGCGCACAATTGGATTAGGGGAGGGTTTGCCGGCAGGGATGTTCTTGTCCCTCTAGCGATTCCTGTGGCGAGCGAATGCACACTGGTGCACGGTGTTTCCTCTGACACATTGGTGCGGCTGGCTTCCGGGTTAAGCGGGCATTGTGTCAGGAAGCAGTGCGGCTTGTTGGGTTGTGTTTCGGAGGACGCACGGCTCTCGATCTTCGCCTCTTCCCCGAGTCCGTACGGGAAGTAGCAGCGACGAGACAAGACTAACTACCAATTGGATACCACGAAATTGGGGTGACAAAGGGGGGGGGGGGAAGCACAAAAATCATTTTTTTGTGCTTTTAGTCTGAATCATTTTGGTGGAAACAAAGTCATCAGCGATTGGACCACCTCTAACCGCCCTCTAACCAAAAGTACCAACTGCGGAAGAAAAACAACAACATGGGCGTAGAGAATCGTATGACCAGAGCAAGGAGTCCGTCTAGCCAGGTCAAAGGTCAAAGAAGACAATAAGTCTATTCAGAAAAACAAACAGCTTTAATAACAGAGACTCTGGTTTAAACCATCAGTAATAATAGAGACTCTGGTTAAACATCAGTAATAATAGAGACTCTGGTTAAACATCAGTAATAATAGAGACTCTGGTTAAACATCAGTAATAATAGAGACTCTGGTTAAACATCAGTAATAACAGAGACTCAGGTTAAACATCAGTAATAACAGAGACTCAGGTTAAACATCAGTCATAATAGAGACTCTGGTTTAAACATCAGTCATAATAGAGACTCTGGTTAAACATCAGTAATAATAGAGACTCTGGTTAAACATCAGTCATAATAGAGACTCTGGTTAAACATCAGTAATAATAGAGACTCTGGTTAAACATCAGTCATAATAGAGACTCTGGTTAAACATCAGTCATAATAGAGACTCTGGTTAAACATCAGTCAATATAGAGACTCTGGTTAAACATCAGTAATAATAGAGACTCTGGTTAAACATCAGTCTATAACAGAGACTCTGGTTAAACATCAGTCATAACAGAGACTCTGGTTAAACATCAAGTCATAATAGAGACTCTGGTTAAACATCAGTCATAAACAGAGACTCTGGTTAAACATCAGTCATAATAGAGACTCTGGTTAAACATCAGTCATAATAGAGACTCTGGTTAAACATCAGTCATTAATAGAGACTCTGGTTAAACATCAGTAATAATAGAGACTCTGGTTAAACATCAGTCATAATAGAGACTCTGGTTAAACATCAGTCATAATAGAGACTCTGGTTACACATCAGTCATAACAGAGACTCTGGTTAAACATCAGTCATAACAGAGACTCTGGTTAAACATCAGTCATAACAGAGACTCTGGTTAAACATCAGTCATAACAGAGACTCTGGTTAAACATCAGTCATAACAGAGACTCTGGTTAAACATCAGTCATAACAGAGACTCTGGTTAAACATCAGTCATAACAGAAGACTTCTGGTTAAACATCAGTCATAATAGAGACTCTGGTTAAACATCAGTCATAACAGAGACTCTGGTTAAACATCAGTAATAATAGAGACTCTGGTAAACATCAGTCATAACAGAGACTCTGGTTAAACATCAGTCATAACAGAGACTCTGGTTAAACATCAGTCATAACAGAGACTCTGGTTAAACATCAGTCATAACAGAGACTCTGGTTAAACATCAGTCATAACAGAGACTCTGGTTAAACATCAGTAATAATAGAGACTCTGGTTTAACATCAGTCATAACAGAGACTCTGGTTATAACGATCAGTCATAACAGAGACTCTGGTTAAACATGACAGTAACAGCTAATTATAACAGCTCCAACTGTCCCTTAAAAAGGTAACGCAAACGTATACAGTCTGAACAGTTGTAGAATATCTCAGAGACACATTATAGAGATGGAACAGCGTTATATTACAGAGACATTCCACATGATTTAAACGAATCCTTTACCTTTGAATTGAGGGAGTAACA
>NC_074665.1:8327164-8349915 GCF_029448725.1 Salvelinus fontinalis | reverse complement strand
AGTTAGCTCCAGTAGTAGTTAGCTCCAGTAGTGGTTAGCTCCAGTAGTGGTTAGCTCCAGTAGTAGTTAGCTCCAGTAGTAGTTAGCTCCAGTAGTAGTTAGCTCCAGTAGTGGTTAGCTCCAGTAGTAGTTAGCTCCAGTAGTTGTTGGCTCCAGTAGTAGTTAGCTCCAGTAGTAGTTAGCTCAAGTAGTAGTTGGCTCCAGTAGTAGTTGGCTCCAGTAGTGGTTAGCTCTAGTAGTGGTTAGCTCCAGTGGTAGTTGGCTCCAGTAGTGGTTAGCTCCAGTAGTAGTTGGCTCCAGTAGTAGTTAGCTCCAGTGGTAGTTGGCTCCAGTAGTAGTTAGCTCCAGTAGTAGTTGGCTCCAGTAGTAGTTAGCTCCAGTAGTAGTTGGCTCCAGTAGTAGTTAGCTCCAGTAGTAGTTAGCTCCAGTAGTAGTTGGCTCCAGTAATAGTTAGCTCCAGTAGTAGTTAGCTCCAGTAGTGGTTAGCTCCAGTAGTGGTTAGCTCCAGTAGTGGTTAGCTCCAGTAGTGGTTAGCTCCAGTAGTAGTTAGCTCCAGTAGTGGTTAGCCCCAGTAGTAGTTAGCTCCAGTAGTAGTTAGCTCCAGTAGTAGTTAGCTCCAGTAGTAGTTAGTAGCTTCAACTGCATTGTGAGCCATCCAGGTTACCGTGAAGCAGTTGTTAGGACCATCGAACATTCAGGCTGCTGCAGAGACACTATGGAGATGCTAGTCTAGTGCACCCGGGTTAAAATGTGTTTGTTTAAAAGAGTGAGAAATGGGTGTAATTGTTGCAATAGCTTCCCACTGGGAATACACTGGTTGAATCAACATGGTTTCAACATGTCATTTCAATGAAATTACGTTGAATAGACGTTGAATTGACGTCTGTGCCCAGTCGGTTGTGAGTAGGCAACATATCCTATAATCCTAAATTGACGTGTTGAATTATTTTGTCATATTTAATGATTTTATATAATTTCCCTAATCTGGGCCGTTTTTGTTACTACCTTACACAAGCTTGCATTTTCACCCCATAAATTAAGTGGAATTAATCAATTCATTTTTGATGTCAATATAAAAGTTTATAGTCAGCAAGATGATACTAAATAGATTTAAACAGATTCTTTGGTTTGGTAGCGTTGATTCTGTCCGTCCGAGGGACATGGAACGCAGTTGATCATTTTCAAACTCAAATGGCAAGAAAAAAATCAGGATGTCTCTCTTTATAATTTTTTTTGGCCCACAAACAACTACAGGGATTTGACAATCAAGCTGTCAATCAAATGAAAGCCAACCCCTGTCACTATGTAGAAGTTCACTGTACGACCAATAGTATGTGGACAGCTGCTTGTCCAACATCTCATTACAAAATCATTGGCATTAATATGGAGTTGGTCCCCCCTCTGCTACTATAACAGCCTCCACTCTTCTGGGAAGGCTTTCCACTAGATGTTGGAACATTGCTGTGGGGACTTGCATCCAATTCATCCCAAAGGTGTTCGATTGGGTTGAGGTCATGGCTCTGTGCAGGCCAGTCAAGTTCTTCCACACCGATCTCGACAAACCATTTTTGTATGGACCTCACTTTTTGCACAGGGGCATTGTCATACTCAAACAGGAAACGGCCTTGCCCAAACAGTTGCCACAAAGTTGGAAGCACAAAATCGTCTAGAATGTCTTTATATGCTGTAGCTTTAAGATTTCCCTTCACTGGAACTAAGGGGCCTAGACCAATCCATGAAAAACAGCCACAGACCATTATTCTTCCTCAACCAAACTTTACAGTTGGCATTATGTATTTGGGTATGTAGACTTCTCCTGGCATCCACCAAACCCAGATTCGTTCGTCGGACTGCTCTACACCTCTCCAACCGACGCTTGGCATTGCGCATGGTGATCTTAGGCTTGTGTGCGGCTGCTCGGCCATGGAAACTCATTTCATGAAGCTCCAGACGAACAGTTCTTGTGCTGACGTTGCTTCCAGAGGCAGTTTGGAACTCAGTAGTGAGTGTTGCAACCGAGGACAGATATGTGCTTCAGCACTCGGCGGTTCCGTTCTGTGAGCTTGTGTGGCCTACCACTTCGCGGCTGAGCCGTTGTTGCTCCTAGACGTTTCCACTTCACAATTACAGCACTTACAGTTGACCAGGGCAGCTCTAACAGGGCAACAGTATCATTTTTATGTTTTATGAATATAAATTATACTTTTAACAATATTTTTCCAACAGGATTCTACTTAATCATGTAAAAACTTCTGAATGAGCCCCAAAACGTGCTTTAATATATTAATTATGATTATATAACTGAAATCGTAAAAATTAGTCCGTCTTGTTTACAATTTTAATGATAGTTAACCACAACATACCCAAAAGTCAGGAGTTCTGATTCTCCCACGGGAGTTCTGATTCTCCCACGGGAGTTCTGATTCTCCCACAGGAGTTTTGGTAACTGGCTACAGTTGCTATACTTTCAAGCATAATATCTTATCTGGCTGAAATCTATAAGCTCTGTGGTTTAGTTGGTACGGTGTGGCATTTGAAATGTCCTTTAAGGTTTTCACATTCTTCTTTATTGTATTGTTTTAATTCCTAAATGCTTTTAATAAAGTCCAATTTGATTTTGATACATTTGGGACCTGACTAGGGATGTGATGAACGTTTAAAAAATTAAAATAATCCTAATGTTTAAACAGTCATTTTTAAATGATAAAATTACATGTGAATTCACAATGCAGATATTGTCCTGCATATGACCACTAGGGGGCGATGCAGTTCAATCTACTGTAGTCATGAATACCTACCAGACAGCGCCCACCTTACTGCTGTCCTCAGCAACAATGGTAGTTAAAACAGTGGTCTCAATACACAGGACTTTCTGTGATGGCTGTGATGTATGTTAGCGTGTTCATAGATGTCCAACAATACTGTTAACTCCACGTAGGGTGTTCGTGAGCTCACGCTTTGTACTTGCAGAGCAATCGTTGCATAATTTCTCCGGTCCGTCAAGGTTTTGGACATCTTGTAGTCTGGATCTACATATGCCATCAGGGTTATTGAAGCCAACATCCACTACCATTGGCTGCTTATCAACTGCAGTCCTTTCTGTAATCAGCGCTGTGATTTTTCTCTCTCTTATTGCACTTCAAATCAAATGTTATTTGTCACATACACATGGTTAGCAGATGTTAATGCGAGTGTAGCGAAATGCTTGTGCTTCTAGTTCCGACGATGCAGTAATAACCAACGAGTAATCTAACCTAACAATTCCACAACTACTACCTCACACACTTTGTTGGTGTGAGGAGCCTGTCTGTCTGCTGTTTGGGGACCTGCGCTGCTGCCAGCCACTGTTTGGGTCTCACAGGCCCTGCCTCTCGGATGGTTAAGCATTGTACCTGTACTGCCACTGTAACGCAATTCCACATTGCAAAGTTTGCATTTCGCCACCTTCTCATTTAACTTCTGAAAGTTTTGCCAAACAGGACATCGCTGCTGTCGCTTCCCTGTCTCACTTCCCTGTCTCACTTCCCTGTCTCACTTCCCTGTCTCACTTCCCTGTCTCACTTCCCTGTCTCGCTTCCCTGTCTCGCTTCCCTGTCTCACTTCCCTGTCTCACTCTCTGCTATTTTTCCACCCGTTTAACGGCGTTGACGTACGGAGTGCTATATATTTCTTGAATATAATTGTAAAGATTCATGTCTCCTCCCACTAACCTCATAGCGTTGTTGCGATAGGTGTTTATAAAAAATGAAATCCCGTTATGATCATCGGGACCTGCTATTGGTAGTTAACAGCACTGTGATTTTAATTTTGTTGAGAAAGAAATGAAGTAGTCGTGCTTTATTTGTTCACATAAAAGGGTAGTGTCAAACCAGTGGGCTGCTCAGAAAACTAGACACAGAATCTGTAGTCTCAATACTTACAAAATTACTGTCACCGGAAGCATTCACACACACACATGCGCACACACACACACACACACGCACACTCATACACACACGTGCACACACACAGAAAGGACAGTGCAGACAGACGCCAGCATGTCCGTTAAGTATTACTCTACCTCCAGGATGGTTCAATGATGTCCAGGCAAATGGCTGTCCTCCCCGTCGTCCCCGACAACACACATAATAAACAGCAGCTCTCAACAACCTAATTGCCTATTAGGCATCAATCCAGTCCTCCTCGCCTTCTTCTCTCCCTCCTTCCTCTAGCTGCCTCCGTTGGGCCTCCTCTCCCCGGAGACGCAGACCGCCACTGTCCCAGGGGCCAGAGCTGGTTGGAATGACGTCATGATTTCAACCAGCTCTGCCATCTTAGATGTTTAGATGGAGCTATTATCCCTCGGTCAAAAGCAGAAATACTATTTTTCTGTCAGATATTTTTTTGTCTTCCTTTCTTTGCCAATCGATAGATGAGTGAAATATATAATGATTGAATGATTGAAAGACGTACTATATAATTAATGAATGAAAACCCTGCTGAAAAAAACTGCATATACCAGAATACATTTCAAGCTGGTCCATGCTGGTCAGTGCTTGTTGTTGTGTTTTTGCTGGTGACCAGCCTTCGCAGTGTTTTGGACACTGGTGACTAGCCTTCGCAGTGTTTTGGACACTGGTGACTAGCCTTCGCAGTGTTTTGGACACTGGTGACTAGCCTTCACAGTGTTTTGGACACTGGTGACTAGCCTTCACAGTGTTTTGGACACTGGTGACTAGCCTTCGCAGTTTTTTGGACACTGGTGACTAGCCTTCACAGTGTTTTGGACACTGGTGACTAGCCTTCACAGTGTTTTGGACACTGGTGATCAGCCTTCGCAGTGTTTTGGACACTGGTGACTAGCCTTCGCAGTGTTTTGGACACTGGTGACCAGCCTTCACAGTGTTTTGGACACTGGTGACCAGCCTTCACAGTGTTTTGGACACTGGTGACCAGCCTTCACAGTGTTTTGGACACTGGTGACTAGCCTTCACAGTGTTTTGGACACTGGTGACTAGCCTTCACAGTGTTTTGGACACTGGTGACTAGCCTTCACAGTGTTTTGGACACGTGACTAGCCTTCGCAGTTTTTTGGACACTGGTGACTAGCCTTCACAGTGTTTTGGACACTGGTGACTAGCCTTCGCAGTTTTTTGGACACTGGTGACTAGCCTTCACAGTGTTTTGGACACTGGTGACTAGCCTTCACAGTGTTTTGGACACTGGTGACTAGCCTTCACAGTGTTTTGGACACTGGTGACTAGCCTTCACAGTGTTTTGGACACTGGTGACTAGCCTTCACAGTGTTTTGGACACTGGTGACTAGCCTTCACAGTGTTTTGGACACTGGTGACTAGCCTTCGCAGTTTTTTGGACACTGGTGACTAGCCTTCACAGTGTTTTGGACACTGGTGACTAGCCTTCGCAGTGTTTTGGACACTGGTGATCAGCCTTCGCAGTGTTTTGGACACTGGTGACTAGCCTTCGCAGTGTTTTGGACACTGGTGACCAGCCTTCACAGTGTTTTGGACACTGGTGACCAGCCTTCACAGTGTTTTGGACACTGGTGACCAGCCTTCACAGTGTTTTGGACACTGGTGACTAGCCTTCACAGTGTTTTGGACACTGGTGACTAGCCTTCACAGTGTTTTGGACACTGGTGACTAGCCTTCACAGTGTTTTGGACACGTGACTAGCCTTCGCAGTTTTTTGGACACTGGTGACTAGCCTTCACAGTGTTTTGGACACTGGTGACTAGCCTTCGCAGTTTTTTGGACACTGGTGACTAGCCTTCACAGTGTTTTGGACACTGGTGACTAGCCTTCACAGTGTTTTGGACACTGGTGACTAGCCTTCACAGTGTTTTGGACACTGGTGACTAGCCTTCACAGTGTTTTGGACACTGGTGACTAGCCTTCACAGTGTTTTGGACACTGGTGACTAGCCTTCACAGTGTTTTGGACACTGGTGACTAGCCTTCACAGTGTTTTGGACACTGGTGACTAGCCTTCACAGTGTTTTGGACACTGGTGACCAGCCTTCGCTATGTTTTGGACACTGGTGATCAGCCTTCGCTATGTTTTGGACACTGGTGACCAGCATAAGCTGTGTTTTGGATACTGGTGACCAGCCTTCGCTATGTTTTGGACACTGGTGACCAGCATAAGCTGTGTTTTGGACACTGGTGACCAGCCTTCGCTGTGTTTTGGACACTGGTGACCAGCCTTCGCTATGTTTTGGACACTGGTGACCAGCCTTCGCTGTGTTTTGGACACTGGTGACCAGCCTTCGCTGTGTTTTGGACACTGGTGACCAGCCTTCGCTATGTTTTGGACACTGGTGACCAGCCTTCGCTATGTTTTGGACACTGGTGACCAGCCTTCGCTATGTTTTGGACGCTGGTGACCAGCCTTCGCTATGTTTTGGACACTGGTGACCAGCCTTCGCTATGTTTTGGACACTGGTGACCAGCCTTCGCTATGTTTTGGACACTGGTGACCAGCCTTCGCTATGTTTTGGACACTGGTGACCAGCCTTCGCTATGTTTTGGACACTCGTGACCAGCATAAGCTGTGTTTTGGACACTGGTGACCAGCATAAGCTGTGTTTTGGACACTGGTGACCAGCCTTCGCTATGTTTTGGACACTGGTGACCAGCATAAGCTGTGTTTTGGACACTGGTGACCAGCATAAGCTGTGTTTTGGACACTGGTGACCAGCCTTTGCAGTGTTTTGGACACTGGTGACCAGCCTTCGCTATGTTTTGGACACTGGTGACCAGCCTTGGCTATGTTTTGGACACTGGTGACCAGCATAAGCTGTGTTTTGGACACTGGTGACCAGCCTTTGCAGTGTTTTGGACACTGGTCACCAGCCTTCGCTATGTTGTGGACACTGGTGACCAGCAAAAGTTGTGTTTTGGACACTGGTGACCAGCATAAGCTGTGTTTTGGACACTGGTGACCAGCCTTCGCTATGTTTTGGACACTGGTGACCAGCCTTCGCTATGTTTTGGACACTCGTGACCAGCATAAGCTGTGTTTTGGACACTGGTGACCAGCATAAGCTGTGTTTTGGACACTGGTGACCAGCCTTCGCTATGTTTTGGACACTGGTGACCAGCATAAGCTGTGTTTTGGACACTGGTGACCAGCCTTTGCAGTGTTTTGGACACTGGTGACCAGCCTTCGCTATGTTTTGGACACTGGTGACCAGCCTTCGCTATGTTTTGGACACTGGTGACCAGCATAAGCTGTGTTTTGGACACTGGTGACCAGCCTTCGCTCTGTTTTGGACACTGGTGACCAGCAAAAGTTGTGTTTTGGACACTGGTGACCAGCATAAGCTGTGTTTTGGACACTGGTGACCAGCCTTCGCTATGTTTTGGACACTGGTGACCAGCATAAGCTGTGTTTTGGACACTGGTGACCAGCCTTCGCTATGTTTTGGACACTGGTGACCAGCCTTCGCTATGTTTTGGACACTGGTGACCAGCATAAGCTGTGTTTTGGACACTGGTGACCAGCCTTCACTATGTTTTGGACACTGGTGACCAGCCTTCGCTATGTTTTGGACACTGGTGACTAGCCTTCACAGTGTTTTGGACACTGGTGACCAGCCTTCGCTATGTTTTGGACACTGGTGAACAGCCTTCGCTATGTTTTGGACACTGGTGACCAGCATAAGCTGTGTTTTGGACACTGGTGACCAGCCTTCGCTATGTTTTGGACACTGGTGATCAGCCTTCGCTATGTTTTGGACACTGGTGACCAGCATAAGCTGTATTTTGGACACTGGTGACCAGCATAAGCTGTGTTTTGGACACTGGTGACCAGCATAAGCTGTGTTTTGGACACTGGTGACCAGCAAAAGTTGTGTTTTGGACACTGGTGACCAGCCTTCGCTATGTTTTGGATACTGGTGACCAGCCTTCACTATGTTTTGGACACTGGTGACCAGCATAAGCTGTATTTTGGACACTGGTGACCAGCATAAATTAAAGTAAAACCATAATCAAGTTACATTATGCCAGTTTGCAAAGTAATGTCCAATTCCTTTTGAAATCCAGTCAGAGAGGATTCCCAAAATCTACACTCAGAATGACTGCCAGAGTTAAACAAAAGTCTATTGAGTGACTACCTGAAGGATCTAAACTGGAACAACAATCTATGTAACAGGAGAAATAAGTCTACTATACAGATTGGATTAGTTTAGAAAAATATATGTTATTTGTCTTGTGTAGCATAACATATATTTTTGAACGAATGAATCAATCAATGTATGTGCAAAAACACAGATATTGCAACAAACAATTCTAAATATCAAACTGCAATAGAGCATGCTGGGAAATATGTTAATGATGGGCGTGGTTTTGCAGACAAATTTCTGATTACTTGGAAGTCAACTTCACATGGGATTTGAACTCACAACCTGCGTTTCCTGCTATGCCACTGGATCTGTGGGTATGATTAGGTCGTTAAAAGATTAGAACCAATAGACATTCTGTCATTTGTCCCTATGGGGGAACACTTTTTAGGTGCCATGTAGAACTCTTTGATTTTTCCCTGTAGGGCAGTGGTTACCAACCATCGATCGCATTTGTAGTTGATCACCAAACATTTTATGTAAAAAAACTACAATGATAAAGCCTTGCGTTCTTATATATGTTTTATTTTAGCGATGTTAGAAGTAGGTGCACTTGATTCAGCAGCCCTAGCTCCGGCAAGACAAAGTGTTCCCATTTTGAGAACAACAGCAACATCTCAAGACATCAGTCAGGAAGTTAAAGCTTGGTGGCAAATGGGTCTTCCAAATGGACAATGATCCCAACCATACTTCCAAAGTTGTGGCAAAATGGCTTGAGAACAACAAAGTCAAGGTATTGGAGTGACCATCACAAAGCCCTGACCTCAATCCTATAGAAAATTTGTGAGCAGAAATGAAAAAGCATGTGCAAGCAAGGAGGCCTACAAACCTGACTCAGTTACACCAGCTCTGTCAGGAGGAATGGGCCAAAATTCACTCAACTTATTGTGGGAAGCTTGTGGAAGTCTACCCGAAACGTTTGACCCAAGGCAATGCTACCAAATACTAATTGAGAGTATGTAAACTTCGGACCCACTGGGAATGTGATGAAAGAAATAAAAGCTGAAATAAATCATTCTCTCTACTATTATTCTGACATTTCACATTCTTAAAATAAAGTGGTGATCCTAACTGACCTAAGACAGAGAATTTTTACTAGGATTAAATGTCAGGAATTGTGAAAAACTGAGTTTAAATGTTTTTGGCTTAGGTGTATGTAAACTTCCGACTTCAACTGTACATGTTCAGGTTGTTATTCAGCACTGTAACACTTTTTTCTCCCCAATTTCGTGATATCCAATTGGTAGTATGGACTCGGGAGAGGCGTGTCCGAAACACGACCCCACCAAGCTGCACTGCCCACTTAACCCAGAAGCCAGCTGCACCAACGTGTCGGAGGAAGCACCGTACACCTGGCGACCGTGTCTGCATGCATGTGTCCGGCCCGCCACGGGAGTCGCTAGAGGGCAATGGGACAGAAATATCCCAGCCGACCAAACCCTCACCTAACCCGGACGATCCTGGGCCAATTGTGCGTCGCCTCATGGGTCTCCCAGTTGAGGTCGGCTGCGACACAGACTGGAATCGAACCAGGATCTGTAGTGACACAGCGCTGCAGTGCCTTAGCCCGCTGCGCCACTCAGGAGGCCCCCTTTAACACGTTTATAAGCCATGCACGTACTCCCTACTTCCACTCACGCTACAACAGCCGCAATGAATGAGTTTAGCAAAGTGTTTCAATAAGCTTGCGTTGTTATTATTAGCGGCTTGTGTTATTTTTAATGAGGACTATTAACATTTCTCCGGTCATAGGAGTAACAACAGGAAAAGGTGCATGAGGCAGAAATAATGCTGTGCGACTTGAGTTAAAATATAGTATTTTCTACAATTGAATTAAGGTGTTATTGTTGTAAAAATGACTTGTTGTCTATCTTACATTCACTGCACTTAGAGACGTAGGTGGGGGCAATGTGCTGGCGGGGGTGCATTATCATATTTGGGGGCATGGTCTAAAATGTGTTGTATTTGTGCCAACCATTAGTGGAAGTGTTGTACCAGTTTAAGTGGTTTTATCATGTTGATGACAGTTGAACACCTCTTTTGTTCACTGTCAGTTCTACAATCTTGGTCAGAGGTTCTGACAATCAGGAGTTGGACTGTGTTGGGGTTGCTGTGCATCTTCCAGTAACCTAATGGCAACTGGTCTAGTTTTCAGTAACTTACTGTCTGCTTGCTGCAAGTAATTATTGAAATATTCACAGTAATTTAGTGTGTCACGGAGACTGACTTGATGGTGTGACTGGAAGATCAGTTTGCTGCCAACGATGACGCTGGGTCCCGAGTGTACAGACACAAATAATACTTAGTAGTCTTGTAAACAGAAAAGTTTAGTGAAGGTATATTCAACTACTGCTACAACACTGCTACTCACGGTTGGTGCAAATACACATATATTAGACCACACTCCCTAATATGGAGCGACCCAGGGATGTGTGTGCTTTGGGGACCTTTAACAGAATGTGACAGGCAGAACAGGTGTTGTATGTGGAGGATGAGGGCTGCAGTAGGTACAGTGGGAAGAACAAGTATTTGATACACTGCCGATTTTGCAGGTTTTCCTACTTTACAAAGCATGTAGAGGTCTGTAATTTTTATCATAGGTACACTTCAACTGTGAGATACGGAATCTAAAATCCAGAAAATCACATTGTATGATTTTTAAGTAATTAATTTGTATTTTATTGCATGACATAAGTATTTGATACATCAGAAAAGCAGAACTTAATATTTTTGTTTTAGATTCCATCTCTCACAGTTGAAGTGTACCTATGATAAAAATGACAGACCTCTTCATGCTTAGTAAGTAGGAAAACCTGCAAAATCGGCAGCGTATCAAATACTTGTTCTCCCCACTGTATATTAGACCACACTCCCTAATATGCTAATCAACTCCACCGGTAGCCCCACCTACGTTTCTAAGCGCAGTGATGAGTGTACCTTATATTCAACATATTGGGTTGAAAAATGTATCTGAATCACCTTTAATTTGCAATGTAAATTTTCACATACCAAGAATTTGCCTTCGTGTGAAGGTGCTACCATGCACCCTACCATGCACCCTAAAAGGAACTGCCCAGTAGTATGTGAAGGTACCTTATGTGTACCCAGGGAACAACACTGTACGCTAACTACCCTAATTTCGAGAGTGTTTGGAAATATGTTCTTGGTAATAGAGATATACCTGGTGACACTGCTGAAACATTAATGAATACCCTTCTGCTTAAAAGCTTCCAAGTTCAAATCTCCAAAGCATTTATGCACACTATATCAAGTGTCCCTGATCTCTGCAAAAAAATTTTTACATTGAAATAATCTGACAACTATTGATTTAATTCTGGGCAGCTTTTAGCAAAGTGCAGAAATGTTTTCTTGCTATTAAATCTGTGGCCAATCTCTGTCATGCCCACAGACCTGGTGGCATGGCAGGAAATTCAGGTCATTAGCAACCAAAACCAAGATGTTGTGAGTTCAAATTCCAAGTCTCAAGTAATTCCTTTTACAGCAATAACAACTTCATTCAGCTGTAAAAAATGTATTAATTTGTTGTTGTTTACCTTTTCACTGCAACCAGTAGCCTGTAGTGTACCGTAAAATTACAGAAACTTTTTAACAATGTAGCATTTCATGACAACGTTAAGTGTGGAGATGGACCAATTGAAGTTGGAGATTCCCGGCGCCATTTGGTGCGTCGCAGACCCGGAGGAGGAGGAGGGGGAGGGGGGGTGGTGGTGATACAGAGGAGTCAATGTTCAGTCCTTGAGTCACTGCCTGACAAAGTCATGTTAGGATATATCAGTTGTCCTGTCGGAGCTTTTGTGCCGAATCCACTGCGTTGTTTCAGGTGCAACATTTATGGTCTGACTTCAGAAGAGTTCCCAGGGTGTGTTGAGGGGTGGTGTCCCATCCCCCCAGGCCTTTGGTATGGTGCAGGAGCAGATAGGGCCAAAGTAGTGGAATGGGGTAGCGGGTTTTTAATGGTGTCTAGGGCTCTTTTTCACTTTCTTAGAGGAACAGACTAATCAAGATAATTTAATGGAGGTAGACTGAATGGCCTCACACTTCAGTACAGTAGGTAGACTGAATGGCCTCACACTCCAGTACAGTAGGTATACTGTGAATGGCCTCACACTTCAGTACAGTAGGTAGACTGAATGGCCTCACACTCCAGTACAGTAGGTAGACTGTGAATGGCCTCACACTTCAGTACAGTAGGTAGACTGTGACTGGCCTCACTCTCCAGTACAGTAGGTAGACTGTGACTGGCCTCACTCTCCAGTACAGTAGGTAGACTGTGACTGGCCTCACACTCCAGTACAGTAGGTATACTGTGAATGGCCTCACACTCCAGTACAGTAGGTAGACTGTGACCGGCCTCACACTCCAGTACAGTAGGTAGACTGAATGGCCTCACACTTCAGTACAGTAGGTAGACTGAATGGCCTCACACTTCAGTACAGTAGGTAGACTGAATGGCCTCACACTCCAGTACAGTAGGTAGACTGTGAATGGCCTCACACTTCAGTACAGTAGGTAGACTGTGACTGGCCTCACTCTCCAGTACAGTAGGTAGACTGTGAATGGCCTCACTCTCCAGTACAGTAGGTAGACTGTGACTGGCCTCACATTTCAGTACAGTAGGTAGACTGTGACTGGCCTCACACTCCAGTACAGTAGGTATACTGTGACTGGCCTCACACTCCAGTACAGTAGGTAGACTGTGACCGGCCTCACACTCCAGTACAGTAGGTCGACCGTGACTGGCCTCACACTCCAGTACAGTAGGTCGACTGTGAATGGCCTCCCAGTACAGTAGGTGGTGGTGTTTGCACCTAAAAGTTGAATGCGATCTGCCAATCAAATTCCAAAGAAGAAAAAGAAGAAGCATTTCATGGCGTGAAAGGACAACATGGTGGAAAGGGAAAAAAACAGGATGGTTCTTCAAAACCATCACAGTAGTAAAGAACCCTTCCTGATATGAAAAAATTATATTAAATAGAACCCATCAAACCATTCCTGGTATTCTGGTCAAGGTGGTCTGTAAAACCACGCCCATCATTATCATATTTCCCAGCATGCTATATTGCAGTTAGATTTTTTTTGAATTGCTACACAAAGATAATTAACCTACATTTTCTAAACTAATCCAATCTTTTAGTTGGATTTATTGCACCCATTAATGAAATGGTTTTTACATGGTTTGGGTAGGGTCATTCACTGATCGTCCTAATCCCGCTAGTCATTCTGATTACAGTTTGCGGGAGATACACTTCAATTTGAAAGCTAGCATAATGTGACCTGATGCTGGTTTTGCGGGTGACTAACATATGCTGGTAAGTTTATGATCGGTATATGCTTTTCACCAGTGTCCAAAACACATTGAAAGCTGGTCACCAGCGAAAACAAAAGAAAGGCTGGTCACCAGCAAAAACGCAAGGAAGGCTGGTCTCTATGCTGGTTTTTTTTCAGCAGGGAGATGGAATTAATAAAAGTTGGAATGAATGTATGAATGAATTAATGAAAAAAGGAAATTAATGAATGAAATATATCATGAATGAAATAGGTAATTAATGAAGTATATAATGACTAAAAGAGGTAATGAATGAAAGAGGTCATGAATGAAAGGTAATGAATGCATGAATGAAAGATGTAATGAATGAAAGAAGTTATGAATGAAAGGTAATGAATGAAAGAAAGAAAGAGGTAATGAATGAAAGGTAATGGATGAATGAATGAAAGAGGTTATGAATGAAAGGTAATGGATGAATGAATGAAAGAGGTTATGAATGAAAGGTAATGAATGCATGAATGAAAGATGTAATGAATGAAAGAGGTTATGAATGAAAGGAATGAATGAATGATATATGTAATAAATGAGAGGTAATGAATGAAAGAGGTAATGATTTAAAGATACAATAAATGAGAGTTAATGAATGAAAGAGGCCATGAATGAAAGGTAATGAATGAGTGAAAGATGTAACAAATGAAAGAGGTAATGCATCTAAGATGTAACAAATGAAAGAGGTTATTAATTAAATATATAATGAATGAAATAGGTAATTAATGAAGTATATATAATGGCTAAAAGAGATAATACATGTAAGAGGTAATGAATGAAATATGTAAAAAAAAAATAGAGGTTATGAATGAATGAAAGATGTATAAATGAAGAGGTAATGAATGAAATATGTAATAAATGAAAGAGGTTATGAATGAATGAAAGATGTATAAATGGGGGCCTCCCGGGTGGCGCAGTGGTCTAGAGCGAGACCAGAGTCTCTGGGTTCGCGCCCAGGCTCTGTCGCAACCGGCCGCGACCGGGAGGTCAGTGGGGCGACGCACAATTGGCTTAGCGTCGTCCGGGTTAGGGAGGGTTTGGCCGGTAGGGATATCCTTGTCTCATCGCGCTCCAGCGACTCCTGTGGCGGGCCGGGCGCAGTGCGTGCTAACCAAGGGGGCCAGGTGCACGGTGTTTCCTCCGACACATTGGTGCGGCTGGCTTCCGGGTTGGAGGCGCGCTGTGTTAAGAAGCAGTGCGGCTTGGTTGGGTTGTGCTTCAGAGGACGCATGGCTTTCGACCTTCGTCTCTCCCGAGCCCGTACGGGAGTTGTAGCGATGAGACAAGATAGTAATTACTAGCGATTGGATACCACGAAAATTGGGGAGAAAAGGGGATAAAAAAAAAAGATTAAAAAAAAGAAAGATGTATAAATGAAGTGGTAATGAATGAAATATGTAATAAATGAAAGAAGTTATGAATGAATGAAAGAGCTGATGTCCTCCTCTGTCCCGTGTTATTGTGTAGGTCTGACGGATGACAAAGTGAAGGCGTATCTCTCCCTTCACCCTCAGATGCTGGATGAGTTTGTATCGGAGAGCGTGAGTTCAGAGACGCTGGACAGATGGCACAAGAAGAAGAGCAGCGGTAGCCTGCCTGCAGGTAACTCACACACACCTCTCACGATGATACACTGTTACATACTGTAGGTCTCAATGGAGCACCAGCTAGTTTATAGACGATGTGTTGTCCTTATAAAGACTTTATGAATTACTGTAAAACTTCAATTAAACGCAGTCTCAAATAGCCGCCTGTCCCTTTTAATAGCCGGGCAACGGCCCACATTTCAGCAAATAAACGCCTGATCTAAATGAATTGTTTACGAGGTTAGCATTAATTATCATGAATTGTTTATGAGGTTTAATGTTTGATTTGTTACATTAAATAATTCAGTAATGAGTCTAAAAGTTATGGCTATCATCCATTTTTATCGCCAGTAAGAAACTTCTAGCCATTGGCTGCTAACAGCTGAGAACTGCTAGCCATTGGCTGCTAACAGCTGAGAACTGCCTGCCATTGGCTGCTAACAGCTGAGAACTGCCTGCCATTGGCTGCTAACAGCTGAGAACTGCTAGCCATTGGCTGCTAACAGCTGAGAACTGCTAGCCATTGGCTGCTAACAGCTGAGAACTGCCTGCCATTGGCTGCTAACAGCTGAGAACTGCTAGCCATTGGCTGCTAACAGCTGAGAACTGCTAGCCATTGGCTGCTAACAGCTGAGAACTGCTAGCCATTGGCTGCTATCAGCTTAGAACTGCTAGCTAACTTGCAAGCAAAAAAACAGCTTCGGGAGTACAGTAACCTATAAATTGCTGATCGCCCTCTAGTGGCATAAGTAAGATCTGCCAAAAATGCACAGTCAAAGAGGAGCATAATTATTGTCAAGGGAAGAAAAAAAAAATCTTCAAAATATAGACACACTAAGACAATAAACGTGACACTAGCTAGGTTTCCATCCAATTTGCAACAGATTTTCATGCAAATATTCTAAAATCTGCATAAAACAATATGCACATTTTCCCACCAGAGATGTGTTTCCATCAAACGGACTTTTACGGATAGCTTGTGCGTGACGACAGTGCACTTAAAAATAACTTTTGTGGTTAAATTGGGTTTGGGTTTCAAAAAATACAAGTTAAATTGGTTTCCATCGCATTTCAAACTCTACTGGTTTTGTCACTAAAACTGTTGCGTTATATAGCAAATGTACCCACTCTCGTCTTGGCACGACTGCTCTAGCTAACAGTTTGGAGATACAGTGTAGGTAGGCTAGTCTACTGCATAATGACGTTATTATGGATAAGAGCGAGAATGTGTCAAACGGTAGCCAAGAATCGATCATCATGTCACCAGAATAAGAGCCTTGGTATATATTGAAAGGAGAAAAGCTCGTCACCGTGCACTTTCACCACCCTGTGAAGTTCATCAGAACTTATTTCATCTGTAGCCTAATAAACTGCATGGTATCCCTGAGTTGTGCTTTCCCATACTGTATCATCGGGTGACTCCCAAGTTTCCACCGCTATTTCTCGCATAATTAATTTTACAGACACGAAAAGATCCCACCATGTCGAACGAACACATTTTCTGTCGGCATTTATAAAATTGTACCGGTATTTCATGTATCCGTCAGCTCAGTGATGTGACTTTTCATCGGGTAATTTCGTCAGGTAATTTCGTCAGGTAATTTCATCAGGTAATTTCGTCAGGTAATTTCGTCAGGTAATTTCGTCAGGTAATTTCGTCAGGTAATTTCGTCAGGTAATTTTGTCAGGTAATTTCATCAGGTAATTTCGTCAGGTAATTTCGTCAGGTAATTTTGTCAGGTAATTTTGTCAGGTAATTTTGTCAGGTAATTTCGTCAGGTAATTTCGTCAGGTAATTTCGTCAGGTAATTTCGTCAGGTAATTTCGTCAGGTAATTTCGTCAGGTAAATTCGTCAGGTAAATTCGTCAGGTAATTTCATCAGGTAATTTCGTCAGGTAATTTCGTCAGGTAATTTCATCAGGTAATTTCGTCAGGTAATTTCGTCAGGTAATTTTGTCAGGTAATTTCATCAGGTAATTTCGTCAGGTAATTTCGTCAGGTAATTTTGTCAGGTAATTTCGTCAGGTAATTTCGTCAGGTAATTTCGTCAGGTAATTTCGTCAGGTAATTTCGTCAGGTAAATTCGTCAGGTAATTTCGTCAGGTAATTTCGTCAGGTAATTTCGTCAGGTAATTTCGTCAGGTAATTTCGTCAGGTAAATTCGTCAGGTAAATTCGTCAGGTAAATTCGTCAGGTAATTTCGTCAGGTAATTTCGTCAGGTAAATTCGTCAGGTAAATTCGTCAGGTAATTTCGTCAGGTAATTTCGTCAGGTAATTTCGTCAGGTAATTTCGTCAGGTAAATTCGTCAGGTAAATTCGTCAGGTAATTTCATCAGGTAATTTCGTCAGGTAAATTCGTCAGGTAATTTCATCAGGTAATTTCATCAGGTAATTTCGTCAGGTAATTTCATCAGGTAATTTCGTCAGGTAATTTCGTCAGGTAAATTCGTCAGGTAATTTCATCCGCATGAAATGGTTGGATGGAAACGTGGTTACTGTTTGTAAATGATAACACGTTAGGGCAGGAAATTAAGTAATTGGTTAAAATTCTGGAAGTGAATGCTGAAATTAAACAATATACTATTCAAAATGACCAAAAGCTGTGTGCATTAAGGAAATAGAGGCCTGACTCAAATAGAAGCCTGTCTCCTCTATTCAGTGCCTGTTGTGTTCATCGATTTAAGCAAATAAAGGCCTGAGCTATTTTAAGTTTTATGGTATGAAGCTTTTATAAGAGCAGCAGCAGTAGCAGGTCTGCAGGTAACAACCTCTATGTAGTGCCTATGCAGTGCTTATGAAGTGCGTTATGAATGGCCTATAAAGCCTTTATAAGAACAGTAGCAGGTCTGCAGGTAACAACCTCTATGTTAGTGCCTATGCAGTGCTTATGAAGACTTTATGAATGACCTATAAAGCCTTTATAAGAACAGTAGCAGGTCTGCAGATAACAAAGACCTTTCCTATTATAAGCTCACAGACCTAGCACATTCATCAATAGCCCACAGGCCTGACTGGCCCCCATCCCTCCTACTGACGTCAGAAACAACCTCCCGGGACCAGTGCCGTCCCGAAAGGGGGGTAGGGTGTTCCTGTGTGTCTGTGCGTGCGCACGCAAGTGTGTGTGGAGGGGGCTGGCAGAGGGTGTGGCTGTGAGGTGGGTTATGGTTAGGAGAGCTGGTAGAGGTGAGATTTGTCAATGTGCTTTGCCGTTTTCAGTTTTTCTACATGAGGGCTACAGTCAGCCAGTCAGCCAGTCAGCCAGTCAGCCAGTCAGCCAATCAGCCAGTCAGCCAGTCAGCCAGTCAGTCAGCCAGTCAGCCAGTCAGTCAGCCAGTCAGCCAATCAGTCAGCCAGTCAGCCAATCAGCCAGTCAGCCAGTTAGCCAATCAGCCAGTCAGCCAATCAGCCAGTCAGCCAATCAGCCAGTCAGCCAGTCAGCCAATCAAATGAAGGGTAGGGTATTATTATATATTTTGTTCTTCATTTAGTCATTTAGCAGATGCTCTTATCCAAGTTTAATGTTTTATTAGTCGTGTGTACAGGATAAGCATGCTATACACTGAGTGTAGAAAATTAAGAACACCTGCTCTTTCCATGACATAGACTGACCAGGTGAATCCAGGTGAAAGCTATGATCCCTTATTTACGTCACTTCAATCCACTTCAATCAGTATAGATGAACGGGAGGAGACGGGTTAAAGAAGATTTTTAAGTCTTAAGACAAATGAGATATGGATTGTGTGTCTGTATCATTCAGAGGATATATGGGCAAGACAAAATATTTAAGTGCCTTTGAACAGGGTATGGTAATAGGTGCCAGGCGCACCGTTTTGTGTCAAGAACTGCAACGCTGCTGGGTTTTTCACGCTCAACAGTTTCCTGTGTGTATCAAGACTGGTCATCCAGCCAACTTGACACAACTGTGGGAAGCATCGAAGTCAACATGGGCCAGCATCCCTGTGGAACGCTTTCAACACCTTGTAGAGTCCATGCCCTGATGAATTGAGACTGTTCTGAGGGCAAAAGGGAGAGGTGCAACTCAATATTAGGAAGGTGTCCTTAATGTTTTGTACACTCAGTGTACATCGTCCAACCAAATGCTTGCAGGTTCCATCTGGACAATACAACAACAATAATAAATAATAAAAAAGATAACAATATGAACATAAAGTAAATGTCTCAGTAGAATATAATAAACATGTTAGCATCAGTATAATACAGGAAGACACAATTTAAAGTCCAATATTTACATGTGTATTGGGTATATATTTAAAATTTAAAATTGAACCTTTATTTAAGGGGGGATGTGGGTGGCAGTGTATAAATTGAGCAGTATAAAAATAGTCTGGTAGCAGCTGTTGTGATGTGTGTTAATGTGAAGAGAATCAGAGCAGGTGGTCAGTCCAGTTCAAGTGTTCAGCAGTCTGATGGCTCGTAGACAGAAACTGTCTCTGAGCCTGTTGGTATCAGACCTCATGCTCCGATACCATCTGCCCGACTGTAAGGAAGAGATCAGCTCACGGCTGGGCTACAGACCTTCCTCTGGCACCGTTTCAACTAGTCCAGGATGGGTGGTGGACGCAAGGTCCCAGTGATGTACTGGGCTTTCTTCACCACCCGCTGGAGGGCCTTGCGTTCGTGGACGAAGCAATTCCCGTACCAGGCCGTGATGCAACCGGTCAGGATGCTCTCGATGGCATAGCGGTAGTATTTGGAGAGGACCCGTGGCGGCATGTCAAATTTCTTTAGCCGCCTTAGGAAGTAGAGACGCTGTTGCTCCCTCTTAACCAGAGTGGTGGTGTTGTTGGTCCATGTCAAGTCCTCTGTGATGTGGACACTGAGGAACTTAATGCTGCTGACTCTCTCTACTGCAGTCCCGTTGATGTGGATCGGGGCGTGTTCCCTCCTCTGTTTCCTGAAGTCAACAATCAACTCCTTTATTTTGCTGACGTTGAGGGAGAGGTTGTTGTCCTGGCACACCACAATGCCAGTTCACTTACCTCCTCCCTATAGGCTGACTCGTTGTTGTTGGTTATCAGGCCTATAACCGTGGTGTCGTCAGAAAACTTGGTGATGCAGTCGGTGTCGTACAAAGCCATGCAGTCGTTGGTGAACAGGGAATACAGAAGAGGACTGAGGACACACCCCTGGGGGGCCCCTGTGTTAAGAGTCAGTGTGGAGGAGGTGTTGTTGCCGATCCTCACAGTCAGGAAGTCCAGGATCCAGTTGCAGAGGATGGGTTCCAGACCCCGGGTTCTGATCTTGGTGATGACCTTGGAGGGAACTATAGTGTTGAATGCTGAACTGTAGTCAATGAACAACATTCTCACATGGCTGTTCCTCTTGTCCAGATGTGTTACGGCTGATTAGCGATGGAAATGGCATCTTCCATTGATCTGTTAGAGCGGTAGGCAAAGTGGAGTGCGTCTATTGTGCATGGCATGCAGGTCTTGAACGTGGGCCATGATCAGCCTCTCAAAGCACTTCATGATGACCGAGGTGAGCGAGGCTACGTCCCATTGTTCTTCTTGGGCACTGGGACGATGGTGACCCTTTCCTTGTGTAAAATGACCTAGCGGCCTCATGGGTGGAATGTTATTCATATTTTTCATAATTTCATAATTAATTAACATTATTTAAAATAACAGGCACCCTAACCCTAACCCAAAAGTTTGGACACACCTATTTATTTTCTTAATTTTTTACTATTTTCTACATTGTAGAATAATAGTGAAGACATCAAAACTGTGAAATAACACATATGGAATCATGTAGTAACCCAAAAAATTGTGTGCAAATGAGGTAAGTTAAGGGAGGTAAGGCAATAAATAGGCCATGGTGGCGAAGTAATTACAATATAGCAATTAAACACTGGAATGGTAGATGTGCAGAAGATGAATGTGCAAGTAGATACTGGGGTGCAAAGGAGCAAGATAAATAAATAAATAAATACAGTATGGGGATGGATTGGATGGGCTATTTACAGATGGGCTATATACAGGTGCAGTGATCTGTGGGCTGCTCTGACATTTGGTGCTTAAAGCTAGTGAGGGAGATATGTGTCTTCAGCTTCAGTGATTTTTGCAGTTCGTTCCAGTCATTGGCAGCAGAGAACTGGAAGGAAAGGCGGCCAAAGGAGGAATTGGCTTTGGGGGTGACCAGTGAGATATACCTGCTGGAGCTCGTGCTACGGGTGGGTGCTACTATGGTGACCAGTGAGCTGAGATAAGGCAGGGTTTTACCTAGCAAAGACTTGTAGATGACCCGGAGCCAGTGGCTATGGCGACGGGTATGATGCGAGAGCCAGCCAACGAGAGCGTACAGGTTGCAGTGGTGGGTAGTATATGGGGCTTTGGTGACAAAATGGATGGCACTGTGATGGACTGCATCCAATTCGTTGAGTAGAGTGTTGGAGGATATTTTGTAAATGACATCGCCAAAGTCGAGGACCTGTAGGATGGTCAGTTTTACGAGGGTATGTTTGGCAGCATGAGTGAAGGAGGCTTTGTTGCGAAATAGGAAGCCGATTCTAGATTTAATTTTGGATTGGAGATGTTTAATGTGAGTTTGGAAGGAGAGTTTACAGTCTAACCAGACACCTAAGTATTTGTAGTTGTCGACATATTCTAAGTCAGAACCGTCCAGAGTAGTGATGCTGGACGGGCGGGCAGGTACGGGTAGTGATCGGTTGAAGGGCATGCATTTAGTTTTACTTGCATTTAAGACCAGTTGGAGGCCACGGAAGGAGAGTTGTATGGCATTGAAGCTCGTCTGAAGATTTGTTAACACAGTGTCCAAAGAAGGGCCAGAAGTATACAGAATGGTGTCGTCTGCGTAGAGGTGGATCAGAGAATCACCAGCAGCAAGAGCGACATCATTGATGTATACAGAGAAGAGAGTCGGCCTGAGAATTGAACCCTGTGGCACCCCCATAGAGACTGCCAGAGGTCCGGCCAACAGACCCTCCGATTTGACACACTGAACTCTATCTGATAAGTAGTTGGAGAACCAGGCGAGGCCATCATTTGAGAAACCAAGGCTGTTGAGTCTGCCGATAAGAATGTGGTGATTGACAGAGTCGAAAGTCTTGGCCAGGTCGATGAATACAGCTGCACAGTATTGTTTCTTATCGATGGCGGTTATGATATCATTTAGGACCTTGAGCGTGGCTGAGGTGCACCCATGACCAGCTCTGAAACCAGATGGCATATCGGAGAAGGTACGGTGGGATTCAAAATGGTCGGTTATCTGTTTGTTAACTTGGCTTTCGAAGACCTTAGAAAGGCAGGGTAGGATAGATGTAGGTCTGTAGCAGTTTGGGTCTAGAGTGTCTCCCCCTTTGAAGAGGGGGATGACCGGGGCTGCTTTCCAATCTTTTTGGAATCTCAAACGATACGAAAGAAAGGTTGAACAGACTAGTAATAGGGGTTGCAACAATTTCGGCAGATAATTTTAGAATGAGAGGGTCCAGATTGTCTAGCCCGGCTGATTTGTAGGGGTCCAGATTTTGCAGCTCCTTCAGAACATCAGCTATCTGGATTTAGGTGAAGGAGAAATGGGGGAGGCTTGGGCGAGTTGCTGTGGGGGGTGCAGGGCTGTTGACCGGGGTAGGGGTAACCAGGTGGAAAGCATGGCCAGCCGTAGAAAAATGCTTATTGAAATTCTCAATTAAAGTGGATTTATCGGTGGTGTCAGTGTTTCCTA
>NC_074665.1:8302164-8322164 GCF_029448725.1 Salvelinus fontinalis | reverse complement strand
CCATTACCACTAGTATCATTTCTACCTCTAATATCTCTACCATTACCACTAGTATCATTTCTACCTCTAATATCTCTACCTACTACCATTACCACTAGTATCATTTCTACCTCTAATATCTCTACCTACTACCATCACCTCTAGTATCATTTCTACCTCTAATATCTCTACTACTACCATTACCACTAGTATCATTTCTACCTCTAATATCTCTACCATTACCTCTAGTATCATGTCTACCTCTAATATCTCTACCATCACCACTAGTATCATGTCTACCTCTAATATCTCTACCATTACCACTAGTATCATTTCTACCTCTAATATCTCTACCATTACCACTAGTATCATTTCTACCTCTAATATCTCTACCATTACCACTAGTATCATTTCTACCTCTAATATCTCTACCTACTACCATTACCACTAGTATCATTTCTACCTCTAATATCTCTACCTACTACCATTACCACTAGTATCATTTCTACCTCTAATATCTCTACCTACTACCATCACCTCTAGTATCATTTCTACCTCTAATATCTCTACTACTACCATTACCACTAGTATCATTTCTACCTCTAATATCTCTACCATTACCACTAGTATCATGTCTACCTCTAATATCTCTACCATCAACACTAGTATAATTTCTACCTCTAATATCTCTACCATCACCACTAGTATCATTTCTACCTCTAATATCTCAACCTACTACCATTACCTCTAGTATCATTTCTACCTCTAATATCTCTACCATTACCACTAGTATAATTTCTATCTCTACTACTACCATTACCACTAGTATCATTTCTACCTCTAATATCTCTACCATTACCACTAGTATAATTTCTATCTCTACTACTACCATTACCACTAGTATCATTTCTACCTCTAATATCTCTACCATTACCACTAGTATAATTTCTACCTCTAATATCTCTACCATTACTACTAGTATCATTTCTACCTCTAATATCTCTACCATCACCTCTAGTATCATTTCTACCTCTAATATCTCTACTACTACCATTACCACTAGTATCATTTCTACCTCTAATATCTCTACCATTACCACTAGTATCATTTCTACCTCTAATATCTCTACCATTACCACTAGTATCATTTCTACCTCTAATATCTCTACCATTACCACTAGTATCATTTCTACCTCTAATATCTCTACCATTACCACTAGTATCATTTCTACCTCTAATATCTCTACCATCACCACTAGTATAATTTCTACCTCTAATATCTCTACCATCACCACTAGTATAATTTCTACCTCTAATATCTCTACTACTACCATCACCACTAGTATCATTTCTACCTCTAATATCTCTACCATTACCACTAGTATCATTTCTACCTCTGATATCTCTACCTACTACCAATTCCACTAGTATCATTTCTGCCTCTAATAACTCTACCTACTACCATTACCTCTAGTATAATTTCTACCTCTAATATCTCTACCTACTACCACTACCACTAGTATCATTTCTACCTCTAATATCTCAACCTACTTCCATTACCACTAGTATCATTTCTACCTCTAATATCTCTACCTACTACATACTAAAATGAACGTATAACTAACTGTCATCCTCACCATTACATAAGTACTACAACTACCATCATCATTACTACTGCAATACCACCACTATCACCAACATCATTATACTACACCGTTACCATCACCTCTACTACCCGTACCACTACTATTTGGAATAATAATCACAACAACAATAACAATAGTAGTAATAACAATAACACTAATAATAACTAAGTTACTGCTTGCTATGCATATTTTATTATTCATTGTCTCTCAGGCTATGGCAGGCAAATACATATTTGGCTGCAAGTGGAGCCCATGAGTATTTTTAGTTTTTCCTCTGGGTTCAATAAGATCATTTTGAATGAATGTAGTAATTTATGTGAATAATGTATGTCTTGGTGAGTAATATTTCTCACACTAGAGGAGAATGTGCATCTCTGTCTCTACCTCCTCTTTGGGTGGCCATGTTTTTTTTTATGTCTGACGGTTTCTATTGCCAATTGGTGGTCACAGCCTGTACTTGGTAAAGATCTGTCTCTGCTTCATGTCTCTGACAGTGTAGAGATAATCAGCCAATTCACATTCTCTGTTTAGGGTCAGATAGCAATTTAGTCTGCTTTGAGATTTTGTTTCATTTTTCCAATGTTGTAAATATGAGTCCTTTGATTGGTTCATGATTTTTTTGTTTATTGGAATTCTTTCTTTAGAAGCAGTGCTGGTGTCTGCTTGGTTGGTTGGGTCCAACAACAGCTGACTGAGAGGGCTCGTTTCTGGGCTCAGCTCTTGGGTTTTAGTGCTTTAAATTGGAGACTTAAATGTGGACTTGAATTTAGGTGTAGCCAAAATTGTAATGATGTTTTCTGTTTTTTCATTACCACTGGAAAGCGGCCTAATTCTGCCCTAAATGCATTAGTCGGTGTACTTCTTTGGGGTAATTAGTTGGTGTAATTCTGCATGTCAGACTTCAATTGGATGTTTGTCCCACATTTTAAACTCCAGTTTATTGACTGGCCCCTAAAACTCACTTCCTTTAAAGAGCAATTGGTAGGATTATGCTATGAAATATTTTAGTTGACATTCTAATGTGGATGTTCTAATGTGGATGTTCTAATGTGGATGTTCTAATGTGGATGTTCTAATGTGGATGTTCTAATGTGGATGTTCTAATGTGGATGTTCTAATGTGGATGTTCTAATGTGGATGTTCTAATGTGGATGTTCTAATGTGGATGTTCTAATGTGGATGTTCTAATGTGGATGTTCTAATGTGGATGTTCTAATGTGGATGTTCTAATGTGGATGTTCTAATGTGGATGTTCTAATGTGGATGTTCTAATTGGGATTTTGAATCATCTTTAAGTGCATTCACTGCCATATTAAAGTTTCCCAGACATGTATGGACATGTATTTTCAGATATGGTCAGACCAAGGTATGAGTCATCTTTAGTGTGTTCAATTATGCTGTCGTTAAAGGTGAATATATATTTATTTATTTTTTCTTCTGGCTGGAAAATCAAGATTTTTGTGTCCAATATTGCACTGTTAAGGTTCTGTTGAAGACCTTCTTTGGTCGGTGATAGTAGAACCAAATCATCTCTCTTTCTCTCTGTCTCTCTTTCTCTCTGTCTCTCTTTCTCTCTGTCTCTCTCTCTCTCTCTGTCTCTCTCTCTCTCTGTCTCTCTCTCTCTCTGTCTCTCTCTGTCTCTCTCTGTCTCTCTCTCTGTCTCTCTCTCTCTCTGTCTCTCTCTGTCTCTCTCTGTCTCTGTCTCTCTCTGTCTCTGTCTCTCTGTCTCTGTCTCTCTGTCTCTGTCTCTGTCTCTCTCTCTCTCTGTCTCTCTCTCTGTCTCTCTCTCTGTCTCTCTCTGTCTCTGTCTCTCTCTCTGTCTCTCTCTCTCTGTCTCTCTCTGTCTCTCTCTCTCTGTCTCTCTCTGTCTCTCTCTGTCTCTCTCTGTCTCTCTCTGTCTCTCTCTGTCTCTCTCTCTGTCTCTCTCTGTCAATTCAATTCAATTCAATTCAATTTGCTTTATTGGCATGACGTAACAATGTACATATTGCCAAAGCTTATTTACAATATAAAAAATGAGAATCAAAATGTCTCTGTCTCTCTCTGTCTCTGTCTCTCTGTCTCTGTCTCTGTCTCTCTCTCTCTCTGTCTCTCTCTCTGTCTCGCTCTCTGTCGCTCTCTCTGTCTCTTTTTCTGTGTCTCTCAATTCAATTCAAGGGGCTTTATTGGCATGGGAAACATGTGTTAACATTGCCAAAGCAAGTGAGGTAGATAATATACAAAAGCGAAGTAAACACTAAAAATTAACAGTACACATTACACATACAGAAGTTTCAAAACAATAAAGATATTACAAATGTCATATTATATAGATACAGTGTTGTAACAATGTACAAATGGTTAAAGTACACAAGGGAAAATAAATAAGCATAAATATGGGTTGTATTTACAATGGTGTTTGTTCTTCACTGGTTGCCCTTTTCTTGTGGCAACAGGTCACACATCTTGCTGCTGTGATGGCACACTGTGGAATTTCACCCAGTAGATATGGGAGTTTATCAAAATTGGATTTGTTTTCTAATTCTTTGTGGATCTGTGTGATCTGAGGGAAATATGTGTCTCTAATATGGTCATACATTGGGCAGGAGGTTAGGAAGTGCAGCTCAGTTTCCACCTCATTTTGTGGGCAGTGTGCACATAGCCTGTCTTCTCTTGAGAGCCATGTCTGCCTACGGCGGCCTTTCTCAATAGCAAGGCTATGCTCACTGAGTCTGTACATAGTCAAAGCTTTCCTTAAGTTTGGGTCAGTCACAGTGATCAGGTATTCTGCCACTGTGTTCTCTCTGTTTAGGGCCAAATAGCATTCTAGTTTGCTCTGTTTTTTTGTTAATTCTTTCCAATGTGTCAAGTAATTATCTTTTTGTTTTCTCATGATTTGGTTGGGTCTAATTGTGCTGTTGTCCTGGGGCTCTGTGGGGTGTGTTTGTGTTTGTGAACGGAGCCCTAGGACCAGCTTGCTTAGGGGACTCCTCTCCAGGTTCATCTCTCTATAGGTGATGGCTTTGTTATGGAAGGTTTGGGAATCGCTTCCTTTTAGGTGGTTGTAGAATTTAACGGCTCTTTTTTGGATTTTGATAATTAGTGGGTAACAGCCTAATTCTGCTCTGCATGCATTATTTGGTGTTCTACGTTGTACACGGAGGATATTTTTGCAGAATTCTGCATGCAGAGTCTTAATTTGGTGTTTGTCCCATTTTGTGAAGTCTTGGTTCGTGAGCGGACCCCAGACCTCACAACCATAAAGGGCGATGGGCTCTATGACTGATTCAAGTATTTTTAGCCAGATCCTAATTGGTATGTTGAAATTTATGTTCCTTTTGATGGCATAGAATGCCCTTCTTGCCTTGTCTCTCAGATCGTTCACAGCTTTGTGGAAGCTACCTGTGGTGCTGATGTTTAGGCCGAGGTATGTATAGTTTTTTGTGTGCTCTAGCGCAACAGTGTCTAGATGGAATTTGTGGTCCTGGCGACTGGACCTTTTTTGGAACACCATTATTTTGGTCTTACTGAGATTTACTGTCAGGGCCCAGGTCTGACAGAATCTGTGCAGAAGATCTAGGTGCTGCTGTAGGCCCTCCTTGGTTGGTGACAGAAGCACCAGATCATCAGCAAACAGTAGACATTTGACTTCGGATTCTAGTAGGGTGAGGCCGGGTGCTGCAGACTGTTCTAGTGCCCACGCCAATTCGTTGATATATATGTTGAAGAGGGTGGGGCTTAAGCTGCATCCCTGTCTCACCCCACTAACCCAGGCGGGCTGGGAGTGTACTGACCTGAATAGGAAGGTGTGTGTGACAGTTAGCAGGGCAGATTGAAGTGGGAGACGGAGAGGCAGACAGCATTACGTGGTAAGTCCAGATGGACTGACCTAATGAAGGTAGACTGATAGGCAGGTAGCAGGACATGGTAAGTCCTGATGGACTGACCTAATGAAGGTAGACTGATAGGCAGGTAGCAGGACATGGTAAGTCCTGATGGACTGACCTAATGAAGGTAGACTGATAGGCAGGTAGCAGGACATGGTAAGTCCTGATGGACTGACCTAATGAAGGTAGACTGATAGGCAGGTAGCAGGACATGGTAAGTCCTGATGGACTGACCTAATGAAGGTAGACTGATAGGCAGGTAGCAGGACATGGTAAGTCCTGATGGACTGACCTAATGAAGGTAGACTGATAGGCAGGTAGCAGGACATGGTAAGTCCTGATGGACTGACCTAATGAAGGTACACTGATAGGCAGGTAGCAGGACATGGTAAGTCCTGATGGACTGACCTAATGAAGGTACACTGATAGGCAGGTAGCAGGACATGGTAAGTACAGATGGACTGACCTTTTATGTATTTATTTATTTATTTATTTTACCGTTATTTTACCAGGTAAGTTGACGTTCTCATTTGCAGCAACGACCTGGGGAATAGTTACAGGGGAGAGGAGGGGGATGAATGAGCCAATTGTAAACTGGGGATTATTCATGACCTGGTGTAGTCATGGTTGCATGTGAATACAAATCCATACGGTGTGATATCCTAACTCTGTCTGGATTCCAATAGGAATTACACATCCTTCGCAAGCCAGCCAGTGACTTCCGAGTAGGGTTGCAAAATTCTGGTAATTTTCCCAAAATGATGGGAGTGGTTTCTTCTATGTGTAGGCTAGTGAAAGCACCGTGGGCCTCTCTCTCAGAGCACAGAGGGCCTCTCTCTCAGAGCACCGCGGGCCTCTCTCTCAGAGCACCGAGGGCCTCTCTCTCAGAGCACCGCGGGCCTCTCTCTCAGAGCACCGCGGGCCTCTCTCTCAGAGCACCGAGGGCCTCTCTCTCAGAGCACCGAGGGCCTCTCTCTCAGAGCACCGAGGCCCTCTCTCTCAGAGCACCGAGGCCCTCTCTCTCAGAGCACCGAGGCCCTCTCTCTCAGAGCACCGAGGCCCTCTCTCTCAGAGCACCGAGGCCCTCTCTCTCAGAGCACCGAGGCCCTCTCTCTCAGAGCACCGAGGCCCTCTTCTCTCAGAGCACCGAGGCCCTCTCCCTCAGAGCACCGAGGGCCTCTCTCTCATCAGAGAGGCTACTGGACTATGTCTCTGTGAGACCAGATGGAATTGGACGTCTGTCCATGTCCTCAGGACGTAGGCAAATGCCTTAAAAATAGTCCACTAGGGTCAGCGGTGAGTGTTATTGCCATAAAGAATGCCTGGGTTTTGCTGTGGTGGTGTGGTCAGGGGTGGTAGATGGACGTAATCACATGACACTGGATCTGAAGGTTCCGTGTTCAATACGAGACACTCCGTTTTTTATTTTGTTGTTTTAATTTTGTCCCAAACCTTAACCCTGAACTTAACCCTTTAACCTATCTCTGTTCTAATAGGATATCTCTGTGCTAATAGGATATCTCTGTTCTAATAGGATATCTCGGTTCTAATAGGATATCTCTGTTCTAATAGGATAGCTCTGTTCTAATAGGATATCCCTGTTCTAATAGGATAGCCCTGGTCTAATAGGATAGCCATGTTCTAAGATGATATCTCTGTTCTAATAGGATATCTCTGTTCTAATAGGATATCTCTGTTCTAATAGGATAGCTCTGTTCTAATAGGATAGCCCTGGTCTAATAGGATAGCCATGTTCTAATAGGATGTCTCTGTTCTAATAGGCTATCCCTGTTCTAAAAGGATAGCTCTGTTCTAATAGGATAGCCCTGGTCTAATAGGATATCTCTGTTCTAATAGGATAGCCCTGGTCTGATTGGATATCTCTGTTATAATAGGATATCTATGTTCTAATAGGGTATCTCTGTTCTAATAGGATATCTCTGTTCTAATAGGACATATCTGTTATAATAGGATATCCCTGTTCTAATAGGATAGATCTGTTCTAATAGGATATTCCTGTTCTAATAGGATAGCCCTGTTCTAATAGGATATCTCTGTTCTAATAGAATATCTCTGTTCTAATAGGATATCTCTGTTCTAATATGATATCCCTGTTCTAATAGGATATCTCTGTTCTAATAGAATATCTCTGTTCTAATAGGATATCTCTATTCAAATAGGAAATCTTTATTCTAATAGGATATCTCTATTCTAATAGGATAGACTACCGGGGTGGACGTAGCTCACGTCCAACTGCTGATTGTATTTAGATTGTTCAGGTTCACCATAAGAAATAGTTTTGGTAGTTCTGCTTTAAACACTCAGTGTATTTGGTCATTTTAAATCAACAAGATATTTTCATAAGGACAGAAATCCTTTTTGCAAGTTGCACATGGTTACAGTAAGAGCCGTGGTAACCAAACAGACTCGCTAGATGGCTACAGTAGGAGCCGTGGTTGCACATGGTTGGTTGGAGCCGTGGTTACACATGGTTGGTTGGAGCCGTGGTTGCACATGGTTGGTTGGAGCCGTGGTTGCACATGGTTACAGTAGGAGCCGTGGTTGCACATGGTTACAGTAGGAGCCGTGGTTGCGCATGGCTGGTTGGAGCCGTGGTTGCACATGGTTGGTTGGAGCCGTGGTTACACATGGTTGGTAGGAGCCGTGGTTACACATGGTTGGTAGGAGCCGTGGTTGCACATGGTTGGTTGGAGCCGTGGTTACACATGGTTGGTTGGAGCCGTGGTTACACATGGTTGGTAGGAGCCGTGGTTGCACATGGTTGGTTGGAGCCGTGGTTGCACATGGTTGGTTGGAGCCGTGGTTGCACATGGCTGGTAGGAGCCGTGGTTGCACATGGTTACAGTAGGAGCCGTGGTTGCACATGGTTACAGTAGGAGCCGTGGTTGCACATGGTTGGTAGGAGCCGTGGTTACACATGGTTACAGTAGGAGCCGTGGTTACACATGGTTGGTTGGAGCCGTGGTTGCACATGGTTGGTTGGAGCCGTGGTTACACATGGTTGGTAGGAGCCGTGGTTGCACATGGTTGGTAGGAGCCGTGGTTGCACATGGTTGGTTGGAGCCGTGGTTGCACATGGTTGGTAGGAGCCGTGGTTGCACATGGTTGATAGGAGCCGTGGTTGCACATGGTTACAGTAGGAGCCGTGGTTGCACATGGTTGGTTGGAGCCGTGGTTGCACATGGTTGGTTGGAGCCGTGGTTGCACATGGTTGGTTGGAGCCGTGGTTGCACATGGTTGGTTGGAGGCGTGGTTGCACATGGTTGGTAGGAGCCGTGGTTGCACATGGTTGGTTGGAGCCGTGGTTGCACATGGTTGGTAGGAGCCGTGGTAGCACATGGTTGGTAGGAGCCGTGGTTGCACATGGTTGGTAGGAGCCGTGGTTACACATGGTTGGTTGGAGCCGTGGTTGCACATGGTTGGTTGGAGCCGTGGTTGCACATGGTTGGTTGGAGCCGTGGTTGCACATGGTTGGTTGGAGCCGTGGTTGCACATGGTTACAGTAGGAGCCGTGGTTGCACATGGTTGGTTGGAGCCGTGGTTGCACATGGTTGCAGTAGGAGCCGTGGTTGCACATGGTTACAGTAGGAGCCGTGGTTGCACATGGTTGGTTGGAGCCGTGGTTGCACATGGTTACAGTAGGAGCCGTGGTTGCACATGGTTGGTTGGAGCCGTGGTTGCACATGGTTGGTTGGAGCCGTGGTTGCACATGGTTGGTAGGAGCCGTGGTAACACATGGTTGGTAGGAGCCGTGGTTGCACATGGTTGGTAGGAGCCGTGGTTGCACATGGTTGGTTGGAGCCGTGGTTGCACATGGTTGGTAGGAGCCGTGGTTGCACATGGTTGGTAGGAGCCGTGGTTGCACATGGTTGGTTGGAGCCGTGGTTGCACATGGTTACAGTAGGAGCCGTGGTTGCACATGGTTGGTTGGAGCCATGGTTGCACATGGTTACAGTAGGAGCCGTGGTTGCACATGGTTGGTTGGAGCCGTGGTTGCACATGGTTGGTTGGAGCCGTGGTTGCACATGGTTGGTTGGAGCCGTGGTTGCACATGGTTGGTTGGAGGCGTGGTTGCACATGGTTGGTAGGAGCCGTGGTTGCACATGGTTGGTTGGAGCCGTGGTTGCACATGGTTGGTAGGAGCCGTGGTAACACATGGTTGGTAGGAGCCGTGGTTGCACATGGTTGGTAGGAGCCGTGGTTGCACATGGTTGGTTGGAGCCGTGGTTGCACATGGTTACAGTAGGAGCTGTGGTTGCACATGGTTACAGTAGGAGCCGTGGTTGCACATGGTTGGTTGGAGCCGTGGTTGCACATGGTTGGTTGGAGGCGTGGTTGCACATGGTTGGTTGGAGCCGTGGTTGCACATGGTTGGTTGGAGCCATGGTTGCACATGGTTACAGTAGGAGCCGTGGTTGCACATGGTTGGTAGGAGCCGTGGTTGCACATGGTTGGTAGGAGCCGTGGTTGCACATGGTTGGTTGGAGCCGTGGTTGCACATGGTTGGTAGGAGCCGTGGTAACACATGGTTGGTAGGAGCCGTGGTTGCACATGGTTACAGTAGGAGCCGTGGTTGCACATGGTTGGTTGGAGCCATGGTTGCACATGGTTACAGTAGGAGCCGTGGTTGCACATGGTTGGTTGGAGCCGTGGTTGCACATGGTTACAGTAGGAGCCGTGGTTGCACATGGTTGGTTGGAGCGTAAAATTCCTGTCTAACCCATTCGCTTTTGAGATGGGAGATAAATATTGACATAGTATATTAGCTCAAAAACATTTTTTTCTCAACAAAATGATACGTTAATCAGTTGTTTATGGTGATTTCAGATAATAGTGGGGGACAGAAAAACATAAATTGTCCCCAACCCTAATCTGTTAGTGGGCTGGTGGATCTCAGTCTGCTCAGTGGCTCAGCTCAGGTGGTAGGATCTCAGTCTGCCAAGTGGCTCAGCTCAGGTGGTAGGATGTCAGTCTGCCAAGTGGCTCAGCTCAGGTGGTAGGATCTCAGTCTGCCCAGTGGCTGAGCTCAGGTGGTAGGATCTCAGTCTGCCCAGTGGCTGAGCTCAGGTGGTAGGATCTCAGTCTGCCAAGTGGCTCAGCTCAGGTGGTAGAATCTCAGTCTGCCCAGTGGGTCAGCTCAGGTGCCTACACACACACACACCATTTGACATTGACACACACACACACAGACACAGACACACAGACACAGACACACAGACACAGACACACACAGACACACACAGACACACAGACACACACACACACACACACACACACACAGACAGACAGACAGACAGACAGACAGACACACAGACACACACAGACACACACAGACACACACAGACACACACAGACACACACATTAACAGATGGCCACTCAGTTTATAGAAGTAGTCTCAGACAGATTCAACTCAGAGAGGCCCAGTTCCTGAGTTCCAGCAGATTGTCATTCAGAATGGAAAATGAATATGTTCATGCATCGATTCGTTCTCCTAATCAAGTCGAATCACACCGAGTCATTTCAAACTGAATCGTATTGTTCCTGTATCGGAGCCCATGTATCTGGATCCGTATCCAATCGTTCATGAAAGGAGAAATGCACATCCCTAATGTTTATAGAGGATAGTATCTTCACTGGCTTCAGTGTGTGTGTGTGTGTGTGCGTGCGTGCGTGCGGTATCATATACATACAGTATGTTTACAATTGTAAACAGTCATGGTCTGCTGTTGGGTTTGAGCCTATAGCCTTATACCTCTGTATTGATGTCATTGTAAGGACTCACTACTGCGGGGTTTACACACACACACACACACACACACACACACACACACACACACACACACACACACACACACACACACACACACACACACACACACACACACACACACACACACACACACACACACACACACACACATTAGGATTGGACCTAAAGCTTTATACCTCTCTATTGACGCCATTGTGAGGACTTACTGCTGGGGTTCAGTCTTGGTGAGGTTTGGAATGTTTAAAACAACACACACACTGCCTCCTCCTCTTCATCAGACACACTGCCTCCTCCTCTTCATCAGACACACTGCCTCCATCAGACACACTGCCTCCTCCTCTTCATCAGACACACTGCCTCCTCCTCTTCATAAGACACACTGCCTCCTCCTCTTCATAAGACACACTGCCTCCTCTTCATCAGACACACTGCCTCCTCCTCTTCATCAGACACACTGCCTCCTCCTCTTCATTAGACACACTACAGCCTCCTCTTCATCAGACACACTACAGCCTCCTCCTCTTCATCAGACACACTGCCTCCTCCTCTTCATCAGACACACTTTGCCTCCTCCTCTTCATCAGACACACTACAGCCTCCTCCTCTTCATCAGACACACTACAGCCTCCTCCTCTTCATCAGACACACTCTGCCTCCTCCTCTTCATCAGACACACTGCCTCCTCCTCTTCATCAGACACACTGCCTCCTCCTCTTCATCACACACACTGCCTCCTCCTCTTCATCAGACACACTGCCTCCTCCTCTTCATCAGACACACTGCCTCCTCCTCTTCATCAGACACACTGCCTCCTCCTCTTCATCAGACATACTGCCTCCTCCTCTTCATCACACACACTACCTCCTCCTCTTCATCACACACACTGCCTCCTCCTCTTCATCACATACACTGCCTCCTCCTCTTCATCACACACACTGCCTCCTCCTCTTCATCAGACACACTGCCTCCCTCTTCATCAGACATCAGACACACTACAGCCTCCTCTTCATCAGACACACTGCCTCCTCCTCTTCATCAGACACACACTACAGCCTCCTCTTCATCAGACACACTACAGCCTCCTCTTCATCAGACACACTACAGCCTCCTCTTCATCAGACACACTACAGCCTCCTTTTCATCAGACACACTGCCTCCTCTTCATCAGACACACTGCCTTCTCCTCTTCATCAGACACACTACAGCCTCCTCTTCATCAGACACACTACAGCCTCCTCTTCATCAGACACACTGCCTCCTCCTCTTCATCAGACACACTGCCTCCTCCTCTTCATCAGACACACTGCCTCCTCCTCTTCATCAGACACACTGCCTCCTCCTCTTCATCAGACACACTGCCTCCTCCTCTTCATCAGACACACTACAGCCTCCTCTTCATCAGACATACTACAGCCTCCTCTTCATCAGACACACTACAGCCTCCTCCTCTTCATCATCTTAACATGTTAAAACGAGAAGAGAATATTCTTTCTTTCTTCAGTGTTTTAATATTTTGGCACGCAGGTCTTTAGTTTGTAAACATTTTCATTCTATTGGATTCTAATTAAATGTAAAGGCGATTTAGTACATTTTTTTAAGAAAAAAAACAACTCATTTTTGGGAACATCGTAAATATGTCAAGTTACTTAAAACATTAAGAAATGACCTATAACCTATTTCAGTAATGTTGTAATTCTATACAGTGTTGTCCGTCTATAATGTCATTTTCCACACACAGCGTGTCCCCTGTTGTAAATGTTGTAGTGGTTTCTATTGCCTTCATTAAGTTGACAGTTGGTGCCAATACGGAGAAGCCTACCTTTTCAGGGTCTGCTACCACACGGTCACCACTCTATAGATAGACCGGTTGTCTTTTCCTATGGCTTTCTCCTCCCTTCATTGAGCACATGAACTCTGTGACCATGTCTCCTAGCTAGTTTCCTTGTTTCCTTGTCTCCTTATCCACTGCAGTGTAACTCAGTGTTTTGTCTTCTTCTTTCAGATGACACGTCATCAGGCAGCAGGGTGAGTTACCTCCTGACTATCTGACTGGCTGACTGACTGGCTGGCTGACTGACTGGCTGGCTGGCTGACTGACTATCTGGATGGCTGGCTAGCTGACTGGCTGGCTGGCTTTCTGACTATCTGACTGGCTGGCTGGCTGGCTTTCTGACTGACTGGCTGGCTTTCTGACTATCTGGCTGGCTGGCTTTCTGACTGACTATCTGACTGACTGACTCACTGGCTGGCTGGCTTTCTGACTATCTGGCTGGCTGGCTGGCTGACTGACTGGCTGGCTGGCTGACTGGCTGGCTGACTGACTATCTGGCTGACTGGATGGCTGACTGACTGACTGACTGGCTGGCTTTCTGACTATCTGACTGGCTGGCTGGCTGGCTTTCTGACTGACTGGCTGGCTGGCTGGCTTTCTGACTATCTGACTGACTGGCTGACTGGCTGGCTTTCTGACTATCTGACTGGCTGGCTGACTGACGGACTGACTGACCAGCTGGCTGACTGACTGACAGGCTTTCTGACTGACTATCTGACTGACTGACTGACTATCTGACTGACTGGCTGGCTATCTGACTGGCTGACTGACTGGCTGGCTTTCTGACTATCTGACTGGCTGGCTGGCTTTCTGACTGGCTGCTGGCTGACTATCTGGCTGGCTGGCTGACTATCTGGCTGGCTGGCTGACTGACTGTCTGACTATCTGACTGACTGACTGGCTGGCTGGCTGACTATCTGACTGACTGGCTGACTATCTGACTGACTGTCTGACTATCTGACTGACTGGCTGGCTTTCTGACTATCTGACTGACTGGCTGACGGACTGACTGGCTGACTGGCTTTCTGACTGGCTGCCTGACTGGCTGACTTTCTGACTATCTGACTGACTATCTGACTGACTGACTGGCTGGCTTTCTGACTGGCTGACTGGCTGACTGACTGTCTGACTGGCTGGCTTTCTGACTATCTGACTGGCTGTCTGACTATCTGACTATCTGACTGGCTATCTGACTGGCTGGCTGGCTGGCTTTCTGACTATCTGACTGACTGGCTGACTGACTGACTGACTGGCTTTCTGACTGGCTGTCTGACTATCTGACTGACTGACTGACTGACCTGCTGTCTGACTAAATGAATACCATTATAGTCAAAGTGCTAACATCAGTGGCCTGTTATTGGACTCATACTCCTGTGATGGTACCTGTGGTTGAACTTGGAACAATAAGAACCTCTGTGAAGAATGTAAATAGTTTGGGGTCTATTTAGTTTAAGACTCTTTATTTTAATGTCATCAACATGTTTTGACTATCCTTTGCTTTCTTTTCATTTTTTTTTTTACTTGAGAAAGAAAATCCCATATATAGTCTGTCTATTCAGTTGATAAAACATTGACTGAACTCAAATAAAGTAAAATACAATTTTACACTCAGTTTGGTCAGAACTCAGGAGTCCGCTGTTGATGTAAGCAATGATCACATGGTACAGAGAAAGAGAGATAGAGAGGTAGAGAGAGAGAGAGAGAGAGAGAGATGGGGGTAGAGAGAGAGAGAGAGAGAGAGATGGGGGTAGAGAGAGAGAGAGAGAGAGAGAGAGATGGGGGTAGAGAGAGAGAGAGAGAGAGAGAGAGAGAGAGAGAGAGAGAGAGAGAGAGAGAGAGAGAGAGAGAGAGAGAGAGAGAGAGAGAGAGAGAGAGAGAGAGAGAGAGAGAGAGAGAGAGAGAGAGAGAGAGAGATGTAGAGCGAGAGATCTCATCCTGGAATATCCAAGGTCTGGGGTCATCTGCCTTTGGCCTAAAGAGCAGGAACCTGGACTTCACCAAAGAAATTGGAAATACAGACATTGTCATCCTACAAGAAACCTGGTATAGAGGAGATGGACCCACTGGTTGCCCTCTAGGTTACAGAGAGCTGGTAGTCCCATCCACCAAACTACCAGGTGTGAAACAGGGAAGGGACTAAGGAGGTATACTAATTTGATATAGAGTAGACCTAACTCACTCCATTAAATTAATCAAAACAGGAACATTTTACATTTGGCTAGAAATTAATAAGAAAATTAACTCAACAGAGGAAAATGTCCTCCTGTGTGCTACCTACATCCCCCCAGTAGAAACACCATACTTTAGACAGCTTCTCCATCCTAGAGGGGGAAATCAATCATTTCCAGGCCCAGAAACATGTACTAGTCTGTGGCGACCTAAATGCCAGAACTGGACAAGAACTTGACACTCTCAGCACACAGGGGGACAAACACCTACCTGGAGGTGACAATATTCCTTCCCCCATATGCCCCCAAAGGTACAACTACGACAACATAACCAACAAAAACGGGTCACAACTGCTGCATGTCTGTTGCACTCTGGGTATGTACATAGTCAATGTTAGGCTTTGAGTCCTATGGTAAGTACATCTATAGCCCATCTCTTGGCAGTAGTACTGTAGACTACTTTATCACTGACCTCAACCCAAAGTTAAAAAAAAAAAAAATCTAATTGTATTGGTCACATACACGTGTTTAGCAGATGTTATTGCGGGTGTAGCGAAATGGTTGAGTCTCAGAGCGTTCACAATCAGCCCACTGACACCCCTATCAGATCACAGCAAAATCACAGTCTACTTGAACAGAGCAATACTCAATAATGAGGCATCAAAGCCAAAGGAACTGAATAATATTAAGAAATGCCATAGATGGAAGGAAAGTACTTCCTAGACAAAACATTCCACTGTAATAGCGAAGGTGTAAACTTGGCAGTATAAAATCTTAACAGTATATTTGACCTCTCAGCTTCCCTATCAAATCAAAAAAATGTCCAACAGAAAACCGAAGATAATGAACAACAATGACAAATGGTTTGATGAAGAATGCAAAAACCTAAGAAAGAAATTGAGAAACCTATCCAACAAAAAACATAGAGACCCAGAAAACCTGAGCCAACACCTTCACTATGGTGAATCACTAAAACAATACAGAAATACACTACGGGAGGGGACAGCACGTCAAAAATCAGCTCAATGTAATGGACGAATCCATAGACTCTAACCACTTCTGGGAAAATTGGAAAACACTAAACAAACAACAACACGAAGAATTATCTATCCAAAATAGAGATGTTTGGATAAACCACTTCTCCAATCTTTTTGGCCCTGTGACAAAGAACAAACAGCAAAAACATGATCAAATACAAATCTTAGAATCAACTATTAAAGACTACCAGAAGCCACTGGATTCTCCAATTACTTTGAATGAACTACAGGACAAAATACAAACCCGTCAACCCAAAAAGGCCTGTGGTGTTGATGGTATCCTCAATTAAATTATAAAATATACAGACCACAAATTCCAATTGGCTATACTAGAACTCTTTAACATCATCCTCGGGTCTGGCATCTTCCCCAGTATTTGGAACCAAGGACTGATCACCACAATCCACAAAAGTGGAGACAAATTTGACCCCAATAACTACTGTGGGATATGCGTCAACAGAAACCTTGGGAAAATCCTCTGCATTATCATTAACAGCAGACTCAGACATTTCCTCAGTGAAAACAATGTACTGAGCAAATGTCAAATTCGCTTCTTATTAAAGTTACCGTACAACAGACCACGTATTCACCCTGCACACCCTAATTGACAAACGAACAAACCAAAACAAAGGCAAAGTCTTCTCATGCTTTGTTGATTTCAAAAAAGCTTTTGACTCAATTTGGCATGAGGGTCTGCTATACAAATTGATGGAAAGTGGTGTTGGGGGAAAAACATATGACATTATCAAATTCATGTACACAAACAACAAGTGTGCGGTTAAAATTGGCAAAAAAACATGTATTTTCACAGGGACATGGGGTGAGACAGGGATGCAGATTAAGCCCCACTCTCTTCAATATATTTTCATGTGGGAGAGCACGTATTTGAGACACTGCTAATTTTGCAGGTTTTCCTACTTACAAAGCATTTAGAGGTCTGTAATTTTTATCATAGGTACACTTTAACTGTGAGAGACGGAATCTAAAACAAAAATCCAGAAAATCACATTGTATGATTTGTAAGTAATTCATTAGCATTTTATTGCATGACATAAGTATTTGATCACCTACCAACCAGTAAGAATTCCGGCTCTCACAGACCTGTTCGTTTTTCTTTAAGAAGCCCTCCTGTTCTCCACTCATTACCTGTATTAACTGCACCTGTTTGAACTCGTTACCTGTATAAAAGACACCTGTCCACACACTCAATCAATTGAGACAAAACACCAAATTGGGACCAAAAATATCCTCCCTGTACAATCAATGTAAAACTCCAAATAATGCATGCAGAGCAGAATTAGGCCGATACCCGCTAATTATCAAAATCCAGAAAATAGACGTTAAATTCTACAACCACCTAAAAGGAAGCGTTTCCCAAACCTTCCATAACAAAGCCATCACCTACAGAGAGATGAACCTGGAGAAGAGTCCCCTAAGCAAGCTGGTCCTGGGGCTCTGTTCACAAACACAAACAGACCCCACAGAGCCCCAGGACAGCAACACAATTAGACCCAACCAAATCATGAAAAAAACTAATATATAATTACTTGACAAATTGGAAAAAATTACCAAAAAAACAGAGCAAACTAGAATGCTATTTTGGCCCAAAACAGAGAGTACACAGTGGCAGAATATCTGACCACTGTGACTGACCCAATCTTAAGGAAAGCTTTGACTATGTACAGACTCAGTGAGCATAGCCTTGCTATTGAGAAGGCAGACCCGACTCTCAAAATACAGGCTATGTGCACACTGCCCACAAACTGAGCTGCACTTCCTAACCTCCTGCCAAATGTATGACCATATTAGAGACACATATTTCCCTCAGATTACACAGATCCACAAAGAATTCGAAAACTCCCATATCTACTGGGTGAAATACCACAGTGTGCCATCACAGCAGCAAGTTTTGTGACCTGTTGAAACAAGAAAAGGGCAACTAGTGAAGAACAAACACCATTGTAAATTCAACCCATATTTATGTTAATTTATTTTCCCTTTTGTATTTTAACCATTTGCACATTATCATAACACTGTATATATACATAAAATAACATTTGAAATATCTTTATTCTTTTGGAACTTCTGTGAGTGTAATGTTTACTGTTCATTTTTATTGTTTATTTCACTTTTGTATATTATCTACTTCACTTATCAATAAAGCCCCTTGAATTGAATTGGAATTGACAGAGAGAGAGAGAAAACAGGGCGATGGAGAGAGAGACAGAGAGAGAGAGAGAGAGAGGTCAGACCAGGATGATGGAGAGAGAGAGACCGAGAGAGAGAGAGAGAGGTCAGAACAGGATGATGGAAAGAGAGACGGAGAGAGAGAGAGGTCAGAACAGGATGATGGGGAGAGAGAGAGAGGTCAGAACAGGATGATTCTCCATATTTCACCTAGTAGATATGGGAGTTTATCAAAATCAGGTTTGTTTTTGAATTCTTTGTGGATCTGTGTAATCTGAGGGAATCTCTCTCTCTCTGCATCATCCTGTTCTGACCTCTCTCGGTCTCTCTCTCTCTGTCCATCATCCTGTTCTGTTCTCTCTCTCTCTCCATCATCCTGTTCTGTTCTCTCTCTCTTTGTCTCTCTCTCCATCATCCTGTTCTGTTCTCTCTCTCTCTCCATCATCCTGTTCTGTTCTCTCTCTCTCTCTCTCTCCATCATCCTGTTCTGTTCTCTCTCTCTCTCTCTCTCTCTCTCCATCATCCTGTTCTGTTCTCTCTCTCTCTCTCTCTCCATCATCCTGTTCTGTTCTCTCTCTCTCTCTCTCTCCATCATCCTGTTCTGTTCTCTCTCTCTCTCTCTCTCCCATCATCCTGTTCTGTTCTGTTCTCTCTCTCTCTCTCTCTCTCTCTCTCTCTCTCTCTCTCTCTCCATCATCCTGTTCTGTTCTCTCTCTCTCTCTCTCTCTCTCCATCATCCTGTTCTGTTCTCTCTCTCTCTCTCTCTCTCCATCATCCTGTTCTGTTCTCTCTCTCTCTCTCTCTCTCTCTCTCCATCATCCTGTTCTGTTCTCTCTCTCTCTCTCTCTCCATCATCCTGTTCTGTTCTCTCTCTCTCTCTCTCTCTCTCTCTCTCTCTTCTCTCTCTCTCTCTCTCTCCTCCATCATCCTGTTCTGTTCTCTCTCTCTCGTCTCTCTCTCTCTCCATCATCCTGTTCTGTTCTCTCTCTCTCTCTCTCTCTCTCTCCATCATCCTGTTCTGTTCTCTCTCTCTCTCTCTCTCTCTCTCTCTCTCTCTCTCTCTCTCTCTCCATCATCCTGTTCTGTTCTCTCTCTCTCTCTCTCTCTCTCTCTCTCTCTCTCTCCATAATCCTGTTCTGTTCTCTCTCTCTCTCTCCATCATCCTGTTCTGTTCTCTCTCTCTCTCTCTCTCTCCATCATCCTGTTCTGTTCTGTTCTCTCTCTCTCTCTCTCTCCATCATCCTGTTCTCTCTCTCTCTCTCTCCATCATCCTGTTCTGTTCTCTCTCTCTCTCTCTCTCTCTCCATCATCCTGTTCTGTTCTCTCTCTCCATCATCCTGTTCTGTTCTCTCTCTCTCTCTCTCTCTCTCCATCATCCTGTTCTGTTCTCTCTCTCTCTCCGTCATCCTGTTCTGACCTCTCTCTCTCTCTCTCTCATCATCCTGTTCTGACCTCTCTCTCTCTCTCTATCATCCTGTTCTCTCTCTCTCTTTGT
>NC_074665.1:8073659-8301974 GCF_029448725.1 Salvelinus fontinalis | reverse complement strand
GAGAGAGAGACATGTACATTAATGTCTTTATTCTTACATTTGTTTCCCATGCCAAGAAAGCCCCTGAGAGAGAGAGAGAGACAGAGAGACAGACAGACAGTTCTAATCAGGGCTGTGAGGACTACTGATGCCCTCCCTGATCTCCACCCCTCTGGAGATTCCACAGGCTGCAGGATACTGTGGGGGGAGGGTTGAATGTGGATTAATTATTTAATGAAGCAATGAATGAATTCATTTGATTCTACAAAAGTGCTATCTAGAACCTACATGTGTTCTTCTGCTGTCCCCATAGGAGAACCCTTTGAAGAACCCTTTTTCGTTCAGGTAGAACACCTTTGGGTTCCATGTAGAACCCTTTCCACAGAGGGTTCTACATGGAACCCAAAAGAGTTCTACGTGGAACCAAAAAGGGTTCTCCTTGGAACCAAAATGGGTTGTCCTATCGAGACGGATGAACAATCATTATGGAACCCAGGAATCCCTGGGAAACAGCGGCAGTTGTTACTGATTGGACTTTCCTGGATAAATAAATGAATGAAGTCTGTCGTTGTGAATGACAGGAGAAAAACCCAATTCATTGTATTGAATTACAGGAGAAAAGCACAATTCATTATATTGAATTACAGGAGAAAAGCACAATTCATTATATTGAATTACAGGAGAAAAACCCAATTCATTGTATTGAATTACAGGAGAAAAGCACAATTCATTATATTGAATTACAGGAGAAAAGCACAATTCATTATATTGAATTACAGGAGAAAAGCACAATTCATTATATTGAATTACAGGAGAAAAGCACAATTCATTATATTGAATTACAGGAGAAAAGCACAATTCATTATATTGAATTACAGGAGAAAAGCACAATTCATTATATTGAATTACAGGAGAAAAGCACAATTCATTATATTGAATGAGGAGAAAAACCCAATTCATTATATTGAATGAGGAGAAAAACCCAATTCATTATATTGAATTTTTGGATGCGATGGTCACAGTTATATCACAGACAACATATGCAGTTGCATTGTGTGTGTGTGTGTGTGTGTGTGTGTGTGTGGTGTGTGGTGTGTGTGTGTGTGTGTGGTGTGTGGTGTGTGTGTATGTGTGTGTGTGGTGTGTGTGTGTGTGTGTGTGTGTGTGTGTGTGTGTGTGGTGTGTGTGTGTGTGTGTGTGGTGTGTGTGTGGTGTGTGTGTGTGTGTGGTGTGTGGTGTGTGTGTGGTGTGTGTGTGGTGTGGTGTGTGTGTATGTGTGTGTGTGTTATGTGTGTGTGTGGTGTGTGTGTGTGTGTGTGTGTGTGTGTGTGTGTGTGTGTGTGTGTGTGTGTGTGTGTGTGTGTGTGTGTGTGTGTGTGTGTGTGTGTGTGTGTGTGTGTGTGTGTGTGTGTAAATGTAACACGTGTGTCTCTCTGGTGTCCAGCGGTACCAGGACAGTAACATGCAGAACGTGGTACATGACCTCACCAGTTATCTGGAACAGCGGCTGGACCCCGGAGGAGACAACAAGCTCCTATTCTATGACTTGTGCACCATCATCAAAACAGGTGGGTCACACACACACACACACACACACACACACATAACTCACACACAACACACACACACACACACACACACACACACACACACACACACACACACACACACACACACACACACACACACACACACACACACACACACACACACACACACATACACACATACACACACACAACGGATAGGTAAACCCCTCTTTGCAGCCAGCATTTTCCTGGTTAATCCGGCTTGGTAGATCTCTGCTTCACCATGTCTCACAGTGAAGTTGCCAACTCCAATGGTCAATTTTTGGTCACGTTTGGCATGACAACAACCTTAGGAGTTGACTATACAGCACAAACAGATCTGGAACCAGGCTATATGATACAGATATTAAACAGATCTGGAACCAGGCTATATGATATAGATCTGAGACCAGGCTATATGATATAGATCTGAGACCAGGCTATATGATACAGATATTAAACAGATCTGGGACCAGGCTATATGATATAGATCTGAGACCAGGCTATATGATACAGATATTAAACAGATCTGGGACCAGGCTATATGATACAGATATTAAACAGATCTGGGACCAGGCTATATGATACAGATATTAAACAGATCTAGGATCAGGCTATATGATACAGATATTAAACAGATCTGGGACCAGGCTATATGATACAGATCTGAGACCAGGCTATATGATATAGATCTGAGACCAGGCTATATGATACAGATATTAAACAGATCTGGGATCAGGCTATATGATACAGCTATTAAACAGATCTGGGACCAGGCTATATGATATAGATCTGAGACCAGGCTATATGATACAGATATTAAACAGATCTGGGACCAGGCTATATGATACAGATATTAAACAGATCTGGGATCAGGCTAAACTGACACTAACTATACTGGGACCAGTGGTGTAACATGGTGCAGTGTCTCTGTCTGTGGCAGAGCTCTGTGTGTATGTTGTGTTGTGTGTGTGTGTGTGTGTTTGTGTGTGTGTAGAAGACATATCCCAAAGCTCTATATTGCCGCAGTGTCCTGATGTGGCAAGGGAGGATAGGATGTGACAGGCTGTGCACTGCTTTCGCTACGCTCCCCCCTGCCCCCCTCCCTGCGCTCCACCCTGCCCTCCTCCCTGCCCCCCTCCCTGCGCTCCACCATGCCCCCCTCCCTGCGCTCCACCATGCCCCCCTCCCTGCGCTCCACCATGCCCCCCTCCCTGCGCTCCCCCCTGCCCCCCTCCCTGCCCTCCTCCCTGCCCCCTCCCTGCGCTCCACCCTTCCCCCCTCCCTGCGCTCCACCCTGCCCCCCTCCCTGCGCTCCCCCCTGCCCCCCTCCCTGCGCTCCCCCCTGCCCTCCTCCCTGCGCTCCACCATGCCCCCCTCCCTGCGCTCCACCATGCCCCCCTCCCTGCGCTCCCCCCTGCCCCCCTCCCTGCGCTCCACCATGCCCCCCTCCCTGCGCTCCACCATGCCCCCCTCCCTGCGCTCCCCCCTGCCCTCCTCCCTGCGCTCCACCCTGCCCTCCTCCCTGCCCCCCTCCCTGCGCTCCTCCCTGCCCCCCTCCCTGCGCTCCACCATGCCCCCCTCCCTGCCCTCCTCCCTGCCCCCCTCCCTGCGCTCCACCCTGCCCCCCTCCCTGCCCTCCTCCCTGCCCCCCTCCCTGCGCTCCACCATGCCCCCCTCCCTGCGCTCCACCATGCCCCCCTCCCTGCGCTCCCCCCTGCCCCCCTCCCTGCGCTCCACCATGCCCCCCTCCCTGCGCTCCCCCCTGCCCCCCTCCCTGCGCTCCACCATGCCCCCCTCCCTGCGCTCCACCCTGCCCCCCTCCCTGCGCTCCACCCTTCCCCCCTCCCTGCGCTCCACCCTTCCCCCCTCCCTGCCCTCCTCCCTGCCCCCCTCCCTGCGCTCCACCCTGCCCCCCTCCCTACGCTCCACCCTGCCCTCCACCCTGCCCTCCACCATGCGCTCCACCCTTCCCCCCTCCCTGCGCTCCACCCTGCCCCCCTCCCTGCGCTTCACCCCTCCCTCCCCCCTGCCCCCCACCCTGCCCCCCTCCCTGCCCTCCTCCCTGCCCCCTCCCTGCGCTCCACCCTGCCCTCCACCATGCGCTCCACCCTTCCCCCCTCCCTGCGCTCCACCCTGCCCCCCTCCCTGCGCTTCACCCCTCCCTCCCCCCTGCCCCCCACCCTGCCCCCCTCCCTGCCCTCCTCCCTGCCCCCTCCCTGCGCTCCACCCTTCCCCCCTCCCTGCGCTCCACCCTGCCCCCCTCCCTGCGCTCCCCCATGCCCCCCTCCCTGCGCTCCACCCTGCCCCCCTCCCTACGCTCCACCCTGCCCTCCTCCCTGCCCCCTCCCTGCGCTCCACCCTGCCCCCTCCCTGCGCTCCCTCCCTACGCTCCACCCTGCTCTCCACCCTGCCCTCCACCATGCGCTCCACCCTTCCCCCCTCCCTGCGCTCCACCCTGCCCCCCTCCCTGCGCTTCACCCCTCCCTCCCCCCTGCCCCCCACCCTGCCCCCCTCCCTGCCCTCCTCCCTGCCCCCTCCCTGCGCTCCACCCTTCCCCCCTCCCTGCGCTCCACCCTGCCCCCCTCCCTGCGCTCCCCCATGCCCCCCTCCCTGCGCTCCACCCTGCCCCCCTCCCTACGCTCCACCCTGCCCTCCTCCCTGCCCCCTCCCTGCGCTCCACCCTGCCCCCTCCCTGCGCTCCACCCTTCCCCCCTCCCTGCGCTCCACCCTGCCCCCCTCCCTGCGCTCCCCCATGCCCCCCTCCCTGCGCTCCACCCTGCCCCCCTCCCTACGCTCCACCCTGCCCCCCTCCCTGCCCTCCACCATGCGCTCCACCCTGCCCCCTCCCTGCGCTCCACCCTGCCCCCCTCCCTGCGCTCCACCCTGCGCTCCACCCTGCCCTCCTCCCTGCCCCCTCCCTGCGCTCCACCCTGCCCCCCTCCCTGCGCTCCACCCTGCCCCCCTCCCTGCCTCCCTCCCTGCGCTCCACCCTGCCCCCCTCCCTGCCCCCTCCCTGCGCTCCACCCTGCGCTCCACCCTGCCCCACTCCCTGCACTCCACCATGCGCTCCACCTTGCCCCCCTCCCTGCGCTCCACCCTGCCCCCCTCCCTGCCCCTCACCATGCGCTCCACCTTGCCCCCCTCCCTGCGCTCCACCCTGCCCCCCTCCCTGCGCTCCACCCTGCCCCCCTCCCTGCCCCCCACCATGCGCTCCACCCTGCCCCCCTCCCTGCGCTCCACCATGCCCTCCTCCCTGCCGCCCTCCCTGCGCTACACCCTGCCCCCCTCCCTGCCCTCCTCCCTGCCCCCCTCCCTGCGCTCCACCCTGCCCCCCTCCCTGCCCCCCTCCCTGCGCTCCCCCCTGCCCTCCTCCCTGCGCTCCCCCCTGCCCTCCTCCCTGCGCTCCACCATGCCCCCCTCCCTGCGCTCCCCCCTGCCCTCCTCCCTGCGCTCCACCCTGCCCTCCTCCCTGCCCCCCTCCCTGCGCTCCACCATGCCCCCCTCCCTGCGCTCCCCCCTGCCCTCCTCCCTGCGCTCCACCCTGCCCTCCTCCCTGCCCCCCTCCCTGCGCTCCACCCTGCCCCCCTCCCTGCGCTCCACCATGCCCCCCTCCCTGCGCTCCCCCCTGCCCCCCTCCCTGCGCTCCACCATGCCCCCCTCCCTGCGCTCCTCCCTGCCCCCCTCCCTGCGCTCCACCATGCCCTCCTCCCTGCGCTCCCCCCTGCCCCCCTCCCTGCGCTCCACCCTGCCCTCCTCCCTGCGCTCCTCCCTGCCCCCCTCCCTGCGCTCCACCATGCCCCCCTCCCTGCGCTCCCCCCTGCCCTCCTCCCTGCGCGCCCCCCTCCCTGCGCTCCCCCCTGCCCTCCTCCCTGCGCTCCCCCCTGCCCCCCTCCCTGCGCTCCACCCTGCCCTCCTCCCTGCGCTCCTCCCTGCCCCCCTCCCTGCGCTCCACCCTGCCCTCCTCCCTGCGCTCCACCCTGCCCTCCTCCCTGCCCTCCTCCCTGCCCTCCTCCCTGCCCTCCTCCCTGCCCCCCTCCCTGCGCTCCACCCTGCCCTCCTCCCTGCGCTCCACCCTTCCCCCCTCCCTGCCCTCCTCCCTGCCCCCCTCCCTGCGCTTCACCCTGCCCCCCTCCCTACGCTCCACCCTGCCCTCCACCCTGCCCTCCACCATGCGCTCCACCCTTCCCCCCTCCCTGCACTCCACCCTGCCCCCTCCCTGCGCTCCACCCTTCCCCCCTCCCTGCGCTCCACCCTGCCCCCCTCCCTGCGCTCCCCCATGCCCCCCTCCCTGCGCTCCACCCTGCCCCCCTCCCTACGCTCCACCCTGCCCTCCTCCCTGCCCCCTCCCTGCGCTCCACCCTGCCCCCTCCCTGCGCTCCACCCTTCCCCCCTCCCTGCGCTCCACCCTGCCCCCCTCCCTGCGCTCCCCCATGCCCCCCTCCCTGCGCTCCACCCTGCCCCCCTCCCTACGCTCCACCCTGCCCCCCTCCCTGCCCTCCACCATGCGCTCCACCCTGCCCCCTCCCTGCGCTCCACCCTGCCCCCCTCCCTGCGCTCCACCCTGCCCCCTCCCTGCGCTCCACCCTGCCCCCCTCCCTGCGCTCCACCCTGCCCCCCTCCCTGCGCTCCACCCTGCGCTCCACCCTGCCCTCCTCCCTGCCCCCTCCCTGCGCTCCACCCTGCCCCCCTCCCTGCGCTCCACCCTGCCCCCCTCCCTGCCCCCCTCCCTGCGCTCCACCCTGCCCCCCTCCCTGCCCCCTCCCTGCACTCCACCATGCGCTCCACCTTGCCCCCCTCCCTGCGCTCCACCCTGCCCCCCTCCCTGCCCCTCACCATGCGCTCCACCTTGCCCCCCTCCCTGCGCTCCACCCTGCCCCCCTCCCTGCGCTCCACCCTGCCCCCCTCCCTGCCCCCCACCATGCGCTCCACCCTGCCCCCCTCCCTGCGCTCCACCATGCCCTCCTCCCTGCCGCCCTCCCTGCGCTACACCCTGCCCCCCTCCCTGCCCTCCTCCCTGCCCCCCTCCCTGCGCTCCACCCTGCCCCCCTCCCTGCCCTCCACCCTGCCCCCCTCCCTGCCCACCTCCCTGCGCTACACCCTGCCCCCCTCCCTGCGCTCCACCCTGCCCCCATCCCTGCGCTCTACCCTGCCCCCCTCCCTGCGCTCCCCCCTGCCCCCCTCCCTGCGCTCCCCCCTGCCCCCCTCGCACTGCGCTCCACCCTACTCCCCCTCCCTGCGCTCCACCATGCCCCCCTCCCTGCGCTCCACCATGCCCCCCTCCCTGCGCTCCCCCCTGCCCCCCTCCCTGCGCTCCACCCTGCCCTCCACCCTGCCCTCCACCCTGCGCTCCACCCTGCCCCCCTCCCTGCGCTCCCCCCTGCCCCCCTCCCTACGCTCCACCCTGCCCCCCTCCCTACGCTCCACCCTGCCCCCCTCCCTACGCTCCACCCTGCCCCCCTTCCTTTCCCCCTCCCTGCGCTCCACCATGCCCCCCTCCCTACGCTCCACCCTGCCCACCTCCCTGCCCCCCTCCCTGCGCTCCACCCTGCCCCCCTCGCACTGCGCTCCACCCTGCCCCTCGCACTGCGCTCCACCATGCGCTCCCCCCTGCCCCCCTCCCTACGCTCCACCCTGCCCCCCTCGCACTGCGCTCCCCCGTGCCCCCCTCCCTACGCTCCACCCTGCCCCCCTCGCACTGCGCTCCCCCCTGCCCCCCTCCCTACGCTCCACCCTGCCCCCCTCTCACTGCGCTCCACCCTGCCCCCCTCTCACTGCGCTCCCCCCTGCCCCCCTCCCTGCGCTCCACCCTGCCCCCCTCCCTGCGCTCCACCCTGCCCCCCTCCCTGCGCTCCACCCTGCCCCTCGCACTGCCCTCCTCCCTGCCCCCCACCCTGCTCTCCACCCTGCCCCCCTCCCTGCGCTCCACCCTGCCCTCCTCCCTGCGCTCCACCCTGCCCTCCTCCCTGCGTTCCACCCTGCCCCCCTCGCACTGCGCTCCACCCTGCCCCTCGCACTGCGCTCCACCATGCGCTCCCCCCTGCCCCCCTCCCTACGCTCCACCCTGCCCCCCTCGCACTGCGCTCCACCCTGCCCCCCTCCCTGCGCTCCACCCTGCCCCCCTCCCTGCGCTCCACCCTGCCCTCCTCCCTGCCCCCCTCCCTGCCCCCCTCTCACTGCGCTCCCCCCTGCCCCCCTCCCTGCGCTCCACCCTGCCCCCCTCCCTGCGCTCCACCCAGCCCCCCTCCCTGCGCTCCACCAGCCCCCCTCCCTGCGCTCCACCCTGCCCCCCTCCCTGCGCTCCACCCTGCCCCTCGCACTGCGCTCCACCCTGCCCCTCGCACTGCGCTCCACCCTGCCCCCCTCCCTGCGCTCCACCCTGCCCCCCTCCCTGCGCTCCACCCTGCCCCTCGCACTGCGCTCCACCCTGCCCCCCTCCCTGCGCTCCACCCTGCCCCCCTCCCTGCGCTCCCCCCTGCCCCCCTCCCTACGCTCCACCCTGCCCCCCCTGCCCCCCTCCCTACGCTCCACCCTGCCCTCCTCCCTGCCCCCTCCCTGCGCTCCACCCTGCCCCCCTCCCTGCGCTCCACCCTGCCCCTCGCACTGCGCTCCACCCTGCCCCCCTCCCTGCGCTCCACCCTGCCCCCCTCCCTGCGCTCCCCCCTGCCCCCCTCCCTACGCTCCACCCTGCCCCCCCCCCTGCCCCCCTCCCTACGCTCCACCCTGCCCTCCTCCCTGCCCCCTCCCTGCGCTCCACCCTGCCCCCCTCCCTGCGCTCCACCCTGCCCCCCTCCCTACGCTCCACCCTGCCCTCCTCCCTGCCCCCTCCCTGCCCCCCCCTGCCCCCCTCCCTGCGCTCCACCCTGCCCCCCTCCCTGCGCTCCACCCTGCCCCCTCCCTGCGCTCCACCCTGCCCCCCTCCCTGCGCTCCACCCTGCGCTCCACCCTGCCCTCCTCCCTGCCCCCTCCCTGCGCTCCACCCTGCCCCCCTCCCTGCGCTTCACCCTGCCCCCCTCCCTGCCCCCCTCCCTGCGCTCCACCCTGCCCCCCTCCCTGCCCCCTCCCTGCGCTCCACCCTGCGCTCCACCCTGCCCCACTCCCTGCACTCCACCATGCGCTCCACCTTGCCCCCCTCCCTGCGCTCCACCCTGCCCCCCTCCCTGCCCCTCACCATGCGCTCCACCTTGCCCCCCTCCCTGCCCTCCTCCCTGCCGCCCTCCCTGCGCTACACCCTGCCCCCCTCCCTGCCCTCCTCCCTGCCCCCCTCCCTGCGCTCCACCCTGCCCCCCTCCCTGCCCCCCTCCCTGCCCCCCTCCCTGCCCCCCTCCCTGCCCCCCTCCCTGCGCTACACCCTGCCCCCCTCACTGCGCTCCCCCCTGCCCCCCTCCCTGCGCTCCACCCTGCCCCCCTCCCTGCGCTCCCCCCTGCCCCCCTCCCTGCGCTCCACCCTGCGCTCCACCCTGCCCCTCGCACTGCCCTCCTCCCTGCCCCCCACCCTGCTCTCCACCCTGCCCCCCTCCCTGCGCTCCACCCTGCCCCCCTCCCTGCGCTCCACCCTGCCCCCCTCCCTGCGCTCCACCCTGCCCCCCTCCCTGCGCTCTGCACGTAACACACAGCACGTACTGTACACCACACCATCTGTGTAACTACAGATTGTAACTGTCACACATCTCTTGTCTTTGAACAGCCACGAAAGCAGACGGATTTGCACTTTACCACTTGGGAGAATGCAACAATGTAAGTGAACCACATACTGTCTAGTCAGATCATCTACTCTGAGCTCCACTGATCTAGTCTAGTGAGTGATGAGTGTTAAAGCCACAATCCTTAGTTAATGATGCACTAACAATGTATATCCTCGAATAAATGTCTGTAAATCATTAATTAAAATAACAGTGAATATTGCAGATTGCATCTTTTTAGTGTGTCTCAGAGTTTGTGTAAATGAATCTGGTTACAGAGTGATTAGTGTGTACTTACTATAACTGGGATAGGTCGTCTCACCTAGCTATTTTAACATTAATGCACTACTGTACGTGGCTCTGGATAACAGAGTCTGCCAAATGACTAACGTGATGTAGTGTATAGTAAGTGAATGATTGAGTGTATCTGTGTCCATCTCTCTGGTACTTCCTGATTGAGTGTATCCGTGTTCATCTCTCTCTGGTACTTCCTGATTGAGTGTATCTGTGTTCATCTCTCTCTGGTACTTCCTGATTGAGTGTATCCGTGTTCATCTCTCTCTGGTACTTCCTGATTGAGTGTATCCGTGTTCATCTCTCTCTGGTACTTCCTGATTGAGTGTATCTGTGTTCATCTCTCTGGTACTTCCTGATTGAGTGTATCTGTGTTCATCTCTCTCTGGTACTTCCTGATTGAGTGTATCTGTGTTCATCTCTCTCTGGTACTTCCTGATTGAGTGTATCCGTGTTCATCTCTCTGGTACTTCCTGATTGAGTGTATCTGTGTTCATCTCTCTGGTACTTCCTGATTGAGTGTATCCGTGTTCATCTCTCTCTGGTACTTCCTGATTGAGTGTATCCATGTTCATCTCTCTGGTACTTCCTGATTGAGTGTATCCGTGTTCATCTCTCTCTGGTACTTCCTGATTGTGTGTATCCATGTTCATCTCTCTGGTACTTCCTGATTGAGTGTATCCGTGTTCATCTCTCTCTGGTACTTCCTGATTGAGTGTATCTGTGTTCATCTCTCTGGTACTTCCTGATTGAGTGTATCCGTGTTCATCTCTCTCTGGTACTTCCTGATTGAGTGTATCTGTGTTCATCTCTCTCTGGTACTTCCTGATTGAGTGTATCTGTGTTCATCTCTTTCTGGTACTTCCTGATTGAGTGTATCCGTGTTCATCTCTCTCTGGTACTTCCTGATTGAGTGTATCTGTGTTCATCTCTCTCTGGCACTTCCTGATTGAGTGTATCCGTGTTCATCTCTCTAGTCCTTCCTGATTGAGTGTATCTGTGTTCATCTCTCTCTGGTACTTCCTGATTGAGTGTATCTGTGTTCATCTCTCTCTGGCACTTCCTGATTGAGTGTATCTGTGTTCATCTCTCTGGTCCTTCCTGATTGAGTGTATCTGTGTTCATCTCTCTCTGGCACTTCCTGATTGAGTGTATCTGTGTTCATCTCTCTCTGGTACTTCCTGATTGAGTGTATCTGTGTTCATCTCTCTCTGGCACTTCCTGATTGAGTGTATCTGTGTTCATCTCTCTCTGGTACTTCCTGATTGAGTGTATCTGTGTTCATCTCTCTCTGGTCCTTCCTGATTGAGTGTATCTGTGTTCATCTCTTTCTGGTCCTTCTTGATTGAGTGTATCTGTGTTCATCTCTCTGGTACTTCCTGATTGAGTGTATCTGTGTTCATCTCTCTCTGGTACTTCCTGATTGAGTGTATCTGTGTTCATCTCTCTCTGGTCCTTCCTGATTGAGTGTATCTGTGTTCATCTCTCTCTGGTACTTCCTGATTGAGTGTATCCATGTTCATCTCTCTGGTCCTTCCTGATTGAGTGTATCTGTGTTCATCTCTCTCTGGTACTTCCTGATTGAGTGTATCTGTGTTCATCTCTCTCTGGTACTTCCTGATTGAGTGTATCTGTGTTCATCTCTCTCTGGTACTTCCTGATTGAGTGTATCTGTGTCCATCTCTTTCTGGTCCTTCCTGATTGAGTGTATCTGTGTTCATCTCTCTCTGGCACTTCCTGATTGAGTGTATCTGTGTTCATCTCTCTGGTACTTCCTGATTGAGTGTATCCGTGTTCATCTCTCTCTGGTACTTCCTGATTGAGTGTATCTGTGTTCATCTCTCTCTGGCACTTCCTGATTGAGTGTATCTGTGTTCATCTCTCTCTGGTACTTCCTGATTGAGTGTATCTGTGTTCATCTCTCTAGTCCTTCCTGATTGAGTGTATCTGTGTTCATCTCTCTCTGGCACTTCCTGATTGAGTGTATCTGTGTTCATCTCTCTGGTCCTTCCTGATTGAGTGTATCTGTGTTCATCTCTCTCTGGCACTTCCTGATTGAGTGTATCTGTGTTCATCTCTCTCTGGTCCTTCCTGATTGAGTGTATCTGTGTTCATCTCCCTCTGGTACTTCCTGATTGAGTGTATCCATGTTCATCTCTCTGGTCCTTCCTGATTGAGTGTATCTGTGTTCATCTCTCTCTGGTACTTCCTGATTGAGTGTATCTGTGTTCATCTCTCTCTGGTACTTCCTGATTGAGTGTATCTGTGTTCATCTCTCTCTGGTACTTCCTGATTGAGTGTATCTGTGTCCATCTCTTTCTGGTCCTTCCTGATTGAGTGTATCTGTGTTCATCTCTCTCTGGCACTTCCTGATTGAGTGTATCTGTGTTCATCTCTCTGGTACTTCCTGATTGAGTGTATCCGTGTTCATCTCTCTCTGGTACTTCCTGATTGAGTGTATCTGTGTTCATCTCTCTCTGGCACTTCCTGATTGAGTGTATCTGTGTTCATCTCTCTCTGGTACTTCCTGATTGAGTGTATCTGTGTTCATCTCTCTAGTCCTTCCTGATTGAGTGTATCTGTGTCCATCTCTCTGGTACTTCCTGATTGAGTGTATCCGTGTTCATCTCTCTCTGGTACTTCCTGATTGAGTGTATCTGTGTTCATCTCTCTCTGGTACTTCCTGATTGAGTGTATCTGTGTTCATCTCTCTCTGGCACTTCCTGATTGAGTGTATCTGTGTTCATCTCTCTGGTACTTCCTGATTGAGTGTATCCGTGTTCATCTCTCTCTGGTCCTTCCTGATTGAGTGTATCTGTGTTCATCTCTCTGGTCCTTCCTGATTGAGTGTATCTGTGTTCATCTCTCTCTGGTACTTCCTGATTGAGTGTATCTGTGTTCATCTCTCTGGTACTTCCTGATTGAGTGTATCTGTGTTCATCTCTCTCTGGTCCTTCCTGATTGAGTGTATCTGTGTTCATCTCTTTCTGGTACTTCCTGATTGAGTGTATCTGTGTTCATCTCTCTCTGGTCCTTCCTGATTGAGTGTATCTGTGTTCATCTCTCTGGTACTTCCTGATTGAGTGTATCTGTGTTCATCTCTCTGGTACTTCCTGATTGAGTGTATCTGTGTTCATCTCTCTGGTCCTTCCTGATTGAGTGTATCTGTGTTCATCTCTCTCTGGTACTTCCTGATTGAGTGTATCTGTGTTCATCTCTCTGGTACTTCCTGATTGAGTGTATCTGTGTTCATCTCTCTGGTCCTTCCTGATTGAGTGTATCTGTGTTCATCTCTCTCTGGTACTTCCTGATTGAGTGTATCTGTGTTCATCTCTCTCTGGCACTTCCTGATTGAGTGTATCTGTGTTCATCTCTCTGGTACTTCCTGATTGAGTGTATCTGTGTTCATCTCTCTCTGGTACTTCCTGATTGAGTGTATCTGTGTTCATCTCTCTCTGGTCCTTCCTGATTGAGTGTATCTGTGTTCATCTCTCTCTGGTACTTCCTGATTGAGTGTATCCATGTTCATCTCTCTGTCCTTCCTGATTGAGTGTATCTGTGTTCATCTCTCTCTGGTACTTCCTGATTGAGTGTATCTGTGTTCATCTCTCTCTGGTCCTTCCTGATTGAGTGTATCTGTGTTCATCTCTCTCTGGTCCTTCCTGATTGAGTGTATCCGTGTTCATCTCTCTCTGGTACTTCCTGATTGAGTGTATCTGTGTTCATCTCTCTCTGGTCCTTCCTGATTGAGTGTATCTGTGTTCATCTCTCTCTGGTACTTCCTGATTGAGTGTATCTGTGTTCATCTCTCTGGTACTTCCTGATTGAGTGTATCTGTGTTCATCTCTCTCTGGTACTTCCTGATTGAGTGTATCTGTGTTCATCTCTTTCTGGTCCTTCCTGATTGAGTGTATCTGTGTTCATCTCTCTGGTACTTCCTGATTGAGTGTATCTGTGTTCATCTCTCTCTGGTACTTCCTGATTGAGTGTATCTGTGTTCATCTCTCTAGTCCTTCCTGATTGAGTGTATCTGTGTCCATCTCTCTGGTACTTCCTGATTGAGTGTATCCGTGTTCATCTCTCTCTGGTACTTCCTGATTGAGTGTATCTGTGTTCATCTTTCTCTGGTACTTCCTGATTGAGTGTATCTGTGTTCATCTCTCTCTGGCACTTCCTGATTGAGTGTATCTGTGTTCATCTCTCTGGTACTTCCTGATTGAGTGTATCCGTGTTCATCTCTCTCTGGTCCTTCCTGATTGAGTGTATCTGTGTTCATCTCTCTGGTACTTCCTGATTGAGTGTATCTGTGTTCATCTCTCTCTGGTACTTCCTGATTGAGTGTATCCATGTTCATCTCTCTGGTCCTTCCTGATTGAGTGTATCTGTGTTCATCTCTCTGGTCCTTCCTGATTGAGTGTATCTGTGTTCATCTCTTTCTGGTACTTCCTGATTGAGTGTATCTGTGTTCATCTCTCTCTGGTCCTTCCTGATTGAGTGTATCTGTGTTCATCTCTCTGGTACTTCCTGATTGAGTGTATCTGTGTTCATCTCTCTGGTCCTTCCTGATTGAGTGTATCTGTGTTCATCTCTCTCTGGTACTTCCTGATTGAGTGTATCTGTGTTCATCTCTCTGGTACTTCCTGATTGAGTGTATCTGTGTTCATCTCTCTCTGGCACTTCCTGATTGATGGTATCTGTGTTCATCTCTCTGGTACTTCCTGATTGAGTGTATCTGTGTTCATCTCTCTCTGGTACTTCCTGATTGAGTGTATCTGTGTTCATCTCTCTCTGGTCCTTCCTGATTGAGTGTATCTGTGTTCATCTCTCTCTGGTACTTCCTGATTGAGTGTATCCATGTTCATCTCTCTGTCCTTCCTGATTGAGTGTATCTGTGTTCATCTCTCTCTGGTACTTCCTGATTGAGTGTATCTGTGTTCATCTCTCTCTGGTCCTTCCTGATTGAGTGTATCTGTGTTCATCTCTCTCTGGTCCTTCCTGATTGAGTGTATCCGTGTTCATCTCTCTCTGGTACTTCCTGATTGAGTGTATCTGTGTTCATCTCTCTCTGGTCCTTCCTGATTGAGTGTATCTGTGTTCATCTCTCTCTGGTACTTCCTGATTGAGTGTATCTGTGTTCATCTCTCTGGTACTTCCTGATTGAGTGTATCTGTGTTCATCTCTCTCTGGTACTTCCTGATTGAGTGTATCTGTGTTCATCTCTTTCTGGTCCTTCCTGATTGAGTGTATCTGTGTTCATCTCTCTGGTACTTCCTGATTGAGTGTATCTGTGTTCATCTCTCTCTGGTACTTCCTGATTGAGTGTATCTGTGTTCATCTCTCTAGTCCTTCCTGATTGAGTGTATCTGTGTCCATCTCTCTGGTACTTCCTGATTGAGTGTATCCGTGTTCATCTCTCTCTGGTACTTCCTGATTGAGTGTATCTGTGTTCATCTTTCTCTGGTACTTCCTGATTGAGTGTATCTGTGTTCATCTCTCTCTGGCACTTCCTGATTGAGTGTATCTGTGTTCATCTCTCTGGTACTTCCTGATTGAGTGTATCCGTGTTCATCTCTCTCTGGTCCTTCCTGATTGAGTGTATCTGTGTTCATCTCTCTGGTACTTCCTGATTGAGTGTATCTGTGTTCATCTCTCTCTGGTACTTCCTGATTGAGTGTATCCATGTTCATCTCTCTGGTCCTTCCTGATTGAGTGTATCTGTGTTCATCTCTCTGGTCCTTCTTGATTGAGTGTATCTGTGTTCATCTCTTTCTGGTACTTCCTGATTGAGTGTATCTGTGTTCATCTCTCTCTGGTCCTTCCTGATTGAGTGTATCTGTGTTCATCTCTCTGGTACTTCCTGATTGAGTGTATCTGTGTTCATCTCTCTGGTCCTTCCTGATTGAGTGTATCTGTGTTCATCTCTCTCTGGTACTTCCTGATTGAGTGTATCTGTGTTCATCTCTCTGGTACTTCCTGATTGAGTGTATCTGTGTTCATCTCTCTCTGGTACTTCCTGATTGAGTGTATCCGTGTTCATCTCTCTCTGGTCCTTCCTGATTGAGTGTATCTGTGTTCATCTCTCTGGTACTTCCTGATTGAGTGTATCTGTGTTCATCTCTCTCTGGTCCTTCCTGATTGAGTGTATCCGTGTTCATCTCTCTCTGGTACTTCCTGATTGAGTGTATCTGTGTTCATCTCTCTGGTACTTCCTGATTGAGTGTATCTGTGTTCATCTCTCTGGTACTTCCTGATTGAGTGTATCTGTGTTCATCTCTCTCTGGTCCTTCCTCAGAGCTTGTGTTTGTTTAAACCGGCGGGGGCTAAGGACGGCCCTCCCACCCTCATACCAGCTGGTCCCATCACGTTTGGGACCACCATCGCCGCTCATGTCGCCACAACACGCAAAATACTGCTAGTAGAAGACATCACAGGGGTGAGATTCAGCATACCCTAAATACACCTAACCCTAAGCCTAACCAAAAACACTAACCCTAACCCAAAACCCTAACTCTTATCCTAACCCAAAACACTAACCCTTACCCTAAGCCTAACCCAAAACACTAACCCTTACCCTAAGCCTAACCCAAAACACTAATCCTTACCCTAAGCCTAACCAAAAACCCTAACCCTAACCAAAAACACTAACCCTAACCTTAACCCCAAAAAACTTACCCTAAACAAAAATACTAACCCTAACCCTAACCTTAACAACCAAAAAAACCTACCCTAACCCTAACCAAAAAACCCTAACCCTATCCCTAACCCAAAACACTAACCCTAACTCTAACCCAAAACAATAACCATTACCCAAACCTGAAAACACTAATCCTTACCCTAACCCAAAACACTAACCCAAATCACTAACCCAAAACCCTAACCCAAAAGCCTAATCCTTACCCTAACCCAAAACACTAACCCAAATCACTAACCCAAAACCCTAATCCTTACCCTAACCCAAAAACCCTAACTCTTACCCTAACCCAAAACGGTAACCCTTATCCTAACCCAAAAGCACTAACCCTTACCCTAACTCAAAACACTAACCCTTACCCTAACCCAGAAACCCTAACTCTTACCATAACCCAAAACGGTAACCCTTATCCTAACCCAAAAGCACTAACCCTTATCCTAACTCAAAACACTAACCCTTACCCTAACCCAGAAACCCTAACTCTTACCGTAACCCAAAACAGTAACCCTTATCCTAAACCAAAGCACTAACCCTTATCCTAACCCAAAAAACTAACCCTTAACCTAAGCCAAAACACTAACTCTTACCCTAAGCCAAAACACTAACCCAAAATACTAACCCTAAGCCAAAACACTAACCCCTAACCTAACTCCAAAACACTAACCCATACCCTAACCCAAAACACTAACCCAAAATACTAACCCTTAACCTTAACCCAAAACACTAACCCTAACCCTAACCCAAAACACTAACCCTAACCCAAAACACTAACCCTTACCCTAACCCAAAACACTAACCCTTACCCTTACCCAAACCTGAAAACACAAAACCTTATTCTAACCCAAAACACTAACCCGAAACACTAACCCAAAACAATAACCCAAATCACTAACCCAAAACCCTGACCCCAAAACCCTACCCCTTATCCTAACCCAAAACCCTACCCCTTACCTTAACCCACAACACTAACCCTTACCCTAACCCAAAACACTAACCCTTATCCTAAACCCAAACACTAACACGTATCCTAACCCAAAACACTAACCGTTATCCTAACCCAAAACACTAACCGTTATCCTAACCCAAAACACTAACCCTTATCCTAACCCAAAACACTAACCCCTAACCTAACCCAAAACACTAACCCTTATCCTAACCCAAAACACTAACCCCTAACCTAACCCAAAACACTAACCCCTAACCTAACCCAAAACACTAACCCTAACCCTAATGCAGGATAAATCAAACTTCCCAAAGTATTTGGTTCAGATTGTATATGTTTTATTTCAAATGCTTTGACGTCAGGACCCCTGACTTCTGTGCTGCACGACACAGAGATTCAGACACAGGGATTCAGACTCAGGGATTCAGACACAGGGATTCAGACACAGGGATTCAGACACAGGGATTCAGACACAGGGATTCAGACTCAGGGATTCAGACTCAGGGATTCAGACTCAGGGATTCAGACACAGGGATTCAGACACAGGGATTCAGACACAGGGATTCAGACACAGGGATTTGTGTTCACATTGTCCTGTGCCTTCTCATCCTCACCACCCTTAACACATGCCACCTAACCTCTGACCTCTAATCTAACCTCTCTCTCGCGTCCTCTCCTCTCTCTCTCTCTCTCTCTCTCTCTCGTTCTGTCTCTTTCTCTCTCTCTCTCTCTCTGTCTCTTATCCTCTCTCTCACTTCCTTTCCTCTCCTTTCTCTCTCTTCCTCGCCTCTCTCTCGCTCTTCCTCTTCTCGCTCTCTCTCCAGGACGAGCGTTTCCCTGAAGGCACAGGGCAGGACTCAGACTCAGGGATTCATGTTTACTCTGTCCTGTGCCTCCCCATCCTCACGGCCATCGGTGACCTCATAGCTATCCTGGAGTTGCATCGGCACAGGGGCCACGAGCCCTTCAATATCAGCAACCAGGAGGTACACACACACACACACACACACACACACAGACACAGACAGACAGACAGACAGACACACACACACACACACACACACACACACACACACACACACACACACACACACACACACACACACACACACACACACACACACACACACACACACAAGCACGCTCCCACGCACAGACACACACACACACACACACACACACACACACACACACACGCTCCCACGCACACACACACACACACACACACACACACACACACACACACACACACACACACACACACACACACACACACACACACACACACACACACACACACACACACACACACACACACACACACACACACACACACACACACACAAACAGCCTTAGAGGTGATTTGACTGTCTACATCTAGCTAACCTATGGAGCAGACGTAACAGAAACACATGAAACCAGATCCTGTCGGGGGAGGTTCTCTTCTGCAGTGTTCGACCAATCCTGTAAATGTGGAGGAGGAGTTAAGATGGAGTGTTACTTTGTTATTGTCCAAAAGCTGAAGTTTTGTCACATGCTCTCTTTCCATTTCCCCTGAAAACCACAACATCCAGTTGTCGGGGACTCAGCAGAGGCTAAGAGCTAGGCAATGACTTCCTGTTATAGCTCCATTAGTTCATAAGGACTAGACAATGGTTTCCTGTTATAGCTCCATTAGTTTATAAGGGCTAGGCAATGACTTCCTGTTATAGCTCCATTAGTTCATAAGGACTAGACAATGACTTCCTGTTATAGCTCCATTAGTTCATAAGGACTAGACAATGGTTTCCTGTTATAGCTCCATTAGTTTATAAGGGCTAGGCAATTACTTCTTGTTATAGCTCCATTAGTTTATAAGGGCTAGGCAATTACTTCTTGTTATAGCTCCATTAGTTTATGAGGGCTAGGCAATGACTTCATGTTATAGCTCCATTAATTCATAAGGACTAGACAATGGTTTCCTGTTATAGCTCCATTAGTTCATAAGCACTAGACAATGACTTCCTGTTATAGCTCCATTAGTACATAAGGACTAGACAATGGTTTCCTGTTATAGCTCCATTAGTTCATAAAGACTAGACAATGACTTCCTGTTATAGCTCCATTAGTTCATAAGGACTAGACAATGGTTTCCTGTTATAGCTCCATTAGTTCATAAGGACTAGACAATGACTTCCTGTTATAGCTCCATTAGTTCATAAGGACTAGACAATGACTTCCTGTTATAGCTCCATTAGTTCATAAGCACTAGACAATGACTTCCTGTTATAGCTCCATTAGTTCATAAGGGCCAGACAATGACTTCCTGTTATAGCTCCATTAGTTCATAAGGACTAGACAATGACTTCCTGTTATAGCTCCATTAGTTCATAAGCACTAGACAATGACTTCCTGTTATAGCTCCATTAGTTCATAAGGGCCAGACAATGACTTCCTGTTATAGCTCCATTAGTTCATAAGCACTAGACAATGACTTCCTGTTATAGCTCCATTAGTTCATAAGGACTAGACAATGACTTCCTGTTATAGCTCCATTAGTTCATAAGGACTAGACAATGACTTCCTGTTATAGCTCCATTAGTTCATAAACACTAGACAATGACTTCCTGTTATAGCTCCATTAGTTCATAAGGGCCAGACAATGACTTCCTGTTATAGCTCCATTAGTTCATAAGCACTAGACAATGACTTCCTGTTATAGCTCCATTAGTTCATAAGGGCCAGACAATGACTTCCTGGTATAGCTCCATTAGTTCATAAGGACTAGACAATGACTTCCTGTTATAGCTCCATTAGTACATAAGGACTAGACAATGGTTTCCTGTTATAGCTCCATTAGTTCATAAAGACTAGACAATGACTTCCTGTTATAGCTCCATTAGTTCATAAGCACTAGACAATGACTTCCTGTTATAGCTCCATTAGTTCATAAGGGCCAGACAATGACTTCCTGTTATAGCTCCATTAGTTCATAAGGACTAGACAATGACTTCCTGTTATAGCTCCATTAGTTCATAAGGACTAGACAATGACTTCCTGTTATAGCTCCATTAGTTCATAAGGACTAGACAATTACTTCCTGTTATAGCTCCATTAGTTCATAAGGACTAGACAATGACTTCCTGTTATAGCTCCATTAGTTCATAAGGACTAGACAATGACTTCCTGTTATAGCTCCATTAGTTCATAAGGACTAGACAATGACTTCCTGTTATAGCTCCATTAGTTCATAAGGACTAGACAATGACTTCCTGTTATAGCTCCATTAGTTCATAAGGACTAGACAATGACTTCCTGTTATAGCTCCATTAGTTCATAAGGGCCAGACAATGACTTCCTGTTATAGCTCCATTAGTTCATAAGGGCCAGACAATGACTTCATGTTATAGCTCCATTAGTTCATAAGGAGAGCAGTGGTCAGTGAGTCCTTGACGACCGGACCAAAGTTGTACAACTCTGCTATTAGCTCCTAATGAGCCCACCAGAGGACAGATCGACACGTTTAGGTGACAGGCACTGAGAGGTTCATTATATGACTACCCAGCGGGAAAGGATGTTTGCCATAAGCGTTGTAAGAACGTCACCATAATTGTGTTGTAATGACGTCTTTTCGACCCGTTTTGCCTACTGGGATATTATGTACCAGTCATTATTGGAGAGGGCATTAGGTTGGATAAACACGCATGACGAGGACACACATGGGAATAACAGGAATACTCTTTATGATGGATCTTACTCATATCATAGTCCAGTTCATACGTCTATTAATAAATATCCCTACTGTCAAATATAATTACATATAGGCTAACCATTTTTTTAATTATAATTATTTTTTCGCTTCTGTTATTTTAAAGGCCATTTTGTGACTGTTATTTCTTTGGTATATTTGTATTTAATTTTTAATGCAAAAATGTTTGTGATGCAAAAAATAAAAAACATTTTTATCTGCCCAGGGAATACAGATGAAAACTAGCCAGCTGGCTAAATATGGCACATTTTAAATGTTAATTTATGTGCGTTGTTCCTGTGAAATAAATATATAAATAATAATAATTTTCTTAAAGGTTGCAACGGCGAATTTAGCATGGGCATCTGTAGCTATTCACCAAGTACAGGTGAGCATTATTTTACATTTATATTTTTATTTATTTATAATAAATGTTTCCGTATGTGATGTGTCAGGTGTATTTGGTTACAAAAGATGTAAAACACACTTCTGATACATGCTTGATAAGGACAGGGTTGTGTCTGATCATTGGGACAGGGTCATGTCTGTGGTCATTGGGACAGGGTTGTGTCTGTGGTCATTGGGACAGGGTTGTGTCTGGTCATTGGGACAGGGTTGTGTCTGGTCATTGGGACAGGGTTGTGTCTGGTCATTGGGACAGGGTTGTGTCTGGTCATTGGGACAGGGTTGTGTCTGTGGCCATTGGGACAGGGTTGTGTCTGTGGTCATTGGGACAGGGTTGTGTCTGTGGTCATTGGGACAGGGTTGTGTCTGTGGTCATTGGGACAGGGTTGTGTCTGTGGTCATTGGGACAGGGTTGTGTCTGTGGTCATTGGGACAGGGTTGTGGCTGGTCATTGGGACAGGGTTGTGGCTGGTCATTGGGACATGGTTGTGGCTGGTCATTGGGACATGGTTGTGTCTGTGGTCATTGGGACAGGGTTGTGGCTGGTCATTGGGACAGGGTTGTGTCTGTGGTCATTGGGACAGGGTTGTGTCTGGTCATTGGGACAGGGTTGTGTCTGGTCATTGGGACAGGGTTGTGTCTGTGGCCATTGGGACAGGGTTGTGTCTGGCCATTGGGACAGGGTTGTGTCTGGCCATTGGGACAGGGTTGTGTCTGTGGTCATTGGGACAGGGTTGTGTCTGTGGTCATTGGGACAGGGTTGTGTCTGGTCATTGGGACAGGGTTGTGTCTGCTGTGAACATACAGTAATAGCCTGGGGTATTTGGCCAGTAACTGAAAGGTGACACATCTGTTGATGTGCCCTTGAGCAAGGCACTTATCCCTAAGTACTATTATGACTGACCCTGTAAAACAACACCTATCATACTACTATGACTGACCCTGTAAAACAACACCTATCATACTACTATGACTGACCCTGTAAAACAACACCTATCATACTACTATGACTGACCCTGTAAAACAACACATTACACTGTACATATCATACTACTATGACTGACCCTGTAAAACAACACCTATCATACTACCATGACTGACCCTGTAAAACAACACATTACACTGCGTGTATATGGCAATAAAACATATTTTTTAAATATATTTTGGGGTATTTAATATTTTTTACATATATATTTGGGGGTATTTAAATACGGAATTGGCTCTAAAAACACTCATTGTACACTTTCATATGTGTGTTTGTTCTGGTTGTGTTCCCCTGATGGTGTTTATGTGAACTGAACTCTACTGTGACTGGGTTACCAGTAGACCTCAGTCTAATCAACCCTACAGCCTTTAACACATTGGCCCTCCCAGGGGACGTCATTATGGCCTGTTCAGCATTGTTGTTTGTATCTACACGAACCGTTGCTACTGAGAGCTATAGTACATAGCACAACGTCTCACACGCAGTGCCCCAATGCGTCCCGGATCGCAGTGTCCCAATGCATTATGGATCGCAGTGCCCCAATGCATCATGGATCGCAGTGCCCCAATGCATCCCGGATCGCAGTGTCCCAATGTGTCCCGGATCGCAGTGTCCCAATGTGTCCCGGATCGCAGTGTCCCAATGCGTCCCGGATCGCAGTCTCCCAATGCGTCCCGGATCGCAGTCTCCCAATGCGTCCCGGATCGCAGTGTCCCAATGCGTCCCGGATCGCAGTGTCCCAATGCGTCTCACGTCTGTCCACAGGAACACCATTGTGTTACATCAGATATCAAGACAGTTGTCTGCCCTGACATTAAACAATGGAGTCTCTCTCCACAGACAGAAATGTGAGAGAGGCCCACTGTCTTTCTTTCTTTCTCTCCCCTTCTTCCTGTCTCTCCCTCTCTCTGTAATCCTGCTATTGACACATAAACAAAAGTGCTAATTAACTGTTAGCGTAAGATCCTTGACGTTAGTTTGAAAGCTGAATATCTGACGTGTTGTTTTTGTATCGCCAGGTGTGCAGAGGCCTAGCCAAACAGACCGAACTCAATGACTTCCTGCTAGATGTGTCAAAGTAAGTCTGTCTCATTGACTTCCTATCAGATGTGACAAAGTAAGTCTGTCTCAATGACTTCCTGCTAGATGTGCCAAAGTAAGTCTGTCTCAATGACTTCCTACCAGATGTGTCAAAGTAAGTCTGTCTCGTTGACTTCCTACCAGATGTGTCAAAGTAAGTCTGTTTCAATGACTTCCTGCTAGATGTGCCAAAGTAAGTCTGTCTTTGACTTCCTACCAGATGTGTCAAAGTAAGTCTGTCTCAATGACTTCCTACCAGATGTGTCAAAGTAAGTCTGTCTCGTTTACTTCCTACCAGATGTGTCAAAGTAAGTCTGTTTCAATGAATTCCTGCTAGATGTGCCAAAGTAAGTCTGTCTCAATGACTTCCTACCAGATGTGTCAAAGTAAGTCTGTCTCATTGACTTCCTACCAGATGTGTCAAAGTAAGTCTGTCTCATTGACTTCCTACCAGATGTGTCAAAGTAAGTCTGTCCTTGACTTCCTACCAGATGTGTCAAAGTAAGTCTGTCTAAATGACTTCCTACCAGTTGTGTCAAAGTAAGTCTGTCTCAATGACTTCCTACCAGATGTGTCAAAGTAAGTCTGTCTCAATGACTTCCTACCAGATGTGTCAAAGTAAGTCTGTCTCAATGACTTTCTACCAGATGTGTCAAAGTAAGTCTGTCTCAATGACTTCCTGCTAGATGTGTCAAAGTAAGTCTGTCTCAATGACTTCCTACCAGATGTGTCAAAGTAAGTCTGTCTCAATGACTTCCTACCAGATGTGTCAAAGTAAGTCTGTCTCAATGACTTCCTACCAGATGTGTCAAAGTAAGTCTGTCTCAATGACTTCCTACCAGATGTGTCAAAGTAAGTCTGTCTCAATGACTTCCTACCAGATGTGTCAAAGTAAGTCTGTCTCAATGACTTCCTACCAGATGTGTCAAAGTAAGTCTGTCTCAATGACTTCCTGCCAGATGTTTCAAAGGCACAATATTACATCATCAAGTGAATGGATACAATCCAGTCGCCTACACCAGTGTTTTTCCTTAGCACTACACACCTGGTTCGCACTAATCAAAGATTGGATAATGCGTTGATTAATGGAATCGTGTGTTTCATACTCGGGGGCAAATACCAAAATATCCCTGTTATGTCCCCAGGACCAGGATGAAGAAACTCTGCTCTTTACCCCATTATCATTCTCTCTCTTTCTCCAACAGAACGTACTTTGACAACATTGTGGCAATAGATTCTCTACTTGAACATATAATGGTACGTTTCTATTCTGTGTGTCTATTTAGTTTATTTTGTGTCTTGTTTTTATGTGTAGAGCTGCATGCTATTTCATAGAAGGGTACTTCAACTTCCAGACATTTCTGGCCCAAGTCCATCATGGTTGCCTGGAATGTGTATGAGGTCAGGGGAGGTGTGTTGTGGTGACGTTGGTCGGGTTCCCACCCAACTAGATGCGTAGGCGTTTCATTGCATCAACCAATGGTTGCGTGACGCGTCCTCGACTGTGCAGTCGGGCAGTTCAATTATCAACCCACATAATACAAAGTGCATATAATGTAATTTTTTTTTTTTTTTAAATATCAAAACCAAAATCGAAAACTGTGATTTATTTTTGAATAATCTAAACGAAACCAAACCGAATTCAAAAAGCACAGATCGCTCAGCACTACCTGATATGTTAAACTCCTATCCAGGCGTTGTGAGATCCGGCGTCCGTCTGCAATGTAGTCGGGCAGGAAATGGACCAGAGCCTCTTGTATATTGTATTGTCGCGAGCCACCGGTGTCATCACAGCTAATATAGTGTGTGGTAGTACTGAGCCATTTCCTGTTTTGTTTTGTTTTGCCTGAATCTTATGTAACTTTAACTTGCATAGTCTTCCTAACGTGTACAGTATAAAAGGCCATTTTGTATTGGTTTATGATTAAAACTAACCGTGGAGTGAATCCTAACTCCCACTTTAAAGACGAAGTCAAATGTTCATTTTGTCATGCACTGATGTTAATGGGCATGGAAGTTATGAATCGCCCCCTGTGTCTGTGTATGTCTTTCTGTGTACCGTATGTCTTCCTGTGTACCGTATGTCTTCCTGTGTACCGTATGTCTTCCTGTGTACCGTATGTCTTCCTGTGTACCGTATGTCTTCCTGTGTACCGTATGTCTTCCTGTGTACCGTATGTCTTCCTGTGTACCGTATGTCTTCCTGTGTACCGTATGTTTTCCTGTGTACCGTATGTCTTCCTGTGTACCGTATGTCTTCCTGTGTACCGTATGTCTTCCTGTGTACCGTATGTCTTCCTGTGTACCGTATGTCTTCCTGTGTACCGTATGTCTTCCTGTGTACCGTATGTCTTCCTGTGTACCGTATGTCTTCCTGTGTACCGTATGTCTTCCTGTGTACCGTATGTCTTCCTGTGTACCGTATGTCTTCCTGTGTACCGTATGTCTTCCTGTGTACCGTATGTCTTCCTGTGTACCGTATGTCTTCCTGTGTACCGTATGTCTTCCTGTGTACCGTATGTCTTCCTGTGTACCGTATGTCTTCCTGTGTACCGTATGTCTTCCTGTGTACCGTATGTCTTCCTGTGTACCGTATGTCTTCCTGTGTACCGTATGTCTTCCTGTGTACCGTATGTCTTCCTGTGTACCGTATGTCTTCCTGTGTACCGTATGTCTTCCTGTGTACCGTATGTCTTCCTGTGTACCGTATGTCTTCCTGTGTACCGTATGTCTTCCTGTGTACCGTATGTCTTCCTGTGTACCGTATGTTTCCTGTGTACCGTATGTCTTCCTGTGTACCGTATGTCTTCCTGTGTACCGTATGTCTTCCTGTGTACCGTATGTCTTCCTGTGTACCGTATGTCTTCCTGTGTACCGTATGTCTTCCTGTGTACCGTATGTCTTCCTGTGTACCGTATGTCTTCCTGTGTACCGTATGTCTTCCTGTGTACCGTATGTCTTCCTGTGTACCGTATGTCTTCCTGTGTACCGTATGTCTTCCTGTGTACCGTATGTCTTCCTGTGTACCGTATGTCTTCCTGTGTACCGTATGTCTTCCTGTGTACCGTATGTCTTCCTGTGTACCGTATGTCTTCCTGTGTACCGTATGTCTTCCTGTGTACCGTATGTCTTCCTGTGTACCGTATGTCTTCCTGTGTACCGTATGTCTTCCTGTGTACCGTATGTCTTCCTGTGTACCGTATGTCTTCCTGTGTACCGTATGTCTTCCTGTGTACCGTATGTCTTCCTGTGTACCGTATGTCTTCCTGTGTACCGTATGTCTTCCTGTGTACCGTATGTCTTCCTGTGTACCGTATGTCTTCCTGTGTACCGTATGTCTTCCTGTGTACCGTATGTCTTCCTGTGTACCGTATGTCTTCCTGTGTACCGTATGTCTTCCTGTGTACCGTATGTCTTCCTGTGTACCGTATGTCTTCCTGTGTACCGTATGTCTTCCTGTGTACCGTATGTCTTCCTGTGTACCGTATGTCTTCCTGTGTACCGTATGTCTTCCTGTGTACCGTATGTCTTCCTGTGTACCGTATGTCTTCCTGTGTACCGTATGTCTTCCTGTGTACCGTATGTCTTCCTGTGTACCGTATGTCTTCCTGTGTACCGTATGTCTTCCTGTGTACCGTATGTCTTCCTGTGTACCGTATGTCTTCCTGTGTACCGTATGTCTTCCTGTGTACCGTATGTCTTCCTGTGTACCGTATGTCTTCCTGTGTACCGTATGTCTTCCTGTGTACCGTATGTCTTCCTGTGTACCGTATGTCTTCCTGTGTACCGTATGTCTTCCTGTGTACCGTATGTCTTCCTGTGTACCGTATGTCTTCCTGTGTACCGTATGTCTTCCTGTGTACCGTATGTCTTCCTGTGTACCGCATGTCTTCCTGTGTACCGCATGTCTTCCTGTGTACCGCATGTCTTCCTGTGTACCGCATGTCTTCCTGTGTACCGCATGTCTTCCTGTGTACCGCATGTCTTCCTGTGTACCGCATGTCTTCCTGTGTACCGCATGTCTTCCTGTGTACCGCATGTCTTCCTGTGTACCGCATGTCTTCCTGTGTACCGCATGTCTTCCTGTGTACCGCATGTCTTCCTGTGTACCGTATGTCTTCCTGTGTACCGTATGTCTTCCTGTGTACCGTATGTCTTCCTGTGTACCGTATGTCTTCCTGTGTACCGTATGTCTTCCTGTGTACCGTATGTCTTCCTGTGTACCGTATGTCTTCCTGTGTACCGTATGTCTTCCTGTGTACCGTATGTCTTCCTGTGTACCGTATGTCTTCCTGTGTACCGTATGTCTTCCTGTGTACCGTATGTCTTCCTGTGTACCGTATGTCTTCCTGTGTACCGTATGTCTTCCTGTGTACCGTATGTCTTCCTGTGTACCGTATGTCTTCCTGTGTACCGTATGTCTTCCTGTGTACCGTATGTCTTCCTGTGTACCGTATGTCTTCCTGTGTACCGTATGTCTTCCTGTGTACCGTATGTCTTCCTGTGTACCGTATGTCTTCCTGTGTACCGTATGTCTTCCTGTGTACCGTATGTCTTCCTGTGTACCGTATGTCTTCCTGTGTACCGTATGTCTTCCTGTGTACCGTATGTCTTCCTGTGTACCGTATGTCTTCCTGTGTACCGTATGTCTTCCTGTGTACCGTATGTCTTCCTGTGTACCGTATGTCTTCCTGTGTACCGTATGTCTTCCTGTGTACCGTATGTCTTCCTGTGTACCGTATGTCTTCCTGTGTACCGTATGTCTTCCTGTGTACCGTATGTCTTCCTGTGTACCGTATGTCTTCCTGTGTACCGTATGTCTTCCTGTGTACCGTATGTCTTCCTGTGTACCGTATGTCTTCCTGTGTACCGTATGTCTTCCTGTGTACCGTATGTCTTCCTGTGTACCGTATGTCTTCCTGTGTACCGTATGTCTTCCTGTGTACCGTATGTCTTCCTGTGTACCGTATGTCTTCCTGTGTACCGTATGTCTTCCTGTGTACCGTATGTCTTCCTGTGTACCGTATGTCTTCCTGTGTACCGTATGTCTTCCTGTGTACCGTATGTCTTCCTGTGTACCGTATGTCTTCCTGTGTACCGTATGTCTTCCTGTGTACCGTATGTCTTCCTGTGTACCGTATGTCTTCCTGTGTACCGTATGTCTTCCTGTGTACCGTATGTCTTCCTGTGTACCGTATGTCTTCCTGTGTACCGTATGTCTTCCTGTGTACCGTATGTCTTCCTGTGTACCGTATGTCTTCCTGTGTACCGTATGTCTTCCTGTGTACCGTATGTCTTCCTGTGTACCGTATGTCTTCCTGTGTACCGTATGTCTTCCTGTGTACCGTATGTCTTCCTGTGTACCGTATGTCTTCCTGTGTACCGTATGTCTTCCTGTGTACCGTATGTCTTCCTGTGTACCGTATGTCTTCCTGTGTACCGTATGTCTTCCTGTGTACCGTATGTCTTCCTGTGTACCGCATGTCTTCCTGTGTACCGTATGTTTTCCTGTGTACCGTATGTTTTCCTGTGTACCGTATGTTTTCCTGTGTACCGTATGTCTTCCTGTGTACCGTATGTCTTTCTGTGTACCGTATGTTTTCCTGTGTACCGTATGTTTTCCTGTGTACCGTATGTCTTTCTGTGTACCGTATGTCTTCCTGTGTACCGTATGTCTTCCTGTGTACCGTATGTTTTCCTGTGTACCGTATGTTTTCCTGTGTACCGTATGTTTTCCTGTGTACCGTATGTTTTCCTGTGTACCGTATGTCTTCCTGTGTACCGTATGTTTTCCTGTGTACCGTATGTTTTCCTGTGTACCGTATGTCTTCCTGTGTACCGTATGTCTTCCTGTGTACCGTATGTCTTCCTGTGTACCGTATGTCTTTCTGTGTACCGTATGTCTTTCTGTGTACCGTATGTCTTTCTGTGTACCGTATGTCTTTCTGTGTACCGTATGTCTTTCTGTGTACCGTATGTCTTTCTGTGTACCGTATGTCTTTCTGTGTACCGTATGTCTTCCTGTGTACCGTATGTCTTTCTGTGTACTATGATTATCGTGGTGTTGTGTTTCAGATATATGCAAAAAACCTGGTGAATGCGGATAGATGTGCACTGTTCCAGGTGGACCACAATAACAAAGAACTGTACTCAGACCTGTTTGACATCGGGGAGGAGAACGAGGGCAAACCTGTCTTCAGGAAAACCAAAGAGATTAGGTAAGGGTCTTTTACTGCTCTATTGTTGCATGACTGATCTCTATGGTTATGTTGAATTGACTTGTGATCAAGTGAACGATTCTCTGGTGGGTTATGTTTAATTGACTTGTGATCAAGTGAACGATTCTCTGGTGGGTTATGTTGAATTGACTTGTGATCAAGTGAACGATTCTCTGATGGGTTATGTTGAATTGACTTGTGATGAAGTGAACGATTCTCTGACGGGTTATGTTGAATTGACTTGTGATCAAGTGAACGATTCTCTGGTGGGTTATGTTGAATTGACTTGTGATCAAGTGAACGATTCTCTGGTGGGTTATGTTGAATTGACTTGTGATCAAGTGAACGATTCTCTGATGGGTTATGTTGAATTGACTTGTGATCAAGTGAACGATTCTCTGACGGGTTATGTTGAATTGACTATTGATCATCTGAACGATTCTCTGACCGGTTATGTTGAATTGACTTGTGATCATCTGAACGATTCTCTGACAAGGAAACTAGAATCCCCAGAGCAGGGAAGTAGAATCCCTAGAACGGGAAAACTAGAATCCCTAGAACAAGGACACTAGAATCCCTAGAACAGGAAAACTAGAATCTCTAGAACAGGGAAACTAGAATCCTAGAACAAGGAAACTAGAATCCTAGAACAGGGAAACTAGAATCCTAGAACAGGGAAACTACAATCTCTAGAACAAGGAAACTAGAATCCTAGAACAGAGAAACTAGAATCTTTAGAACAGGGAAACTAGAATCCTAGAACAAGGAAACTAGAATCTTTAGAACAGGGAAACTAGAATCCTAGAACAGGGAAACTAGAATCTTTAAAACAGGGAAACTAGAATCCTAGAACAAGGAAACTAGAATCTTTAGAACTAGAATCTTTAGAACAGGGAAACTAGAATCTTTAGAACAGGGAAGTATAATTCGTAGAACAGAAATGTCCTTTCCCCAAATCTATTTGTATAGTTGTAACCTCCAGCGCTCTTCTGTCTTGTACTCTCCCAGGTTTTCTATAGAGAAAGGTATAGCGGGCCAAGTGGCACGGACGGGGGAGGTCCTTAACATCCCAGACGCCTATGCAGACCCACGCTTTAATAGGTAAAAATCCCATTTTACCCTGCCTGCGTCCCAAACGACACCCTATTCCCTATATAGTGCACTACTTTTGACCAGAACCATATAGATAGGGTGTCATTTAGGACCCTCCCCTTGTCTACTTTATTTGTGAACGTGGTTTAAGTAACCCTCAGAGTAGTCCGGTGCTAGCCATTATCCCAGCTCTAATTATGCCGTCTTGACAAGTCCTAACGTCATTGTCATGCCTAATATGTTCTTAGGAGGCACCAACAGAAGTGGAACCAGGCTTTTCACGTCTAGCACGTCAGCCTTGGCCTTGACCTTGATGTAACTTAGTGGAATATAAACCTAATGAATAAACACTATTATGGCATTATGTCAAGATGAATTCCGTGTTACATTTTAACCCCCTCCCACTTCACAGAGAGGTAGACCTCTATACGGGCTACACCACGCGGAACATCCTATGCATGCCCATCGTTTCCAGGGGGACCGTAATAGGGGTCGTACAGATGGTTAACAAGCTGAGTGGAAGTGCCTTCACCAAAACAGACGAAAACAACTTCAAGATGTTCGCCGTCTTCTGTGCTCTCGCCTTGCACTGTGCCAACGTGAGTGTTTTGTGTCAAATTTATATTTCTATCAAAATATATTTTATTTTGTGTTCGACAAAACAAGCCACATACAAATCAGGATATCCTCCAGGGTAAAAAAAATTGAGTTTTTCTTTCAATTCAAATCAGCGAATCTCAATTCAGCTATGAATTGACAATAACTCTGAACTGTACAATGTACAGACACCATGTATCAAGGGCCAACATTAGACACAGTCAAATCATGAATCAGAATGACTAAAGGCTTGACTGTTTAGCTCTGTCTAGCCCCAAAGGCCTGTTGGGACAGAACGCTGACACGTCTCTGTGTCGCCCCAGGACGTTGTTAAGAATCTAGAGTAGGACAGCGAGGCTGTACACATGCAGACGCCAAACCCCCTCCCACACCTTCCCTTCCCTCCACCAGAACAGATGCGTCACGATCTCCAGCCAGGCAAAATGACTTACCTGAAGGTGTACACACACACACACACACACACACACACACACACACACACACACACACACACACACACACACACACACACACACACACACACACACACACATCTAGAGGCAGGAGGCATGAAATACTGCTCAACATAAATCCTCCGGCTGGGAGGATGGTGGCGGGTGGCAGTGGAGCGGCTTGGGTTGGGTAAAATATTAACGTGGCTCATCAACATGGTGACGCAGGCTCCTGCGCAAGTGTGTCGCACAAGAAGGGGGAGGGGAGGGGGGGGGGGTCCAAATGGGAGAGATGGGAGGAGTTAGGAGAGCAGAGAAGAGGATGCAGAGGGGCACTAGAACCACACAGAGGGGCACTAGAACCACACAGAGGGGCACTAGAACCACACAGAGGGGCACTAGAACCACACAGAGGGGCACTAGAACCACACAGAGGGGCACTAGAACCACACAGAGGGGCACTAGAACCACACAGAGGGGCACTAGAACCACACAGAGGGGCACTAGAACCACACAGAGGGGCACTAGAACCACACAGAGGGGCACTAGAACCACACAGAGGGGCACTAGAACCACACAGAGGGGCACTAGAACCACACAGAGGGGCACTAGAACCACACAGAGGGGCACTAGAACCACACAGAGGGGCACTAGAACCACACAGAGGGGCACTAGAACCACACAGAGGGGCACTAGAACCACACAGAGGGGCACTAGAACCACACAGAGGGGCACTAGAACCACACAGAGGGGCACTAGAACCACACAGAGGGGCACTAGAACCACACAGAGGGGCACTAGAACCACACAGAGGGGCACTAGAACCACACAGAGGGGCACTAGAACCACACAGAGGGGCACTAGAACCACACAGAAGGGCACTAGAACCACACAGAGGGGCACTAGAACCACACAGAGGGGCACTAGAACCACACAGAGGGGCACTAGAACCACACAGAGGGGCACTAGAACCACACAGAGGGGCACTAGAACCACACAGAGGGGCACTAGTACAAGCAGCCCACGCAATGCAGGGTGGTCCACGAGCTCTGGAGGGCCTTCTCCAGAAAGCATAATTATGAACACGTCATAAGTCGAGTCAAAACATTTAGAATTACAGGGAATTTGCGTTAAAACTGCACCATTTTCTCTCAGCCTCATTGCAAAATGTGTACAACTGCAAGAAATAGTTTTCCGAAACATTTTTTTAAAGTTTTTGCTTTGACCTTGCAGGAGGGCCTCGCAAAACTGCAGTTCGCCACTAGAGAAGGGGAGAGAGAGCATAGGGAAGAAGAGGAGTTGGAGGATAAGCGGAGAGGAGGAGAGGGAAGAAGAGAGAGGGGAAGAGAGGAGAGAAGCTGAGAGGAGCAATCAAGAAGGGAGGGGAAAACAGAGAGGGAGGGGAGAGAGAGAGAGAGAGGAGTGATGGGAAAGAGGGAAGGAGGGGAGAGAGAGAGAGACTGCGGGGAGAATAGGAGAGGGGAAAGAGGAGGGGAGAGAGAGAGAGACTGCGGGGAGAATAGGAGAGGGGAAAGAGAGAAAGAGAGACTGTGGGGAGAATAGGAGAGGGGAAAGAGAGAAAGAGAGACTGTGGGGAGAATAGGAGAGGGGAAAGAGAGAAAGAGAGACTGTGGGGAGAATAGGAGAGGGGAAAGAGGAGGGGGGAGAGAGAGAGAGAGGAGTGATGGGAAAGAGGGAAGGAGGGGAGAGAGAGAGAGACTGTGGGGAGAATAGGAGAGGGGAAAGAGGAGGGGAGAGAGAGACTGTGGGGAGAATAGGAGAGGGGAAAGAGAGAAAGAGAGACTGTGGGGAGAATAGGAGAGGGGAAAGAGAGAAAGAGAGACTGTGGGGAGAATAGGAGAGGGGAAAGAGGAGGGGGGAGAGAGAGAGAGACTGTGGGGAGAATAGGAGAGGGGAAAGAGAGAGAGAGAGACTGCGGGGATAATAGGAGAGGGGAAAGAGGAGGGGAGAGAGAGACTGTGGGGATAATAGGAGAGGGGAAAGAGGAGGGGAGAGAGAAGCTTTGGTGCGAAGGATGGGGGATCAACACGACTCCCAACGGCAACGCCAAGAGTTTGAAAGACTGTCTGTCTCTCTTTGTCTGTCTGTGTGTGTGTGTGTCCAGATGTACCACCGGATCAGGCACTCTGAGTGTATCTACAGGGTAACCATGGAGAAGTTGTCCTACCACAGTATCTGTACTTCAGAGGAGTGGAAGACCCTCACGAAGCTGGACCTGCCTACGCCCCTATACAAAGAGATAGAACTGTGAGTGTCCTAACCCTAACACCCCTATACAAAGAGATAGAACTGTGAGTGTCCTAACCCTAACACCCCTATACAAAGAGATAGAACTGTGAGTGTCCTAACCCTAACACCCCTGTACAAAGAGATAGAACTGTGAGTGTCCTAACCCTAACACCCCTGTACAAAGAGATAGAACTGTGAGTGTCCTAACCCTAACACCCCTGTACAAAGAGATAGAACTGTGAGTGTCCTAACCCTAACACCCCTGTACAAAGAGATAATGTCCTCTGACCTACCCAATCCATTGATCTCCCAATGTTCATACACCATAACCTGCCTCTTATCTCCCAATGTTCATACACCATAACCTGCCTCTTATCTCCCAATGTTCATACACCATAACCTACCTATTCCAGTATTCTCATCCTCAGCCATGTTTCTTGGAGCAGACATGGGTTCAAATAGGATTTGTTTTCTTTAAACCCACGTCTGTCTCTTAAGAGAGAGAGACGGCCCTGACGCAGACAGACAGGAGAGAGACGGCCCTGACGCAGACAGACAGGAGAGAGACGGCCCTGACGCAGACAGACAGGAGAGAGACGGCCCTGACGCAGACAGACAGGAGAGAGACGGCCCTGACGCAGACAGACAGGAGAGAGACGGCCCTGACGCAGACAGACAGGAGAGAGACGGTCCTGACGCAGACAGGAGAGAGATGGCCCTGACGCAGACAGACAGGAGAGAGACGGCCCTGACGCAGACAGACAGGAGAGAGACGGCCCTGACGCAGACAGACAGGAGAGAGACGGCCCTGACGCAGACAGACAGGAGAGAGACGGCCCTGACGCAGACAGACAGGAGAGAGACGGCCCTGACGCAGACAGACAGGAGAGAGACGGCCCTGACGCAGACAGACAGGAGAGAGACGGCCCTGACGCAGACAGACAGGAGAGAGACGGCCCTGACGCAGACAGACAGGAGAGAGACGGCCCTGACGCAGACAGACAGGAGAGAGACGGCCCTGACGCAGACAGACAGGAGAGAGACGGCCCTGACGCAGACAGACAGGAGAGAGACGGCCCTGACGCAGACAGACAGGAGAGAGACGGCCCTGACGCAGACAGACAGGAGAGAGACGGCCCTGACGCAGACAGACAGGAGAGAGACGGCCCTGACGCAGACAGACAGGAGAGAGACGGCCCTGACGCAGACAGACAGGAGAGAGACGGTCCTGACGCAGACAGACAGGGGAGAGACGGCCCTGACGCAGACAGACAGGAGAGAGACGGTCCTGACGCAGACAGACAGGAGAGAGACGGCCCTGACGCAGACAGACAGGAGAGAGACGGTCCTGACGCAGACAGACAGGAGAGAGACGGTCCTGACGCAGACAGACGGTCCTGGCGCAGACAGACAGGAGAGAGACGGTCCTGACGCAGACAGACGGTCCTGGCGCAGACAGACAGGAGAGAGACGGTCCTGACGCAGACAGACGGTCCTGGCGCAGACAGACAGGAGAGAGACGGTCCTGACGCAGACAGACGGTCCTGGCGCAGACAGACAGGAGAGAGACGGTCCTGACGCAGACAGACGGTCCTGGCGCAGACAGACAGGAGAGAGACGGTCCTGACGCAGACAGACGGTCCTGGCGCAGACAGACAGGAGAGAATGCCCAGAGCAGGAAGGAGGAGGGCGGACCCTGTGTGTGTGTGCGTGTGCATTCATGCGTGTTTCAGCCCTGCTAGATCTACAGCAAGTCCCAGCCCCCCCCCCACACACACACACACGCACGCACGCACGCACGCACGCACACACACACACACACACACACACACACACACACTGCAGGGCCATCATAATCTAAGAGGCTCCCTCTCTCTCTCCCTCCTTCAGGTTTCATTTTGACATTAGTCAGTTTGAGGAGCTGTGGCCGGCTGTCTTTGTTTACATGGTCCACAACTCATGTGGAGAGACCAGGTACGTATTGGTCCTCTGGGACATTTACAGCTGCTTGTCGTCAGGGAAATTAACTTAGTCAAATAAACCCATAGATTATACGGGATAAATTTAAGTTAGATTCTATAAAATACATGTATTTAGTCATATATACTGTACCCATAGATTCTACGAGATAAATTCATTTAGTAATATAAAGACATAGATTCTACAAGATAAATTAACCTGGTCATATTAACATATATATTCTACAAGATAAATGAAGTTGTCATATATACACATCGATTCTTTAAGAATATGACTTATAAATGCTTTCTTAATCTTAATATGAGGACAGAATAAATACTATTATACCTGTTAAATACTTTGCCTTTCTCTCTGTCCCTCTCCGTCCTCTCTCCCTCTCCGTCCTCTCTCCCTCTCTCTCTCTGTCCCTCTCCGTCCTCTCTCCCTCTCTGTCCTCTCTCCCTCTCCGTCCTCTCTCCCTCTCTGTCCTCTCTCCCTCTCCGTCCTCCCTCCCTCTCCGTCCTCTCTCCCTCTCTGTCCTCTCTCCCTCTCCGTCCTCTCTCCCTCTCCGTCCTCTCTCCCTCTCCGTCCTCTCTCCCTCTCCGTCCTCTCTCCCTCTCCGTCCTCTCTCCCTCTCCGTCCTCTCTCCCTCTATGTCCTCTCTCCCTCTCCGTCCTCTCTCCCTCTCCGTCCTCTCTCCCTCTCCGTCCTCTCTCCCTCTCCGTCCTCTCTCCCTCTCCGTCCTCTCTCCCTCTCCGTCCTCTCCCTCTATGTCCTCTCTCCCTCTCCGTCCTCTCTCCCTCTCTGTCCTCTCCGTCCTCTCTCCCTCTCCGTCCTCTCTCCCTCTCCGTCCTCTCTCCCTCTCCGTCCTCTCTCCCTCTCTGTCCTCTCCGTCCTCTCTCCCTCTATGTCCTCTCTCCCTCTATGTCCTCTCTCCCTCTATGTCCTCTCTCCCTCTCCGTCCTCTCTCCCTCTCCGTCCTCTCTCCCTCTCCGTCCTCTCTCCCTCTCCGTCCTCTCTCCCTCTCCGTCCTCTCTCCCTCTCCGTCCTCTCCCTCTATGTCCTCTCTCCCTCTCTGTCCTCTCTCCCTCTCTGTCCTCTCTCCCTCTCTGTCCTCTCTCCCTCTCCGTCCTCTCTCCCTCTCCGTCCTCTCTCCCTCTCCGTCCTCTCTCCCTCTCCGTCCTCTCTCCCTCTCCGTCCTCTCCCTCTATTTCCTCTCTCCCTCTCCGTCCTCTCTCCCTCTCTGTCCTCTCCGTCCTCTCTCCCTCTCCGTCCTCTCTCCCTCTCCGTCCTCTCTCCCTCTCCGTCCTCTCTCCCTCTCCGTCCTCTCCGTCCTCTCTCCCTCTATGTCCTCTCTCCCTCTCCGTCCTCTCTCCCTCTCTGTCCTCTCCGTCCTCTCTCCCTCTCCGTCCTCTCTCCCTCTCCGTCCTCTCTCCCTCTCCGTCCTCTCTCCCTCTCCGTCCTCTCTCCCTCTCCGTCCTCTCCCTCTATGTCCTCTCTCCCTCTCTGTCCTCTCTCCCTCTCCGTCCTCTCTCCCTCTCCGTCCTCTCTCCCTCTCCGTCCTCTCTCCCTCTCCGTCCTCTCTCCCTCTCTGTCCTCTCCCTCTATTTCCTCTCTCCCTCTCCGTCCTCTCTCCCTCTCTGTCCTCTCCGTCCTCTCTCCCTCTCCGTTCTCTCTCCCTCTCCGTTCTCTCTCCCTCTCTGTCCTCTCCGTCCTCTCTCCCTCTCCGTCCTCTCTCCCCCTCCGTCCTCTCTCCCTCTCCGTCCTCTCTCCCTCTCCGTCCTCTCCGTCCTCTCTCCCTCTATGTCCTCTCTCCCTCTCCGTCCTCTCTCCCTCTCCGTCCTCTCTCCCTCTCCGTCCTCTCTCCCTCTCTGTCCTCTCTCCCTCTCTGTCCTCTCCGTCCTCTCTCCCTCTCCGTCCTCTCTCCCTCTCCGTCCTCTCTCCCTCTCTGTCCTCTCTCCCTCTCTGTCTTCTCCGTCCTCTCTCCCTCTCCGTCCTCTCCGTCCTCTCTCCCTCTCCGTCCTCTCCGTCCTCTCTCCCTCTCCGTCCTCTCCGTCCTCTCTCCCTCTATGTCCTCTCCGTCCTCTCTCCCTCTCCGTCCTCTCTCCCTCTCTGTCCTCTCTCCCTCTCCGTCCTCTCCGTCTTCTCTCCCTCTCCGTCCTCTCCTTCTCTCCGTCTTCTCTCCCTCTCCGTCCTCTCCCTCTCCGTCCTCTCTCCCTCTCTGTCCTCTCCGTCCTCTCTGTCCTCTCCGTCCTCTCCGTCCTCTCTCCCTCTCCGTCCTCTCTCCCTCTCCGTCCTCTCCGTCCTCTCCGTCCTCTCCGTCCTCTCCCTCTCTCCGTCCTCTCTCCCTCTCCGTCCTCTCTCCCTCTCCGTCCTCTCTCCCTCTCCGTCCTCTCTCCCTCTTTGTCCTCTCCGTCCTCTCTCTCTCTCCGTCCTCTCTCTCTCTGTCCTCTCTCCCTCTCTGTCCTCTCTCCCTCTCTCCCTCTCTCCCTCTCCGTCCTCTCTCCCTCTCCGTCCTCTCTCCCTCTTTGTCCTCTCCGTTCTCTCTCCCTCTCCGTCCTCTCTCTCTCTCCGTCCTCTCTCCCTCTCTGTCCTCTCTCCCTCTCTGTCCTCTCCGTCCTCTCTCCCTCTCCGTCCTCTCTCTCTCTCCGTCCTCTCTCCCGCTCCGTCCTCTCTCTCTCTCTGTCCTCTCCCGCTCCGTCCTTTCTCCCTCTCCGTCCTCTCTCCCTCTCTGTCCTCTCTCCCTCTCTGTCCTCTCTGTCCTCTCTCCCTCTCTCCCTCTCTGTCCTCTCCGTCCTCTCTCCCTCTCCGTCCTCTCTCCCTCTCCGTCCTCTCTCCCTCTCCGTCCTCTCTCCCTCTCCGTCCTCTCTCCCTCTCCGTCCTCTCTCCCTCTCTGTCCTCTCCCTCTCTCCGTCCTCTCTCCCTCTCTGTCCTCTCCCTCTCTGTCCTCTCTCCCTCTCTGTCCTCTCTCCCTCTCTGTCCTCTCCGTTCTCTCTCCCTCTCCGTCCTCTCTCTCTCTCCGTCCTCTCTCCCTCTCTGCCCTCTCTCCCTCTCTGTCCTCTCCGTTCTCTCTCCCTCTCCGTCCTCTCCGTCCTCTCTCCCTCTCTCTGTCCTCTCCCTCTCTCCGTCCTCTCTCCCTCTCCGTTCTCTCTCCCGCTCCGTCCTCTCTCCCTCCTCTCCCTCCCTCTAGTTTTGAGCTGGAGAAGTTGTGCAGGTTCACTATGTCTGTGAGGAAGAATTATCGGCGTGTTCCCTACCACAACTGGAAACACGCCGTCAACGTGGCTCACTGTATGTACGCCATACTGCAGAAGACCACCGGCATCTTCACTGAGATAGAGGTCTGTCTGTCCGTCCGTCAGTTTGTCACTAACATCGTCAAGAGCTAAAATAAATGAAGGTTTAGAAAGAGGGTTGTGGTCAACTCCATTCCAATTCAGTCATTTACTTCCTGATTCCTAAATAGAATGAGGAGATAGATTCTAAACAGGGTCAATTCTATCAGTAGCTGACTTCCATGTGTACTTGTCCATCCTCTCTCTCCCATCCCCTCTCTCTCTCCCCATCCTCTCTCTCTCTCCCCATCCTCTCTCTCTCCCCATCCTCTCTCTCTATCCCATCCCCTCTCTCTCTCTCTCCCATCCCCTCTCTCTCTCCCATCCTCTCTCTCTCCCCATCCTCTCTCTCCTATTCTCTCTCTCTCTCCCATCCTCTCTCTCTCTCTCTCTCCCATCCTCTCTCTCTCTCTCCCCATCCTCTCTCTCTCCCATCCCCTCTCTCTCCCCATCCTCTCTCTCTCTCTCTCCCATCCCCTCTCTCTCTCCCACCCCCTCTCTCCTCCATCCTCTCTCTCCCATCCTCTCTCTCTCTCTCTCCCTCATCAACAGAAGAAGGGTCTGCTGATAGCCTGTCTATGTCATGATCTGGACCATCGAGGATACAGTAACACTTACCTGCAGAAGTTTGACCATCCTCTAGCTGCCCTGTACAGCACGTCTACAATGGAGCAGCACCACTTCTCCCAGACTGTATCCATCCTGCAGGTAGGACTACCACACACACACACACACACACACACACACACACACACACACACACACACACACACACACACACACACACACACACACACACACACACACACACACACACACACACACACGCCCTGTACTTACACGCTTACTTAGCTGTCCTCTAAATGTTCCCCCAGGAGGATCTTAACTCTTCAGACATTTACCCCGAACAGTTGCTCTGTTATTAACCGGTGTCCCCTCCCAATTCAAATTCCTCATCTTTGGTGGGTGATGATCAGGTACCGTGAATCCTTGTCCACAGAAGGATCAGGGTTGGGTCAATTCTAATTGATGGTATTTAATTCAGAAAGCAATTTGAATTTAAAACTTCAAAAGTGGAAAAAAAACGTTCAAATAAATAGCTTTTACTTTGACATTTATTGAGATGTCATTGAAAATAGATGGCCTTTTTCAATTATTGAATTGCAATTTCAATTTACTTCCTGAATTGACTGCCTTCAATTTCAAATTGACCCCAAAAACTTGCAAAGTATCCAAACTACCCTGAATGTTCCAGGACCTACTGTACTCCCAGGATGTACCCTCTGGCTATCCCACCTAAGCTGTACTCCCAGGATGTACCCTCTGGCTATCCCACCTAAGCTGTACTCCCAGGATGTACCCTCTGGCTATCCCACCTAAGCTGAGCTGAACTCCTCATAAGCGGAGCTTTTGCTTTTTATTGATCTCTTTGTTTCCCATAGCTGGAAGGGCACAATGTTTTCTCCAACCTGACTTCCAGTGAGTACGAGCAGGTGTTAGAGATCATCCGCAAGGCCATCATCGCTACAGACCTGGCGCTCTACTTCGGGAACCGCAAACAGCTAGCTGAGCTACTGACCACGGAAGCACTGGACCTCAACAACCACCAACACAGGTCAGAGGTCAGGGGTCGTACACATACACACTTTAGACATAGCGCAAGGCACAGACACACACACACACACACACACACACACACACACACACACACACACACACACACACACACACACACAGGACATCTTCTCTGATACATCTGGAAATAGATAATAAAAAATAAAAAATATATATACTGCTCAAAAAAATAAAAGGAACACTTAAACAACATAATGTAACTCCAAGTCAATCACACTCCTGTGAAATCAAACTGTCCACTTAGGAAGCAACACTGATTGATGTGTCAGCATATGGTCTCACAAGGGGTCTGAGGATCTCATTTTACATTTTACATTTAAGTCATTTAGCAGACGCTCTTATCCAGAGCGACTTACAAATTGGTGCATTCACCTTATGACACCTTATGACATCCAGTGGAACAGCCACTTTACAATAGTGCATCTCGGTACCTAATGGCAGTCAGGCTACCTCTGGCGAGCACATGGAGGGCTGTGCGGCCCCACAAAGAAATGCCACCCCACACCATGACTGACCCACCACCAAACCGGTCATGCTGGAGGATGTTGCAGGCAGCAGAACGTTCTCCACAGCGTCTCCAGACTCTGTCACGTCTGTCACATGTGCTCATGTGCTCAGTGTGAACCTGCTTTCATCTGTGAAGAGCACAGGGCGCCAGTGGCGAATTTGCCAATCTTGGTGTTCTCTGGCAAATGCCAAACGTCCTGCACGGTGTTGGGCTGTAAGCACAACCCCCACCTGTGGACGTCGGGCCCTCATACCACCCTCATGGAGTCTTTTTCTGACCGTTTGAGCAGACACATGCGCATTTGTGGCCTGCTGGAGGTCATTTTGCAGGGCTCTGGCAGTGCTCCTCCTGCTCCTTCTTGCACAAAGGCGGAGGTAGCGGTCCTGCTGCTGGGTTGTTGCCCTCCTACGGCCTCCTCCACGTCTCCTGATGTACTGGCCTGTCTCCTGGTAGCGCCTCCATGCTCTGGACACTACGCTGACAGACACAGCAAACCTTCTTGCCACAGCTCGCATTGATGTGCCATCCTGGATGAGCTGCACTACCTGAGCCACTTGTGTGGGTTGTAGACTCCGTCTCATGCTACCACTAGAGTGAAAGCACCACCAGCATTCAAAAGTGACCAAAACATCAGCCAGGAAGCATAGGAACTGAGAAGTGGTGTGTGGTCACCACCTGCAGAACCATTCCTTTTTTGGGGGTGTCTTACTAATTGCCTATAATTTCCACCTTTTGTCTATTCCATTTGCACAACAGCATGTGAAATTTATTGTCAATCAGTGTTGCTTCCTAAGTGGACAGTTTGATTTCACAGAAGTGTGATTGACTTGGAGTTACATTGTGTTGTTTAAGTGTTCCCTTTATTTTTTTGAGCAGTGTACATATACTTTTCTTTCCCCAGGGACCGTGTGATTGGTCTGATGATGACAGCATGTGACCTGTGTTCCGTTACCAAGCTGTGGCCAATCACCCGACTCACGGCTAATGACATCTACGCTGAGTTCTGGGCCGAGGTGCGGTGGTATAATTCACTAATGTAAAGTGGTAGACTAGTTGTTCGAGTGTAGAGACGGCAGGTAGCCTAGTGGTTAGAGTGTAGGGACAGCAGGTAGCCTAGTGGTTAGAGTGTAGGGACAGCAGGTAGCCTAGTGGTTAGAGTGTAGATACGGCAGGTAGCCTAGTGGTTAGAGTGTAGAGACAGCAGGTAGCCTAGTGGTTAGAGTGTAGGGACGGCAGGTAGCCTAGTGGTTAGAGTGTAGAGACGGCAGGTAGCCTAGTGGTTAGAGTGTAGGGACAGCAGGTAGCCTAGTGGTTAGAGTGTAGATACGGCAGGTAGCCTAGTGGTTAGAGTGTAGGGACGGCAGGTAGCCTAGTGGTTAGAGTGTAGGGACGGCAGGTAGCCTAGTGGTTAGAGTGTAGGGACGGCAGGTAGCCTAGTGGTTAGAGTGTAGAGACAGCAGGTAGCCTAGTGGTTAGAGTGTAGGGACGGCAGGTAGCCTAGTGGTTAGAGTGTAGGGACAGCAGGTAGCCTAGTGGTTAGAGTGTAGGGCTGGTAACCGAAAGGTTGCTAGATTGAATCCCTGACGTTCTGCCCCTAAACAAGGCAGTTGACTCACTGTTCCTAGGCCGTAATTGAAAATAAGAATTTGTTCTTAACTGACTTGCCTAGTTAAATAAAGGTTAAAAAAAATATATAAAAAAATAAAAAAAATTGTAAGGAGTTCATTCGTCATATGAGTGGTTCATAGTGCTCATCAATAAGAACCTTTTAGTGGTGAAAGGGTTCTACTTAGAACCTTTTAGTGGTGAAAGAGTTCTACTTAGAACCTTTTAGTGGTGAAAGAGTCCTACTTAGAACCTTTTAGTTGTGAAAGAGTTATACTTAGAACGTTTTAGTGGTAAAAAGGTTCCACTTAGAACCTTTTAGTGGTGAAAGGGTTCCCTGTATAACATTTTAGTGGTAAAACAGTTCCACTTAGAACCTTTTCATGGCACCATGTTCCACATAGAACCTTTTAGTGGTGAAAGGGTTCAACTTAGAACGTTTTAGTGGTGAAAGAGTTCTACTTGAAACAAAAATATATATATTCTATATGATTCTGGATAGATTATGACAAAGGAATGGTCATAGTCCTCAAAACATCATCAGATGTCACTTTCTTTTGTCCTTTAATCTCAATAACCTCCTCCATTCTACCTCATCTCTTTCTTCTGTCTTCCTCCTGTAACTTCTGTCCTCCTCTCCCCTCTCTCTCCCTCCTTTATCTCCTCTCCCCTCTCTCTCCCTCCTTTATCTCCTCTCCTCCTTCTCTCCTCCTCTCCTCCTCTCCCCTCTCTCTCCCTCCTTTATCTCCTCTCCTCCTCTCCCCTCTCTCTCCCTCCTTTATCTCCTCTCCTCCTTCTCTCCTCCTCTCCTCCTCTCCCCCCTCCTTTATCTCCTCTCCTCCTCTCCTCCTCCTCCTCTCCTTATCCTCCTCTCCTCCTCCTCCTCTCCTTATCCTCCTCCTCCTCCTCCTCCTCCTCCTCCTCCTCCTCCTATCCTCCTCCTCTCCTCCTATCCTTATCCTCCTCTCCTCCTCCTCCTCTTCTCCTCCTCCTCCTCTCCTCCTCTCCTCCTCCTCTCCTCCTTTCCTTATCATCCTCCTCCTCTCCCCCTCCTCTCCTCCTCCTCTCCTCCTCTCCTTATCATCCTCCTCTCCTCCTCCTCCTCTCCTCCTATCCTCCTCCTCTCCTCTCCTCCTCCTCTCCTCCTATCCTTATCCTCTCCTCCTCTCCTCCTCCTCTCCTCCTATCCTTATCCTCCTCTCCTCCTCCTCCTCCTCCTCCTCCTCCTCCTCCTCCTCCTCCTCCTCCTCTCCTCTCCTCCTCCTCTCCTCCTATCCTTATCCTCCTCTCCTCCTCCTCTCCTCCTATCCTTATCCTCCTCTCCTCCTCTCCTCCTCTCCTCCTCCTCTTCTCCTCCTCTCCTCCTCCTCCTCCTCTCCTCCTCCTCCTCTCCTCCTCTCCTCCTCCTATCCTTATCCTCTCCTCCTCCTCCTCCTTATCCTCCTCTCCTCCTCCTCCTCCTCCTCTCCTCCTCTTATCCTTATCCTCCTCTCCTCATCTCCCCCTCCTCTCCTCCTATCCTTATCCTCCTCTCCTCCTCTCCTCCTCCTCCTCTCCTCCTATCCTTATCCTCCTCTCCTCCTCCTCCTCCTCCTCTCCTCCTATCCTTATCCTCCTCCTCCTCCTCCTCTCCTCCTCCTCCTCTCATCCTCTCCTCCTCCTCTCCTTATCCTCCTCTCCTCCTCCTCCTCCTCCTCCTCCTCTCCTCCTCCTCTCCTCCTCCTATCCTTATCCTCCTCTCCTCATCTCCTCCTCCTCTCCTCCTATCCTTATCCCCCTCTCCTCCTCCTCTCCTCCTATCCTTATCCTCCTCTCCTCCTCTCCTCCTCCTCTCCTCCTCTCCTCCTCTCCTTATCCTCCTCCTCCTCCTCTTATCCTTATCCTCCTCCTCCTCCTCTCCTTATCCTCCTCTCCCTCTTCCCCTTCCTCCTCTCCTCCTCCTCCTCCTCTCTTTATCCTCCTCCTCCTCCTCTTATCCTTATCCTCCTCCTCCTCTCCTTATCCTCCTCCTCCTCTCCTCCTCCTCTCCTCCTATCCTTCTCTCCCTCTTCCCCTTCCTCTCCTCCTCCTCTTTAGGGGGATGAGATGAAGAAGATAGGTATACAGCCCATCCCTATGATGGACAGAGATAAGAAGGAAGAGGTTCCTCAGGGGCAGGTAAGAGCCACACACACACACACACACACACACACACACACACACACACACACACACACACACACACACACACACACACACACACACACACACACACACACACACACACACACACACACACACACACACACACACACACACACACACACACACACACACACACACACACACACACACACACACAAAGAAGAACATTACCTGGGCTGTGTCTCATTCTGGCAAGATGTTCCCTCCCCTCTGCCCTTGTTCCATCCCCTTTACTGGATTCTCCTTGTCTGTTTCTCTAGGTGGGATTCTACAATGCTGTTGCACTCCCATGTTATACTACCTTATCTGAGCTCTTCCCCCCGTCTGGCCCTCTTCTACAAGCCTGCAGGTGAGTTACATACTGTACAACACCCACACCGTATATTACATAGACTACACACATCATATATTACATGGACTACACACACCATATGTTACATGGACTACACACACCATATATTACATTCACTACACACACCATATATTACATGGACTACACACACCATATATTACATGGACTACACACACCATATATTACATGGACTACACACACCATATATTACAAGGACTACACACACCATATGTTACATGGACTACACACACCATATATTACATGGACTACACACACCATATGTTACATGGACTACACACACCATATATTACATTCACTACACACACCATATATTACAAGGACTACACACACCATATATTACATGGACTACACACACCATATATTACATGGACTACACACACCATATATTACATGGACTACACACACCATATATTACATAGACTACACACACCATATATTACATGGACTACACACACCATATATTACATAGACTACACACACCATATATTACATGGACTACACACACCATATGTTACATGGACTACACACACCATATGTTACATGGACTACACACACCATATATTACATGGACTACACACACCATATATTACATGGACTACACACACCATATATTACATAGACTACACACACCATATATTACATGGACTACACACACCATATATTACATAGACTACACACACCATATATTACATAGACTACACACACCATATATTACATGGACTACACACACCATATATTACATGGACTACACACACCATATATTACATAGACTACACACACCATATATTACCTGGACTACACACACCATATATTACATGGACTACACACACCATATATTACATAGACTACACACACCATATATTACATGGACTACACACACCATATGTTACATGGACTACACACACCATATATTACATGGACTACACACACCATATGTTACATGGACTACACACACCATATATTACATGGACTACACACACCATATGTTACATGGACTACACACACCATATATTACATTCACTACACACACCATATATTACATGGACTACACACACCATATATTACATGGACTACACACCATATATTACATTCACTACACACACAATATATTACATGGACTACACACACCATATATTACATGGACTACACACATCATATATTACATAGACTACACACACCATATATTACAAGGACTACACACCATATATTACATTCACTACACACACCATATATTACATAGACTACACACACCATATATTACATGGACTACACACACCATATATTACATGGACTACACACCATATATTACATAGACTACACACCATATATTACATAGACTACACACACCATATATTACATGGACTACACACCATATATTACAAGGACTACACACCATATATTACATTCACTACACACACCATATATTACATAGACTACACACACCATATATTACATGGACTACACACACCATATATTACATGGACTACACACCATATATTACATAGACTACACACCATATATTACATAGACTACACACACCATATATTACATGGACTACACACCATATATTACATGGACTACACACACCATATATTACATGGACTACACACACCATATATTACATTCACTACACACACCGTATATTACATGGACTACACACCATATATTACATGGACTACACACACCATATATTACATTCACTACACACACCATATATTACATGGACTACACACACCATATATTACATTCACTACACACACCATATATTACAAGGACTACACACACCATATATTACATAGACTACACACATCATATATTACATAGACTACACACCATATATTACATAGACTACACACCATATATTACATGGACTACACACACCATATATTACATGGACTACACACACCATATATTACATGGACTACACACACCATATATTACATTCACTACACACACAATATATTACATGGACTACACACACCATATATTACATAGACTACACACACCATATATTACATGGACTACACACACCGTATATTACATAGACTACACACACCGTATATTACATAGACTACACACCATATATTACATGGACTACACACACCGTATATTACATAGACTACACACCATATATTACATGGACTACACACACCATATATTACATAGACTACACACCATATATTACATAGACTACACACCATATATTACATAGACTACACACCATATATTACATGGACTACACACACCATATATTACAAGGACTACACACACCGTATATTACATAGACTACACACCATATATTACATGGACTACACACACCATATATTACAAGGACTACACACACCATATATTACATGGACTACACACACCATATATTACATTCACTACACACACCATATATTACATAGACTACACACCATATATTACATAGACTACACACCATATATTACATGGACTACACACACCATATATTACAAGGACTACACACACCGTATATTACATAGACTACACACCATATATTACATAGACTACACACCATATATTACATGGACTACACACACCATATATTACATGGACTACACACCATATATTACATGGACTACACACATCATATATTACATGGACTACACACACCGTATATTACAAGGACTACACACACCATATATTACAAGGACTACACACACCATATATTACATGGACTACACACATCATATATTACATGGACTACACACCATATATTACAAGGACTACACACCATATATTACATGGACTACACACATCATATATTACATGGACTACACACACCATATATTACAAGGACTACACACACCATATATTACATGGACTACACACATCATATATTACATGGACTACACACACCATATATTACAAGGACTACACACATCATATATTACATGGACTACACACACCATATATTACAAGGACTACACACACCATATATTACATGGACTACACACATCATATATTACATGGACTACACACACCATATATTACATGGACTACACACACCATATATTACATGGACTACACACACCGTATATTACATGGACTACACACCATATATTACATGGACTACACACACCATATATTACATTCACTACACACCATATATTACATGGACTACACACACCATATATTACATGGACTACACACATCATATATTACATGGACTACACACACCGTATATTACATTCACTACACACCATATATTACATGGACTACACACACCATATATTACATAGACTACACACACCGTATATTACATTCACTACACAGCATATATTACATGGACTACACACACCATATATTACATAGACTACACACACCGTATATTACATTCACTACACACCATATATTACATAGACTACACACCATATATTACATGGACTACACACCATATATTACATAGACTACACACCATATATTACATGGACTACACACCATATATTACATGGACTACACACACCATATATTACATTCACTACACACCATATATTACATAGACTACACACACCGTATATTACATAGACTACACACCATATATTACATGGACTACACACCATATATTACATGGACTACACACACCATATATTACATGGACTACACACATCATATATTACATGGACTACACACACCGTATATTACATGGACTACACACACCATATATTACATAGACTACACACCATATATTACAAGGACTACACACACCATATATTACATAGACTACACACCATATATTACAAGGACTACACACACCATATATTACATAGACTACACACCATATATTACAAGGACTACACACACCATATATTACATGGACTACACACACCGTATATTACAAGGACTACACACACCGTATATTACATAGACTACACACACCATATATTACATAGACTACACACACCATATATTACATGGACTACACACACCATATATTACATAGACTACACACACCATATATTACATGGACTACACACACCATATATTACATGGACTACACACACCATATATTACATAGACTACACACACCATATATTACATGGACTACACACACCATATGTTACATGGACTACACACACCATATATTACATGGACTACACACACCATATGTTACATGGACTACACACACCATATATTACATGGACTACACACACCATATGTTACATGGACTACACACACCATATATTACATTCACTACACACACCATATATTACATGGACTACACACACCATATATTACATGGACTACACACCATATATTACATTCACTACACACACAATATATTACATGGACTACACACACCATATATTACATGGACTACACACATCATATATTACATAGACTACACACACCATATATTACAAGGACTACACACCATATATTACATTCACTACACACACCATATATTACATAGACTACACACACCATATATTACATGGACTACACACACCATATATTACATGGACTACACACCATATATTACATAGACTACACACCATATATTACATAGACTACACACACCATATATTACATGGACTACACACCATATATTACAAGGACTACACACCATATATTACATTCACTACACACACCATATATTACATAGACTACACACACCATATATTACATGGACTACACACACCATATATTACATGGACTACACACCATATATTACATAGACTACACACCATATATTACATAGACTACACACACCATATATTACATGGACTACACACCATATATTACATGGACTACACACACCATATATTACATGGACTACACACACCATATATTACATTCACTACACACACCGTATATTACATGGACTACACACCATATATTACATGGACTACACACACCATATATTACATTCACTACACACACCATATATTACAAGGACTACACACACCATATATTACATAGACTACACACATCATATATTACATAGACTACACACCATATATTACATAGACTACACACCATATATTACATGGACTACACACACCATATATTACATGGACTACACACACCATATATTACATGGACTACACACACCATATATTACATTCACTACACACACAATATATTACATGGACTACACACACCATATATTACATAGACTACACACACCATATATTACATGGACTACACACACCGTATATTACATAGACTACACACACCGTATATTACATAGACTACACACCATATATTACATGGACTACACACACCGTATATTACATAGACTACACACCATATATTACATGGACTACACACACCATATATTACATAGACTACACACCATATATTACATAGACTACACACCATATATTACATAGACTACACACCATATATTACATGGACTACACACACCATATATTACAAGGACTACACACACCGTATATTACATAGACTACACACCATATATTACATGGACTACACACACCATATATTACAAGGACTACACACACCATATATTACATGGACTACACACACCATATATTACATTCACTACACACACCATATATTACATAGACTACACACCATATATTACATAGACTACACACCATATATTACATGGACTACACACACCATATATTACAAGGACTACACACACCGTATATTACATAGACTACACACCATATATTACATAGACTACACACCATATATTACATGGACTACACACACCATATATTACATGGACTACACACCATATATTACATGGACTACACACATCATATATTACATGGACTACACACACCGTATATTACAAGGACTACACACACCATATATTACAAGGACTACACACACCATATATTACATGGACTACACACATCATATATTACATGGACTACACACCATATATTACAAGGACTACACACCATATATTACATGGACTACACACATCATATATTACATGGACTACACACACCATATATTACAAGGACTACACACACCATATATTACATGGACTACACACATCATATATTACATGGACTACACACACCATATATTACAAGGACTACACACATCATATATTACATGGACTACACACACCATATATTACAAGGACTACACACACCATATATTACATGGACTACACACATCATATATTACATGGACTACACACACCATATATTACATGGACTACACACACCATATATTACATGGACTACACACACCGTATATTACATGGACTACACACCATATATTACATGGACTACACACACCATATATTACATTCACTACACACCATATATTACATGGACTACACACACCATATATTACATGGACTACACACATCATATATTACATGGACTACACACACCGTATATTACATTCACTACACACCATATATTACATGGACTACACACACCATATATTACATAGACTACACACACCGTATATTACATTCACTACACACCATATATTACATGGACTACACACACCATATATTACATAGACTACACACACCGTATATTACATTCACTACACACCATATATTACATAGACTACACACCATATATTACATGGACTACACACCATATATTACATAGACTACACACCATATATTACATGGACTACACACCATATATTACATGGACTACACACACCATATATTACATTCACTACACACCATATATTACATAGACTACACACACCGTATATTACATAGACTACACACCATATATTACATGGACTACACACCATATATTACATGGACTACACACACCATATATTACATGGACTACACACATCATATATTACATGGACTACACACACCGTATATTACATGGACTACACACACCATATATTACATAGACTACACACCATATATTACAAGGACTACACACACCATATATTACATAGACTACACACCATATATTACAAGGACTACACACACCATATATTACATAGACTACACACCATATATTACAAGGACTACACACACCATATATTACATGGACTACACACACCGTATATTACAAGGACTACACACACCGTATATTACATGGACTACACACACCGTATATTACAAGGACTACACACACCATATATTACAAGGACTACACACACCATATATTACATGGACTACACACACCGTATATTACATGGACTACACACACCATATATTACATAGACTACACACCATATATTACAAGGACTACACACACCATATATTACATAGACTACACACCATATATTACAAGGACTACACACACCATATATTACATAGACTACACACCATATATTACAAGGACTACACACACCATATATTACATTCACTACACACCATATATTACATAGACTACACACACCGTATATTACATAGACTACACACCATATATTACATGGACTACACACCATATATTACATGGACTACACACCATATATTACATGGACTACACACACCATATATTACATTCACTACACACCATATATTACAAGGACTACACACACCATATATTACATAGACTACACACACCATATATTACATAGACTACACACACCATATATTACATAGACTACACACACCATATATTACATGGACTACACACCATATATTACATGGACTACACACCATATATTACATTCACTACACACACCATATATTACATAGACTACACACATCATATATTACATAGACTACACACACCGTATATTACATGGACTACACACCATATATTACATGGACTACACACCATATATTACATTCACTACACACACCATATATTACAAGGACTACACACACCATATATTACAAGGACTACACACACCATATATTACAAGGACTACACACACCATATATTACATGGACTACACACACCATATATTACATTCACTACACACACCATATATTACAAGGACTACACACACCATATATTACATTCACTACACACACCATATATTACAAGGACTACACACACCATATATTACAAGGACTACACACACCATATATTACAAGGACTACACACACCATATATTACATAGACTACACACATCATATATTACATAGACTACACACACCGTATATTACATGGACTACACACCATATATTACATAGACTACACACACCGTATATTACATGGACTACACACCATATATTACATAGACTACACACATCATATATTACATAGACTACACACACCGTATATTACATGGACTACACACCATATATTACATGGACTACACACACCATATATTACATTCACTACACACACCATATATTACAAGGACTACACACCATATATTACAAGGACTACACACCATATATTACATTCACTACACACCATATATTACATTCACCATATATTACATTCACTACACACACCATATATTACAAGGACTACACACACCATATATTACATGGACTACACACACCATATATTACAAGGACTACACACACCATATATTACATTCACTACACACACCATATATTACATGGACTACACACACCATATATTACAAGGACTACACACACCATATATTACATTCACTACACACACCATATATTACAAGGACTACACACACCATATATTACAAGGACTACACACACCATATATTACAAGGACTACACACACCATATATTACATGGACTACACACACCATATATTACATTCACTACACACACCATATATTACAAGGACTACACACACCATATATTACATTCACTACACACACCATATATTACATGGACTACACACACCATATATTACATGGACTACACACACCATATATTACATGGACTACACACCATATATTACATAGACTACACACCATATATTACATAGACTACACACACCATATATTACATGGACTACACACCATATATTACAAGGACTACACACCATATATTACATTCACTACACACACCATATATTACATAGACTACACACACCATATATTACATGGACTACACACACCATATATTACATGGACTACACACCATATATTACATAGACTACACACCATATATTACATAGACTACACACACCATATATTACATGGACTACACACCATATATTACATGGACTACACACACCATATATTACATGGACTACACACACCATATATTACATTCACTACACACACCGTATATTACATGGACTACACACCATATATTACATGGACTACACACACCATATATTACATTTACTACACACACCATATATTACAAGGACTACACACACCATATATTACATAGACTACACACATCATATATTACATAGACTACACACCATATATTACATAGACTACACACCATATATTACATGGACTACACACACCATATATTACATGGACTACACACACCATATATTACATGGACTACACACACCATATATTACATTCACTACACACACAATATATTACATGGACTACACACACCATATATTACATAGACTACACACACCATATATTACATGGACTACACACACCGTATATTACATAGACTACACACACCGTATATTACATAGACTACACACCATATATTACATGGACTACACACACCGTATATTACATAGACTACACACCATATATTACATGGACTACACACACCATATATTACATAGACTACACACCATATATTACATAGACTACACACCATATATTACATAGACTACACACCATATATTACATGGACTACACACACCATATATTACAAGGACTACACACACCGTATATTACATAGACTACACACCATATATTACATGGACTACACACACCATATATTACAAGGACTACACACACCATATATTACATGGACTACACACACCATATATTACATTCACTACACACACCATATATTACATAGACTACACACCATATATTACATAGACTACACACCATATATTACATGGACTACACACACCATATATTACAAGGACTACACACACCGTATATTACATAGACTACACACCATATATTACATAGACTACACACCATATATTACATGGACTACACACACCATATATTACATGGACTACACACCATATATTACATGGACTACACACATCATATATTACATGGACTACACACACCGTATATTACAAGGACTACACACACCATATATTACAAGGACTACACACACCATATATTACATGGACTACACACATCATATATTACATGGACTACACACCATATATTACAAGGACTACACACCATATATTACATGGACTACACACATCATATATTACATGGACTACACACACCATATATTACAAGGACTACACACACCATATATTACATGGACTACACACATCATATATTACATGGACTACACACACCATATATTACAAGGACTACACACACCATATATTACATTCACTACACACACCATATATTACATGGACTACACACATCATATATTACATGGACTACACACCATATATTACAAGGACTACACACCATATATTACATGGACTACACACATCATATATTACATGGACTACACACACCATATATTACAAGGACTACACACACCATATATTACATGGACTACACACATCATATATTACATGGACTACACACACCATATATTACAAGGACTACACACATCATATATTACATGGACTACACACACCATATATTACAAGGACTACACACACCATATATTACATGGACTACACACATCATATATTACATGGACTACACACACCATATATTACATGGACTACACACACCATATATTACATGGACTACACACACCGTATATTACATGGACTACACACCATATATTACATGGACTACACACACCATATATTACATTCACTACACACCATATATTACATGGACTACACACACCATATATTACATGGACTACACACATCATATATTACATGGACTACACACACCGTATATTACATTCACTACACACCATATATTACATGGACTACACACACCATATATTACATAGACTACACACACCGTATATTACATTCACTACACACCATATATTACATGGACTACACACACCATATATTACATAGACTACACACACCGTATATTACATTCACTACACACCATATATTACATAGACTACACACCATATATTACATGGACTACACACCATATATTACATAGACTACACACCATATATTACATGGACTACACACCATATATTACATGGACTACACACACCATATATTACATTCACTACACACCATATATTACATAGACTACACACACCGTATATTACATAGACTACACACCATATATTACATGGACTACACACCATATATTACATGGACTACACACACCATATATTACATAGACTACACACATCATATATTACATGGACTACACACACCGTATATTACATGGACTACACACACCATATATTACATAGACTACACACCATATATTACAAGGACTACACACACCATATATTACATAGACTACACACCATATATTACAAGGACTACACACACCATATATTACATAGACTACACACCATATATTACAAGGACTACACACACCATATATTACATGGACTACACACACCGTATATTACAAGGACTACACACACCGTATATTACATGGACTACACACACCGTATATTACAAGGACTACACACACCATATATTACAAGGACTACACACACCATATATTACATGGACTACACACATCATATATTACATGGACTACACACACCATATATTACATAGACTACACACCATATATTACAAGGACTACACACACCATATATTACATAGACTACACACCATATATTACAAGGACTACACACACCATATATTACATAGACTACACACCATATATTACAAGGACTACACACACCATATATTACATTCACTACACACCATATATTACATAGACTACACACACCGTATATTACATAGACTACACACCATATATTACATGGACTACACACCATATATTACATGGACTACACACCATATATTACATGGACTACACACACCATATATTACATTCACTACACACCATATATTACAAGGACTACACACACCATATATTACATAGACTACACACACCATATATTACATAGACTACACACACCATATATTACATAGACTACACACACCATATATTACATGGACTACACACCATATATTACATGGACTACACACCATATATTACATTCACTACACACACCATATATTACATAGACTACACACATCATATATTACATAGACTACACACACCGTATATTACATGGACTACACACCATATATTACATGGACTACACACACCATATATTACATTCACTACACACACCATATATTACAAGGACTACACACCATATATTACAAGGACTACACACCATATATTACATTCACTACACACCATATATTACATTCACCATATATTACATTCACTACACACACCATATATTACAAGGACTACACACACCATATATTACAAGGACTACACACACCATATATTACAAGGACTACACACACCATATATTACATTCACTACACACACCATATATTACATTCACTACACACACCATATATTACAAGGACTACACACACCATATATTACATTCACTACACACACCATATATTACAAGGACTACACACACCATATATTACAAGGACTACACACACACCATATATTACAAGGACTACACACACCATATATTACATGGACTACACACACCATATATTACATTCACTACACACACCATATATTACAAGGACTACACACACCATATATTACATTCACTACACACACCATATATTACATGGACTACACACACCATATATTACATGGACTACACACACCATATATTACATGGACTACACACCATATATTACATAGACTACACACCATATATTACATAGACTACACACACCATATATTACATGGACTACACACCATATATTACAAGGACTACACACCATATATTACATTCACTACACACACCATATATTACATAGACTACACACACCATATATTACATGGACTACACACACCATATATTACATGGACTACACACCATATATTACATAGACTACACACCATATATTACATAGACTACACACACCATATATTACATGGACTACACACCATATATTACATGGACTACACACACCATATATTACATGGACTACACACACCATATATTACATTCACTACACACACCGTATATTACATGGACTACACACCATATATTACATGGACTACACACACCATATATTACATTTACTACACACACCATATATTACAAGGACTACACACACCATATATTACATAGACTACACACATCATATATTACATAGACTACACACCATATATTACATAGACTACACACCATATATTACATGGACTACACACACCATATATTACATGGACTACACACACCATATATTACATGGACTACACACACCATATATTAAATTCACTACACACACAATATATTACATGGACTACACACACCATATATTACATAGACTACACACACCATATATTACATGGACTACACACACCGTATATTACATAGACTACACACACCGTATATTACATAGACTACACACCATATATTACATGGACTACACACACCGTATATTACATAGACTACACACCATATATTACATGGACTACACACACCATATATTACATAGACTACACACCATATATTACATAGACTACACACCATATATTACATAGACTACACACCATATATTACATGGACTACACACACCATATATTACAAGGACTACACACACCGTATATTACATAGACTACACACCATATATTACATGGACTACACACACCATATATTACAAGGACTACACACACCATATATTACATGGACTACACACACCATATATTACATTCACTACACACACCATATATTACATAGACTACACACCATATATTACATAGACTACACACCATATATTACATGGACTACACACACCATATATTACAAGGACTACACACACCGTATATTACATAGACTACACACCATATATTACATAGACTACACACCATATATTACATGGACTACACACACCATATATTACATGGACTACACACCATATATTACATGGACTACACACATCATATATTACATGGACTACACACACCGTATATTACAAGGACTACACACACCATATATTACAAGGACTACACACACCATATATTACATGGACTACACACATCATATATTACATGGACTACACACCATATATTACAAGGACTACACACCATATATTACATGGACTACACACATCATATATTACATGGACTACACACACCATATATTACAAGGACTACACACACCATATATTACATGGACTACACACATCATATATTACATGGACTACACACACCATATATTACAAGGACTACACACATCATATATTACATGGACTACACACACCATATATTACAAGGACTACACACACCATATATTACATGGACTACACACATCATATATTACATGGACTACACACACCATATATTACATGGACTACACACACCATATATTACATGGACTACACACACCGTATATTACATGGACTACACACCATATATTACATGGACTACACACACCATATATTACATTCACTACACACCATATATTACATGGACTACACACACCATATATTACATGGACTACACACATCATATATTACATGGACTACACACACCGTATATTACATTCACTACACACCATATATTACATGGACTACACACACCATATATTACATAGACTACACACACCGTATATTACATTCACTACACACCATATATTACATGGACTACACACACCATATATTACATAGACTACACACACCGTATATTACATTCACTACACACCATATATTACATAGACTACACACCATATATTACATAGACTACACACCATATATTACATGGACTACACACCATATATTACATGGACTACACACACCATATATTACATGGACTACACACATCATATATTACATGGACTACACACACCGTATATTACATGGACTACACACACCATATATTACATAGACTACACACCATATATTACAAGGACTACACACACCATATATTACAGACTACACACCATATATTACAAGGACTACACACACCATATATTACATAGACTACACACCATATATTACAAGGACTACACACACCATATATTACATGGACTACACACACCGTATATTACAAGGACTACACACACCGTATATTACATGGACTACACACACCGTATATTACAAGGACTACACACACCATATATTACAAGGACTACACACACCATATATTACATAGACTACACACCATATATTACAAGGACTACACACACCATATATTACATAGACTACACACCATATATTACAAGGACTACACACACCATATATTACATTCACTACACACCATATATTACATAGACTACACACACCGTATATTACATAGACTACACACCATATATTACATGGACTACACACCATATATTACATTCACTACACACCATATATTACAAGGACTACACACACCATATATTACATAGACTACACACACCATATATTACATGGACTACACACACCCTATATTACATAGACTACACACACCATATATTACATGGACTACACACCATATATTACATGGACTACACACCATATATTACATTCACTACACACACCATATATTACATAGACTACACACATCATATATTACATAGACTACACACACCGTATATTACATGGACTACACACCATATATTACATGGACTACACACCATATATTACATTCACTACACACACCATATATTACAAGGACTACACACACCATATATTACAAGGACTACACACACCATATATTACAAGGACTACACACACCATATATTACATGGACTACACACACCATATATTACATTCACTACACACACCATATATTACAAGGACTACACACACCATATATTACATTCACTACACACACCATATATTACAAGGACTACACACACCATATATTACAAGGACTACACACACCATATATTACAAGGACTACACACACCATATATTACAAGGACTACACACACCATATATTACATAGACTACACACATCATATATTACATAGACTACACACACCGTATATTACATGGACTACACACCATATATTACATAGACTACACACACCGTATATTACATGGACTACACACCATATATTACATAGACTACACACATCATATATTACATAGACTACACACACCGTATATTACATAGACTACACACCATATATTACATGGACTACACACACCATATATTACATTCACTACACACCATATATTACATTCACCATATATTACATTCACTACACACACCATATATTACAAGGACTACACACACCATATATTACATAGACTACACACATCATATATTACATAGACTACACACACCGTATATTACATGGACTACACACCATATATTACATAGACTACACACACCGTATATTACATGGACTACACACCATATATTACATAGACTACACACATCATATATTACATAGACTACACACACCGTATATTACATGGACTACACACCATATATTACATGGACTACACACACCATATATTACATTCACTACACACACCATATATTACAAGGACTACACACCATATATTACATGGACTACACACATCATATATTACATGGACTACACACACCGTATATTACAAGGACTACACACACCATATATTACATTCACTACACACCATATATTACATTCACCATATATTACATTCACTACACACACCATATATTACAAGGACTACACACACCATATATTACAAGGACTACACACACCATATATTACAAGGACTACACACACCATATATTACATTCACTACACACACCATATATTACATTCACTACACACACCATATATTACAAGGACTACACACACCATATATTACATTCACTACACACACCATATATTACAAGGACTACACACACCATATATTACAAGGACTACACACACCATATATTACAAGGACTACACACACCATATATTACATGGACTACACACACCATATATTACAAGGACTACACACACCATATATTACATGGACTACACACCATATATTACATGGACTACACACCATATATTACATGGACTACACACACCATATATTACATGGACTACACACACCATATATTACATGGACTACACACCATATATTACATGGACTACACACACCATATATTACATTCACTACACACACCATATATTACATTTACTACACACACCATATATTACAAGGACTACACACACCATATATTACATAGACTACACACATCATATATTACATAGACTACACACCATATATTACATAGACTACACACCATATATTACATGGACTACACACACCATATATTACATGGACTACACACACCATATATTACATGGACTACACACACCATATATTACATTCACTACACACACAATATATTACATGGACTACACACACCATATATTACATAGACTACACACACCATATATTACATGGACTACACACACCGTATATTACATAGACTACACACACCGTATATTACATAGACTACACACCATATATTACATGGACTACACACACCGTATATTACATAGACTACACACCATATATTACATGGACTACACACACCATATATTACATAGACTACACACCATATATTACATAGACTACACACCATATATTACATAGACTACACACCATATATTACATGGACTACACACACCATATATTACAAGGACTACACACACCGTATATTACATAGACTACACACCATATATTACATGGACTACACACACCATATATTACAAGGACTACACACACCATATATTACATGGACTACACACACCATATATTACATTCACTACACACACCATATATTACATAGACTACACACCATATATTACATAGACTACACACCATATATTACATGGACTACACACACCATATATTACAAGGACTACACACACCGTATATTACATAGACTACACACCATATATTACATAGACTACACACCATATATTACATGGACTACACACACCATATATTACATGGACTACACACCATATATTACATGGACTACACACATCATATATTACATGGACTACACACACCGTATATTACAAGGACTACACACACCATATATTACAAGGACTACACACACCATATATTACATGGACTACACACATCATATATTACATGGACTACACACCATATATTACAAGGACTACACACCATATATTACATGGACTACACACATCATATATTACATGGACTACACACACCATATATTACAAGGACTACACACACCATATATTACATGGACTACACACATCATATATTACATGGACTACACACACCATATATTACAAGGACTACACACATCATATATTACATGGACTACACACACCATATATTACAAGGACTACACACACCATATATTACATGGACTACACACACCATATATTACATGGACTACACACACCATATATTACATGGACTACACACACCATATATTACATGGACTACACACACCGTATATTACATGGACTACACACCATATATTACATGGACTACACACACCATATATTACATTCACTACACACCATATATTACATGGACTACACACACCATATATTACATGGACTACACACATCATATATTACATGGACTACACACACCGTATATTACATTCACTACACACCATATATTACATGGACTACACACACCATATATTACATAGACTACACACACCGTATATTACATTCACTACACACCATATATTACATGGACTACACACACCATATATTACATAGACTACACACACCGTATATTACATTCACTACACACCATATATTACATAGACTACACACCATATATTACATAGACTACACACCATATATTACATGGACTACACACCATATATTACATGGACTACACACACCATATATTACATGGACTACACACATCATATATTACATGGACTACACACACCGTATATTACATGGACTACACACACCATATATTACATAGACTACACACCATATATTACAAGGACTACACACACCATATATTACATAGACTACACACCATATATTACAAGGACTACACACACCATATATTACATAGACTACACACCATATATTACAAGGACTACACACACCATATATTACATGGACTACACACACCGTATATTACAAGGACTACACACACCGTATATTACATGGACTACACACACCGTATATTACAAGGACTACACACACCATATATTACAAGGACTACACACACCATATATTACATAGACTACACACCATATATTACAAGGACTACACACACCATATATTACATAGACTACACACCATATATTACAAGGACTACACACACCATATATTACATTCACTACACACCATATATTACATAGACTACACACACCGTATATTACATAGACTACACACCATATATTACATGGACTACACACCATATATTACATTCACTACACACCATATATTACAAGGACTACACACACCATATATTACATAGACTACACACACCATATATTACATGGACTACACACACCCTATATTACATAGACTACACACACCATATATTACATGGACTACACACCATATATTACATGGACTACACACCATATATTACATTCACTACACACACCATATATTACATAGACTACACACATCATATATTACATAGACTACACACACCGTATATTACATGGACTACACACCATATATTACATGGACTACACACCATATATTACATTCACTACACACACCATATATTACAAGGACTACACACACCATATATTACAAGGACTACACACACCATATATTACAAGGACTACACACACCATATATTACATGGACTACACACACCATATATTACATTCACTACACACACCATATATTACAAGGACTACACACACCATATATTACATTCACTACACACACCATATATTACAAGGACTACACACACCATATATTACAAGGACTACACACACCATATATTACAAGGACTACACACACCATATATTACAAGGACTACACACACCATATATTACATAGACTACACACATCATATATTACATAGACTACACACACCGTATATTACATGGACTACACACCATATATTACATAGACTACACACACCGTATATTACATGGACTACACACCATATATTACATAGACTACACACATCATATATTACATAGACTACACACACCGTATATTACATAGACTACACACCATATATTACATGGACTACACACACCATATATTACATTCACTACACACCATATATTACATTCACCATATATTACATTCACTACACACACCATATATTACATGGACTACACACATCATATATTACATGGACTACACACACCGTATATTACAAGGACTACACACACCATATATTACAAGGACTACACACACCATATATTACATGGACTACACACATCATATATTACATGGACTACACACCATATATTACAAGGACTACACACCATATATTACATGGACTACACACATCATATATTACATGGACTACACACACCATATATTACAAGGACTACACACACCATATATTACATGGACTACACACATCATATATTACATGGACTACACACACCATATATTACAAGGACTACACACACCATATATTACATTCACTACACACACCATATATTACATGGACTACACACATCATATATTACATGGACTACACACCATATATTACAAGGACTACACACCATATATTACATGGACTACACACATCATATATTACATGGACTACACACACCATATATTACAAGGACTACACACACCATATATTACATGGACTACACACATCATATATTACATGGACTACACACACCATATATTACAAGGACTACACACATCATATATTACATGGACTACACACACCATATATTACAAGGACTACACACACCATATATTACATGGACTACACACATCATATATTACATGGACTACACACACCATATATTACATGGACTACACACACCATATATTACATGGACTACACACACCGTATATTACATGGACTACACACCATATATTACATGGACTACACACACCATATATTACATTCACTACACACCATATATTACATGGACTACACACACCATATATTACATGGACTACACACATCATATATTACATGGACTACACACACCGTATATTACATTCACTACACACCATATATTACATGGACTACACACACCATATATTACATAGACTACACACACCGTATATTACATTCACTACACACCATATATTACATGGACTACACACACCATATATTACATAGACTACACACACCGTATATTACATTCACTACACACCATATATTACATAGACTACACACCATATATTACATGGACTACACACCATATATTACATAGACTACACACCATATATTACATGGACTACACACCATATATTACATGGACTACACACACCATATATTACATTCACTACACACCATATATTACATAGACTACACACACCGTATATTACATAGACTACACACCATATATTACATGGACTACACACCATATATTACATGGACTACACACACCATATATTACATAGACTACACACATCATATATTACATGGACTACACACACCGTATATTACATGGACTACACACACCATATATTACATAGACTACACACCATATATTACAAGGACTACACACACCATATATTACATAGACTACACACCATATATTACAAGGACTACACACACCATATATTACATAGACTACACACCATATATTACAAGGACTACACACACCATATATTACATGGACTACACACACCGTATATTACAAGGACTACACACACCGTATATTACATGGACTACACACACCGTATATTACAAGGACTACACACACCATATATTACAAGGACTACACACACCATATATTACATGGACTACACACACCGTATATTACATGGACTACACACACCATATATTACATAGACTACACACCATATATTACAAGGACTACACACACCATATATTACATAGACTACACACCATATATTACAAGGACTACACACACCATATATTACATAGACTACACACCATATATTACAAGGACTACACACACCATATATTACATTCACTACACACCATATATTACATGGACTACACACCATATATTACATGGACTACACACCATATATTACATGGACTACACACACCATATATTACATTCACTACACACCATATATTACAAGGACTACACACACCATATATTACATAGACTACACACACCATATATTACATAGACTACACACACCATATATTACATAGACTACACACACCATATATTACATGGACTACACACCATATATTACATGGACTACACACCATATATTACATTCACTACACACACCATATATTACATAGACTACACACATCATATATTACATAGACTACACACACCGTATATTACATGGACTACACACCATATATTACATGGACTACACACACCATATATTACATTCACTACACACACCATATATTACAAGGACTACACACCATATATTACAAGGACTACACACCATATATTACATTCACTACACACCATATATTACATTCACCATATATTACATTCACTACACACACCATATATTACAAGGACTACACACACCATATATTACAAGGACTACACACACCATATATTACAAGGACTACACACACCATATATTACATTCACTACACACACCATATATTACATTCACTACACACACCATATATTACAAGGACTACACACACCATATATTACATTCACTACACACACCATATATTACAAGGACTACACACACCATATATTACAAGGACTACACACACACCATATATTACAAGGACTACACACACCATATATTACATGGACTACACACACCATATATTACATTCACTACACACACCATATATTACAAGGACTACACACACCATATATTACATTCACTACACACACCATATATTACATGGACTACACACACCATATATTACATGGACTACACACACCATATATTACATGGACTACACACCATATATTACATAGACTACACACCATATATTACATAGACTACACACACCATATATTACATGGACTACACACCATATATTACAAGGACTACACACCATATATTACATTCACTACACACACCATATATTACATAGACTACACACACCATATATTACATGGACTACACACACCATATATTACATGGACTACACACCATATATTACATAGACTACACACCATATATTACATAGACTACACACACCATATATTACATGGACTACACACCATATATTACATGGACTACACACACCATATATTACATGGACTACACACACCATATATTACATTCACTACACACACCGTATATTACATGGACTACACACCATATATTACATGGACTACACACACCATATATTACATTTACTACACACACCATATATTACAAGGACTACACACACCATATATTACATAGACTACACACATCATATATTACATAGACTACACACCATATATTACATAGACTACACACCATATATTACATGGACTACACACACCATATATTACATGGACTACACACACCATATATTACATGGACTACACACACCATATATTAAATTCACTACACACACAATATATTACATGGACTACACACACCATATATTACATAGACTACACACACCATATATTACATGGACTACACACACCGTATATTACATAGACTACACACACCGTATATTACATAGACTACACACCATATATTACATGGACTACACACACCGTATATTACATAGACTACACACCATATATTACATGGACTACACACACCATATATTACATAGACTACACACCATATATTACATAGACTACACACCATATATTACATAGACTACACACCATATATTACATGGACTACACACACCATATATTACAAGGACTACACACACCGTATATTACATAGACTACACACCATATATTACATGGACTACACACACCATATATTACAAGGACTACACACACCATATATTACATGGACTACACACACCATATATTACATTCACTACACACACCATATATTACATAGACTACACACCATATATTACATAGACTACACACCATATATTACATGGACTACACACACCATATATTACAAGGACTACACACACCGTATATTACATAGACTACACACCATATATTACATAGACTACACACCATATATTACATGGACTACACACACCATATATTACATGGACTACACACCATATATTACATGGACTACACACATCATATATTACATGGACTACACACACCGTATATTACAAGGACTACACACACCATATATTACAAGGACTACACACACCATATATTACATGGACTACACACATCATATATTACATGGACTACACACCATATATTACAAGGACTACACACCATATATTACATGGACTACACACATCATATATTACATGGACTACACACACCATATATTACAAGGACTACACACACCATATATTACATGGACTACACACATCATATATTACATGGACTACACACACCATATATTACAAGGACTACACACATCATATATTACATGGACTACACACACCATATATTACAAGGACTACACACACCATATATTACATGGACTACACACATCATATATTACATGGACTACACACACCATATATTACATGGACTACACACACCATATATTACATGGACTACACACACCGTATATTACATGGACTACACACCATATATTACATGGACTACACACACCATATATTACATTCACTACACACCATATATTACATGGACTACACACACCATATATTACATGGACTACACACATCATATATTACATGGACTACACACACCGTATATTACATTCACTACACACCATATATTACATGGACTACACACACCATATATTACATAGACTACACACACCGTATATTACATTCACTACACACCATATATTACATGGACTACACACACCATATATTACATAGACTACACACACCGTATATTACATTCACTACACACCATATATTACATAGACTACACACCATATATTACATAGACTACACACCATATATTACATGGACTACACACCATATATTACATGGACTACACACACCATATATTACATGGACTACACACATCATATATTACATGGACTACACACACCGTATATTACATGGACTACACACACCATATATTACATAGACTACACACCATATATTACAAGGACTACACACACCATATATTACATAGACTACACACCATATATTACAAGGACTACACACACCATATATTACATAGACTACACACCATATATTACAAGGACTACACACACCATATATTACATGGACTACACACACCGTATATTACAAGGACTACACACACCGTATATTACATGGACTACACACACCGTATATTACAAGGACTACACACACCATATATTACAAGGACTACACACACCATATATTACATAGACTACACACCATATATTACAAGGACTACACACACCATATATTACATAGACTACACACCATATATTACAAGGACTACACACACCATATATTACATTCACTACACACCATATATTACATAGACTACACACACCGTATATTACATAGACTACACACCATATATTACATGGACTACACACCATATATTACATTCACTACACACCATATATTACAAGGACTACACACACCATATATTACATAGACTACACACACCATATATTACATGGACTACACACACCCTATATTACATAGACTACACACACCATATATTACATGGACTACACACCATATATTACATGGACTACACACCATATATTACATTCACTACACACACCATATATTACATAGACTACACACATCATATATTACATAGACTACACACACCGTATATTACATGGACTACACACCATATATTACATGGACTACACACCATATATTACATTCACTACACACACCATATATTACAAGGACTACACACACCATATATTACAAGGACTACACACACCATATATTACAAGGACTACACACACCATATATTACATGGACTACACACACCATATATTACATTCACTACACACACCATATATTACAAGGACTACACACACCATATATTACATTCACTACACACACCATATATTACAAGGACTACACACACCATATATTACAAGGACTACACACACCATATATTACAAGGACTACACACACCATATATTACAAGGACTACACACACCATATATTACATAGACTACACACATCATATATTACATAGACTACACACACCGTATATTACATGGACTACACACCATATATTACATAGACTACACACACCGTATATTACATGGACTACACACCATATATTACATAGACTACACACATCATATATTACATAGACTACACACACCGTATATTACATAGACTACACACCATATATTACATGGACTACACACACCATATATTACATTCACTACACACCATATATTACATTCACCATATATTACATTCACTACACACACCATATATTACAAGGACTACACACACCATATATTACATAGACTACACACATCATATATTACATAGACTACACACACCGTATATTACATGGACTACACACCATATATTACATAGACTACACACACCGTATATTACATGGACTACACACCATATATTACATAGACTACACACATCATATATTACATAGACTACACACACCGTATATTACATGGACTACACACCATATATTACATGGACTACACACACCATATATTACATTCACTACACACACCATATATTACAAGGACTACACACCATATATTACATGGACTACACACATCATATATTACATGGACTACACACACCGTATATTACAAGGACTACACACACCATATATTACATTCACTACACACCATATATTACATTCACCATATATTACATTCACTACACACACCATATATTACAAGGACTACACACACCATATATTACAAGGACTACACACACCATATATTACAAGGACTACACACACCATATATTACATTCACTACACACACCATATATTACATTCACTACACACACCATATATTACAAGGACTACACACACCATATATTACATTCACTACACACACCATATATTACAAGGACTACACACACCATATATTACAAGGACTACACACACCATATATTACAAGGACTACACACACCATATATTACATGGACTACACACACCATATATTACAAGGACTACACACACCATATATTACATGGACTACACACCATATATTACATGGACTACACACCATATATTACATGGACTACACCCACCATATATTACATGGACTACACACACCATATATTACATGGACTACACACCATATATTACATGGACTACACACACCATATATTACATTCACTACACACACCATATATTACATTTACTACACACACCATATATTACAAGGACTACACACACCATATATTACATAGACTACACACATCATATATTACATAGACTACACACCATATATTACATAGACTACACACCATATATTACATGGACTACACACACCATATATTACATGGACTACACACACCATATATTACATGGACTACACACACCATATATTACATTCACTACACACACAATATATTACATGGACTACACACACCATATATTACATAGACTACACACACCATATATTACATGGACTACACACACCGTATATTACATAGACTACACACACCGTATATTACATAGACTACACACCATATATTACATGGACTACACACACCGTATATTACATAGACTACACACCATATATTACATGGACTACACACACCATATATTACATAGACTACACACCATATATTACATAGACTACACACCATATATTACATAGACTACACACCATATATTACATGGACTACACACACCATATATTACAAGGACTACACACACCGTATATTACATAGACTACACACCATATATTACATGGACTACACACACCATATATTACAAGGACTACACACACCATATATTACATGGACTACACACACCATATATTACATTCACTACACACACCATATATTACATAGACTACACACCATATATTACATAGACTACACACCATATATTACATGGACTACACACACCATATATTACAAGGACTACACACACCGTATATTACATAGACTACACACCATATATTACATAGACTACACACCATATATTACATGGACTACACACACCATATATTACATGGACTACACACCATATATTACATGGACTACACACATCATATATTACATGGACTACACACACCGTATATTACAAGGACTACACACACCATATATTACAAGGACTACACACACCATATATTACATGGACTACACACATCATATATTACATGGACTACACACCATATATTACAAGGACTACACACCATATATTACATGGACTACACACATCATATATTACATGGACTACACACACCATATATTACAAGGACTACACACACCATATATTACATGGACTACACACATCATATATTACATGGACTACACACACCATATATTACAAGGACTACACACATCATATATTACATGGACTACACACACCATATATTACAAGGACTACACACACCATATATTACATGGACTACACACATCATATATTACATGGACTACACACACCATATATTACATGGACTACACACACCATATATTACATGGACTACACACACCGTATATTACATGGACTACACACCATATATTACATGGACTACACACACCATATATTACATTCACTACACACCATATATTACATGGACTACACACACCATATATTACATGGACTACACACATCATATATTACATGGACTACACACACCGTATATTACATTCACTACACACCATATATTACATGGACTACACACACCATATATTACATAGACTACACACACCGTATATTACATTCACTACACACCATATATTACATGGACTACACACACCATATATTACATAGACTACACACACCGTATATTACATTCACTACACACCATATATTACATAGACTACACACCATATATTACATAGACTACACACCATATATTACATGGACTACACACCATATATTACATGGACTACACACACCATATATTACATGGACTACACACATCATATATTACATGGACTACACACACCGTATATTACATGGACTACACACACCATATATTACATAGACTACACACCATATATTACAAGGACTACACACACCATATATTACATAGACTACACACCATATATTACAAGGACTACACACACCATATATTACATAGACTACACACCATATATTACAAGGACTACACACACCATATATTACATGGACTACACACACCGTATATTACAAGGACTACACACACCGTATATTACATGGACTACACACACCGTATATTACAAGGACTACACACACCATATATTACAAGGACTACACACACCATATATTACATAGACTACACACCATATATTACAAGGACTACACACACCATATATTACATAGACTACACACCATATATTACAAGGACTACACACACCATATATTACATTCACTACACACCATATATTACATAGACTACACACACCGTATATTACATAGACTACACACCATATATTACATGGACTACACACCATATATTACATTCACTACACACCATATATTACAAGGACTACACACACCATATATTACATAGACTACACACACCATATATTACATGGACTACACACACCCTATATTACATAGACTACACACACCATATATTACATGGACTACACACCATATATTACATGGACTACACACCATATATTACATTCACTACACACACCATATATTACATAGACTACACACATCATATATTACATAGACTACACACACCGTATATTACATGGACTACACACCATATATTACATGGACTACACACCATATATTACATTCACTACACACACCATATATTACAAGGACTACACACACCATATATTACAAGGACTACACACACCATATATTACAAGGACTACACACACCATATATTACATGGACTACACACACCATATATTACATTCACTACACACACCATATATTACAAGGACTACACACACCATATATTACATTCACTACACACACCATATATTACAAGGACTACACACACCATATATTACAAGGACTACACACACCATATATTACAAGGACTACACACACCATATATTACAAGGACTACACACACCATATATTACATAGACTACACACATCATATATTACATAGACTACACACACCGTATATTACATGGACTACACACCATATATTACATAGACTACACACACCGTATATTACATGGACTACACACCATATATTACATAGACTACACACATCATATATTACATAGACTACACACACCGTATATTACATAGACTACACACCATATATTACATGGACTACACACACCATATATTACATTCACTACACACCATATATTACATTCACCATATATTACATTCACTACACACACCATATATTACAAGGACTACACACACCATATATTACATAGACTACACACACCATATATTACAAGGACTACACACACCATATATTACAAGGACTACACACACCATATATTACATAGACTACACACATCATATATTACATAGACTACACACACCGTATATTACATGGACTACACACCATATATTACATAGACTACACACACCGTATATTACATGGACTACACACCATATATTACATAGACTACACACATCATATATTACATAGACTACACACACCGTATATTACATGGACTACACACCATATATTACATGGACTACACACACCATATATTACATTCACTACACACACCATATATTACAAGGACTACACACCATATATTACATGGACTACACACATCATATATTACATGGACTACACACACCGTATATTACAAGGACTACACACACCATATATTACATTCACTACACACCATATATTACATTCACCATATATTACATTCACTACACACACCATATATTACAAGGACTACACACACCATATATTACAAGGACTACACACACCATATATTACAAGGACTACACACACCATATATTACATTCACTACACACACCATATATTACATTCACTACACACACCATATATTACAAGGACTACACACACCATATATTACATTCACTACACACACCATATATTACAAGGACTACACACACCATATATTACAAGGACTACACACACCATATATTACAAGGACTACACACACCATATATTACATGGACTACACACACCATATATTACAAGGACTACACACACCATATATTACATGGACTACACACCATATATTACATGGACTACACACCATATATTACATGGACTACACACACCATATATTACATGGACTACACACACCATATATTACATGGACTACACACCATATATTACATGGACTACACACACCATATATTACATTCACTACACACACCATATATTACAAGGACTACACACACCATATATTACATGGACTACACACACCATATATTACATTCACTACACACACCATATATTACAAGGACTACACACACCATATATTACATGGACTACACACACCATATATTACATTCACTACACACACCATATATTACATTCACTACACACACCATATATTACATAGACTACACACACCGTATATTACATGGACTACACACCATATATTACATGGACTACACACACCATATATTACATGGTCTACACACATCATATATTACATAGACTACACACACCATATATTACATAGACTACACACACCGTATATTACATAGACTACACACCATATATTACATTCACTACACACCATATATTACATTCACTACACACCATATATTACATTCACTACACACCATATATTACATTCACTACACACCATATATTACATTCACTACACACCATATATTACATAGACTACACACCATATATTACATTCACTACACACCATATATTACATTCACTACACACCATATATTACATGGACTACACACATCATATATTACATGGACTACACACACCGTATATTACATTCACTACACACCATATATTACATGGACTACACACACCATATATTACATAGACTACACACACCGTATATTACATTCACTACACACCATATATTACATAGACTACACACCATATATTACATGGACTACACACCATATATTACATAGACTACACACCATATATTACATGGACTACACACCATATATTACATGGACTACACACACCATATATTACATGGACTACACACACCGTATATTACATTCACTACACACCATATATTACATGGACTACACACATCATATATTACATAGACTACACACACCGTATATTACATAGACTACACACCATATATTACATGGACTACACACCATATATTACAAGGACTACACACACCATATATTACAAGGACTACACACACCATATATTACATGGACTACACACCATATATTACATGGACTACACACATCATATATTACATGGACTACACACACCGTATATTACATAGACTACACACACCATATATTACATTCACTACACACACCATATATTACATTCACTACACACCATATATTACATTCACTACACACACCATATATTACATGGACTACACACCATATATTACATAGACTACACACACCATATATTACATAGACTACACACACCATATATTACATAGACTACACACACCGTATATTACATGGACTACACACCATATATTACATGGACTACACACCATATATTACATTCACTACACACACCATATATTACATAGACTACACACATCATATATTACATAGACTACACACACCGTATATTACATGGACTACACACCATATATTACATGGACTACACACCATATATTACATTCACTACAACACCATATATTACAAGGACTACACACACCATATATTACATGGACTACACACACCATATATTACATTCACTACACACACCATATATTACAAGGACTACACACACCATATATTACATTCACTACACACACCATATATTACAAGGACTACACACACCATATATTACAAGGACTACACACACCATATATTACAAGGACTACACACACCATATATTACATAGACTACACACATCATATATTACATAGACTACACACACCGTATATTACATGGACTACACACCATATATTACATAGACTACACACACCGTATATTACATGGACTACACACCATATATTACATAGACTACACACACCATATATTACATGGACTACACACACCATATATTACATAGACTACACACACCATATATTACATAGACTACACACACCATATATTACAAGGACTACACACCATATATTACAAGGACTACACACACCATATATTACAAGGACTACACACCATATATTACATTCACTACACACCATATATTACATTCACCATATATTACATTCACTACACACACCATATATTACAAGGACTACACACACCATATATTACAAGGACTACACACACCATATATTACAAGGACTACACACACCATATATTACATTCACTACACACACCATATATTACATTCACTACACACACCATATATTACAAGGACTACACACACCATATATTACATTCACTACACACACCATATATTACAAGGACTACACACACCATATATTACAAGGACTACACACACCATATATTACAAGGACTACACACACCATATATTACATGGACTACACACACCATATATTACAAGGACTACACACACCATATATTACAAGGACTACACACACCATATATTACATGGACTACACACCATATATTACATGGACTACACACCATATATTACATGGACTACACACACCATATATTACAAGGACTACACACACCATATATTACAAGGACTACACACACCAAATATTACATGGACTACACACACCATATATTACAAGGACTACACACACCATATATTACATGGACTACACACACCATATATTACATTCACTACACACACCATATATTACATTCACTACACACACCATATATTACATTCACTACACACACCATAAATTACATGGACTACACACACATCATATACAGTTGAAGTCGGAATTTTACATACACTTAGGTTGAAGTCATTAAAACTTGTTTTTCAACCACTCCACAAATTTCTTGTTAACAACTATAGTTTTGGCAAGTCGGTTAGGACATCTACTTTGTGCATGACACAAGTACTTTTTCCAACAATTGTTTACAGACAGATTATTTCACTTATAATTCAGTGTATCACAATTCCAGTGGGTCAGAAGTTTACATACACTAGATTGACTGTGCCTTTAAACAGCTTGGAAAATGCCAGATAATGATGTCATGGCTTTCAAAGCTTCTGATAGGCTAATTGACATCATTTGAGTCAATTGGAGGTGTACCTGTGGATGTATTTCAAGGCCTACCTTCAAACTCAGTGCCTCTTTGCTTGACATCATGGGAAAATCCAAAGAAATCATCACCATGACCTCAGAAAAGAAATTGTAGACCTCCACAAGTCTGGTTCATCCTTGAGAGCAATTTCCAAACGCCTGAATGTACCACCTTCATCTGTACAAACAATAGTATGCAAGTATAAACACCATGGGACCACGCAGCCATCATACCGCTCAGGATGAAGCGTACTTTGGTGCGAAAAGTGCAAATCAATCCCAGAACAGCAGCAAAGGACCTTGTGAAGATGCTGAAGAAAACAGGTACAAAAGTATCTATATCCACAGTAAAACGAGTCCTATTTCGACATAACCTGAAAGGCCGCTCAGCAAGGAAGAAGCCACTGCTCCAAAACCGCCATAAAAAAGCCAGACTACGGTCGTACTTTTTGGAGAAATGTCTTCTGGTCTGATGAAACAAAAATAGAACTGTTTGGCCATAATGACCATCGTTATGTTTGGAGGAAAAAGGGGGAGGCTTGCAAGCCGAAGAACACCATCCCAACCGTGAAGCACGGGGGTGGCAACATCATGTTGTGGGGGTGCTTTGCTGCAGGAGGGACTGGTGCACTTCACAAAATAGATGGCATCATGAGGTAGGAAAATGATGTGGATATATTGAAGCAACATCTCAAGACATCAGTCAGGAAGTTAAAGATTGGTTAGCAAATGGGTCTTCCAAATGGACAATGACCCCAAGCAGACTTCCAAAGTTGTGGCAAAATGGCTTAAGGACAACAAAGTCAAGGTATTGGAGTGGCCATCACAAAGCCCTGACCTCAATCCTATAGAAAATTTGTGGGTAGAACTGAAAAAGCGTGTGCAAGCAAGGAGGCCTACCAACCTGACTCAGTTACACCAGCTCTGTTTGGAGGAATGGGCCAAAATTCACCCAACTTATTGTGGGAAGCTTGTGGAAGGCTACCTGAAACGTTTGACCCAAGTGAAACAATTTAAAGGCAATGCTACCCAATACTAATTGAGTGTATGTAAACTTCTGACCCACTGGGAATGTGATGAAAGAAATAAAAGCTGAAATAAATCATTCTCTCTACTATTATTCTGACATTTCACATTCTTAAAATAAAGTGATGATCCTAACTGACTTAAGACAGGCAATTTTTTACTAGGATTAAATGTCAGGAATGTCATGTATTTGGCTATGGTGTATGTAAACTTCCGACTTCAACTGTATATACACACACACACACACACACACACACACACACACACACACACACACACACACACACACACACACAGAGAGAGAGACAGATATACATACATACACAGATATATAGACACACACACACACACACAGATATATACACACACACACAGAGAGAGAAAGATATACACACACACACACACACACACACACACACACACAAACACAGTTAGTGTATTCATCTACAGATAGCTAGGAGAGACAACCACATATCACAGTTAGTATATTCATCTTCAGATAGCTAGGAGAGACAACCACATATCACAGTCACAGTTAGTACATTAATCTACAGATAGCTAGGAGAGACAACCACATATCACAGTCACAGTTAGTATATTCATCTTCAGATAGCTAGGAGAGACAACCACATATCACAGTCATAGTCAGTACATTAATCTACAGATAGCTAGGAGAGACAACCACATATCACAGTCATAGTCAGTACATTCATCTTCAGATAGCTAGGTGGGACAACCACATATCACAGTCATAGTCAGTACATTCATCTACAGATAGCTAGGTGAGACAACCACATATCATAGTCACAGTTAGTGTATTCATCTACAGATAGCCAGGTGAGACAACCACATATCACAGTTAGTATATTCATCTTCAGATAGCTAGGAGAGACAACCACATATCACAGTCACAGTTAGTATATTCATCTTCAGATAGCTAGGAGAGACAACCACATACCACAGTTAGTACATTCATCTTCAGATAGCTAGGAGAGACAACCACATATCACAGTCACAGTTAGTACATTCATCTTCAGATAGCTAGGAGAGACAACCACATACCACAGTTAGTACATTCATCTTCAGATAGCTAGGAGAGACAACCACATATCACAGTCACAGTTAGTACATTCATCTTCAGATAGCTAGGTGAGACAACTACATATCATAGTCAGTACGTTCATCTTCAGATAGCTAGGAGAGACAACCACCAGTCACAGTCAGTACATTCATCTTCAGATAGCTAGGAGAGACAACCACATACCACAGTCACAGTTAGAGTATTCATCTTCAGATAGCTAGGAGAGACAACCACATATCACAGTCACAGTTAGTACATTCATCTTCAGATAGCTAGGAGAGACAACCACATATCACAGTTAGTACATTCATCTTCAGATAGCTAGGAGAGACAACCACATATCACAGTACATTCATCTACAGATAGCTAGGTGGGACAACCACATATCACAGTTAGTGTATTCATCTTCAGATAGCTAGGAGAGACAACCACATGTCACAGTCACAGTTAGTGTATTCATCTTCAGATAGCTAGGAGAGACAACCACATATCACAGTACATTCATCTTCAGATAGCTAGATGAGACAACCACATATCACAGTTAGTGTATTCATCTTCAGATAGCTAGGAGAGACAACCACATATCACAGTTAGTGTATTCATCTTCAGATAGCTAGGAGAGACAACCACATATCACAGTTAGTGTATTCATCTTCAGATAGCTAGGAGAGACAACCACATATCACAGTTAGTGTATTCATCTTCAGATAGCTAGGAGAGACAACCACATATCACAGTTAGTGTATTCATCTTCAGATAGCTAGGAGAGACAACCACATATCACAGTTAGTGTATTCATCTTCAGATAGCTAGGAGAGACAACCACATGTCACAGTCACAGTTAGTGTATTCATCTTCAGATAGCTAGGAGAGACAACCACATATCACAGTACATTCATCTTCAGATAGCTAGGAGAGACAACCACATGTCACAGTCACAGTTAGTACATTCATCTTCAGATAGCTAGGGACAAGTAAGCAACAGCAAAGTCAGAGTTAGTAGTAAAAAGCCTTTTGATATTCTGATTGTGTTTCCACAGGGAGAACCTTTGCCAGTGGGAGAAGATAGTGAATGGAGAGGAGGAGGACAGTGGAGTGAGAGGAGTGTGGGCTCCATCAGAGCCTGTTGACCCCAGGGCAGAGCCTGTTGACCCCAGGGCAGATCTTGTTGACCCCAGGGCAGAGCCCAGCACTGAGGAACTATCGAACCCCGACTCAGGCCCTGTGAAGGTGGACAACTGACTGGCAGTGAAGCCACTGCTCTCCCTCGCTAGTTTACAAGTCAATACGCCCTCAACACATTCCCTGCCATTAACAGGGACTACTTCCTGTCTGAACTGTTAGAGCCTCACTTCATGCTGAAACAGGAAGGAGGCGGACACATGCGTAGGGACTAGGGAAGGTGATTGGTGGATTTACAAACAAGGGGATTATTTTCAGGACCACACAGTTACCTCATTGGGTGAGGGAGGTGAGGAGGTAACCCTGACAGTGTTCATTGCTTCGTAGACACACGGATGGACGGCTGGAGGACAGCGGGGTCTTGTTCATTAGGCACGAAACGGAAGCTAACGGGCCGAAACAGGGAGGAACTACCCTGGACTTGTCCTTGAGGTGGGGACTCACCTGATGAACTCCACTGCTTGGGAACCAATTCATACCTGTCCAAACGGATCAGTATGTCTGTGGTGTGTTTTAGTTGGTTTGTTTTGAATAGATTTTAATTGTGTCTGGTTTGTTTTATGTTCCGGTCTTGTAATTTGCAGAGGCCTTAGTCTTTACACTCTAATCCTTTAAAAAGGTCAGGAGGTGTGAAATCTTGACTGTTTTTTGTTGTTGTAGTTTCAGACTTTATGAATGTGTCTGAAATGGCACCCTAATCCACTACATAGTGCACTACTTTTGACCGGAGCAATATGGGCCCTGTTCAAAAGTAGTGCACTGTATTGGTACTGTTTGTTTGCCTGCAGTGATAAACTGACTGACTTATCGCAAGCAAAACTACATGGGAAGAGGTGGTTGGCTCTCAAAGAGAGACAGAAAGAATGTATAGCATGTCGCAACGAATGTTCTAGAATGTTTTCTGTCACTTTGAGCAACAAAGTGTTTTTGCAGTACTTGAATGAAGTCATATCGAACATACACACAGCCTAGTCTATTCTATTCAGAGACAGCGTCTTGTGTTGAGCACAGACAGACAAAGTTAGTGTGACCAACAGAGCTGAGTTATTAGATCCTGTCAACGTTTAGCTAGTCGTGTCACACGAGAGTCACAATGTTCTATGCAGAAATAGCACCCAACACCCAGGCAGACCGGAGTTCAAATATTTTTTGAAATCATTTCAAATACTTCATCTGGGCTTGATTGAGTTTGCCTGGCACAATAAAACAAATAGAAGAGTTGCAAGTGTAAATCCTGCCCATCTGGCAATATATGCAGGCTAAAGCAATTGCTAAAAGTATTTGAAAGATTTCCAATAGTATTTAAACCTACCAGGTCTGCATCTCGCCACCACGCTACTTGCCCCTGGTGTTGCCTTGGCTTAGAGAAACAGTCTTTCTGACTAAAAGCCAGCCTTTTGACTGCCTGGTTAACAGAACCCAGAACCTTGGACAATCAGTCTTTTAGGTTCTAGAACCCATAACCTTGGGCAATCAGTCTTTTAGGTTCTAGAACCCAGAACGTTGGGTAATCAGTCTTTTAGGTTCTAGAACCCAGAACCTTGGGCAATCAGTCTTTTAGGTTCTAGAACCCAGAACCTTGGACAATCAGTCTTTTAGGTTCTAGAACCCAGAACCTTGGGCAATCAGTCTTTTAGGTTCTAGAACCCAGAACCTTGGGTAATCAGTCTTTTAGGTTCTAGAACCCAGAACCTTGGGCAATCAGTCTTTTAGGTTCTAGAACCCAGAACCTTGGGCAATCAGTTTTTTAGGTTCTAGAACCCAGAACCTTGGGTAATCAGTCTGTTTTTAAGCTCTAGTTGTAGACTGGTCCCAGATCTTTTTGTGCTGTCTTACCAACTAGAACAGCCCCTGAGTCAAGTCCAATGGTACATCTATTCTCTGTACTGCGTTCATAGCACACCAAGGCACAGGACAGACACGGACATTGCTACAATGTTGATTTAAAATGAATAGATATTGATTGATAGCCGGAAGATTATGTCAAGACAGCAGGCATAAGGAATAGTCTCTATAGGGTTGCACGTTTTCCTTAACTTTCCCCAAATTCCCCGCTTTCCCAGAAATCCTGGTTGAAAGACTCTTGGAATAACGAGGGAATAACGAAGGAATAACGAGGGAATAAGGAGGAAATCCAGGAATTCTTCAACCAGGATTTATGGAAAACCGTGGAATTTGGGGAAAGTTAACACGATTAATACAGTATCATTTGAAAACAATGATTTTGTGAATAATACTATATACCTCAATTAATCTAATATCGACAGTAAATTTCCTTTGATATTTTCCTTACAAATTTCCAGTTGTATTCATAAAACGTTTGAGATATATGTATGATAATCGGCCCGTAGCATTGTCACTTGCTTGTTCTATCCATACGGTCTCCTTGCTCCCTGTGCGCATCAGCCACATGTGCTGGAGCCTGTCCATGTCACATAAACAACAAAAGCCGGTGAGTGCATTTCTGATGTTGTCTTTTGCTTGCGATGTAGGGCCTGCTCTCTCAGTGATGACATTTTGTGCTGATAATCGGCCCGTAGGATCCAAACGATGCCGTCCCTTCCTCTCCGCTGTCTCACTGTTTCATTTGGTGGTGGCACAGGCACCTGCTCAGTGCGCACCGTTCTGGCTGTTTTTGCAGTTAGGCCTCGGGGGTGTAGGTTCAGGATGAGGCCTAGTCCTCGGGGGTGTAGGTTCAGGATGAGGCTTAGTCCTCGGAGGTGTAGGTTCAGGATGAGGCCTAGTCCTCGGAGGTGTAGGTTCAGGATGAGGACTAGTCCTCGGGGGTGTAGGTTCAGGATGAGGCCTAGTCCTCGGAGGTGTAGGTTCAGGATGCCTAGTCCTTGGGGGTGTAGGTTCAGGATGAGGCCTAGTCCTCGGAGGTGTAGGTTCAGGATGAGGCCTAGGCCTCGGGGGTGTAGGTTCAGGATGAGGCCTAGGCCTCGGGGGTGTAGGTTCAGGATGAGGCCTAGTCCTCGGAGGTGTAGGTTCAGGATGAGGCCTAGGCCTCGGGGGTGTAGGTTCAGGATGAGGCCTAGTCCTCGGAGGTGTAGGTTCAGGATGAGGCCTAGTCCTCGGAGGTGTAGGTTCAGGATGAGGCCTAGTCCTCGGAGGTGTAGGTTCAGGATGAGGCCTAGTCCTCGGAGGTGTAGGTTCAGGATGAGGCCTAGTCCTCGGAGGTGTAGGTTCAGGATGAGGCCTAGTCCTCGGAGGTGTAGGTTCAGGATGAGGCTTAGTCCTCGGGGGTGTAGGTTCAGGATGAGGCCTAGTCCTCGGAGGTGTAGGTTCAGGATGCCTAGTCCTCGGGGGTGTAGGTTCAGGATGAGGCCTAGTCCTCGGAGGTGTAGTTTCAGGATGAGGCATAGTCCTCGGGGGTGTAGGTTCAGGATGAGGCATAGTCCTCGGAGGTGTAGGTTCAGGATGAGGCTCAGAATCAGAAAAATAATCATCAGAGATGTCATGATTAATTTCTTCCATCTGAGCCGTTTCCATTCAGATCTTGTAGCAGAGCTAACACATCGTGTCTATCCATTCGTCTTGGTCTTCTTGTCATTGTAAATTACGCACACTCTCACTGTGTATTCCATGTAGGCCAGACTAGACTGATAAGGCCGCTTGGATTCGGTGGACTGATAGAGGGTACATACATATAGACCAGTACAATAGAATGGCCCTGTTCTTCATTCACCATTAGTTATGAGATACTTATGCATGGTTCACTTCTCCTCGCGTACCAACTCACCCATCATACTTTACTTAATTTATTTCATCTGTTGTTATACATTTGAAGTCGGAAGTTTACATACACCTTAGCCAAATACATTTAAACTCAGTTTTTCACAATTCCCTGCTGTCTTGGGTCAGTTAGGATCACTACTTTATTTTAAGAATGTGAAATGTCAGAATAATAGTAGAAAGAATGATTTATTTCAGCTTTTATTTCTTTCATCACATTCCCAGTGGGTCAGAAGTTTACATACACTCAATTAGTATTTGGTAGCATTGCCTTTAAATTGTTTAACTTGGGTGAAACGTGTCTGGTAGCCTTCTACAAGCTTCCCACAATAAGTTGGGTGAATTTTGGCCCATTCCTCCTGACAGAGCTGGTGTAACTGAGTCAGGTTTGTAGGCCTCCTTGCTTGCACACGCTTTACTGTAGGGAGAAGGAGGGGAGCAGGCCCTGCTGTAGGGAGAAGGAGCCGAGCAGGCCCTACTGTAGGGAGAAGGAGGGGAGCAGGCCCTACTGTTGGGAGAAGGAGGGGAGCAGGCCCTACTGTAGGGTGAAGGAGGGGTGCAGGCCCTACTGTAGGGAGAAGGAGGGGAGCAGGCCCTACTGTAGGGAGAAGGAGGGGAGCAGGCCCTACTGTAGGGAGAAGGAGCGGAGCAGGCCCTACTGTAGGGAGAAGGAGGGGAGCAGGCCCTACTGTAGGGAGAAGGAGCGGAGCAGGCCCTACTGTAGGGAGAAGGAGCGGAGCAGGCCCTACTGTAGGGAGAAAGAGGGGAGCAGGCCTTACTGTATGGAGAAGGAGGGGGGCAGGCCCTACTGTAGGGAGAAAGAGGGGGGCAGGCCCTACTGTAGGGAGAAGGAGAGGAGCAGGCCCCACTGTAGGGAGAAAGAGGGGAGCAGGCCCTACTGTAGGGAGAAGGAGGGGAGCAGGCCCTACTGTAGGGAGAAGGAGCGGAGCAGACCCTACTGTAGGGAGAAAGAGGGGAGCAGGCCTTACTGTATGGAGAAGGAGGGGGGCAGGCCCTACTGTAGGGAGAAAGAGGGGGGCAGGCCCTACTGTAGGGAGAAGGAGAGGAGCAGGCCCCACTGTAGGGAGAAAGAGGGGAGCAGGCCCTACTGTAGGGAGAAGGAGGGGAGCAGGCCCTACTGTAGGGAGAAGGAGGAGAGCAGGCCCTACTGTAGGGAGAAAGAAGGAGGGGAGCAGGCCCTACTGTAGGGAGAAGGAGCGGAGCAGGCCCTACTGTAGGGAGAAGGAGGGGAGCAGGCCCTACTGTAGGGAGAAGGAGGGGAGCAGGCCCTACTGTAGGGAGGAGGGGAGCAGGCCCTGCTGTAGGGAGAAGGAGCCGAGCAGGCCCTACTGTTGGGAGGAGGGGAGCAGGCCCTGCTGTAGGGAGAAGGAGCCGAGCAGGCCCTACTGTTGGGAGAAGGAGGGGGGCAGGCCCTACTGTAGGGAGAAAGAAGGAGGGGAGCAGGCCCTACTGTAGGGAGAAAGAAGGAGGGGAGCAGGCCCTACTGTAGGGAGAAGGAGGGGAGCAGGCCCTACTGTAGGGAGAAGGAGCGGAGCAGGCCCTACTGTAGGGAGAAGGAGCGGAGCAGGCCCTACTGTAGGGAGAAGGAGCAGAGCAGGCCCTACTGTAGGGAGAAGGAGCGGAGCAGGCCCTACTGTAGGGAGAAGGAGGGGTGCAGGCCCTACTGTAGGGAGAAGGAGGGGTGCAGGCCCTACTGTAGGGAGAAGGAGCGGAGCAGGCCCTACTGTAGGGAGAAAGAGGGGAGCAGGCCTTACTGTATGGAGAAGGAGGGGAGCAGGCCCTACTGTAGGGAGAAAGAGGGGGGCAGGCCCTACTGTAGGGAGAAGGAGAGGAGCAGGCCCTACTGTAGGGAGAAGGAGGGGGGCAGGCCCTACTGTAGGGAGAAGGAGGGGTGCAGGCCCTACTGTTGGGAGAAGGAGGGGAGCAGGCCCTACTGTAGGGAGAAGGAGAGGAGCAGGCCCCACTGTAGGGAGAAAGAGAGAAGCAGGCCCTACTGTAGGGAGAAGGAGGGGGGCAGGCCCTACTGTAGGGAGAAGGAGGGGTGCAGGCCCTACTGTAGGGAGAAGGAGCAGAGCAGGCCCTACTGTAGGGAGAAGGAGGGGAGCAGGCCCTACTGTATGGAGAAGGAGCAGAGCAGGCCCTACTGTAGGGAGAAGGAGGGGGGCAGGCCCTACTGTAGGGAGAAGGAGGGGTGCAGGCCCTACTGTAGGGAGAAGGAGCAGAGCAGGCCCTACTGTAGGGAGAAGGAGCAGAGCAGGCCCTACTGTAGGGAGAAGGAGCGGAGCAGGCCTTACTGTAGGGAGGAGGGGAGCAGGCCCTGCTGTAGGGAGAAGGAGCCGAGCAGGCCCTACTGTAGGGAGAAGGAGGGGAGCAGGCCCTACTGTAGGGAGGAGGGGAGCAGGCCCTACTGTAGGGAGAAGGAGGGGAGCAGGCCCTACTGTAGGGAGAAGGAGCAGAGCAGGCCCTACTGTAGGGAGAAGGAGCGGAGCAGGCCTTACTGTAGGGAGAAGGAGGGGAGCAGGCCCTATTGTAGGGAGAAGGAGGGGAGCAAGCCCTACTGTAGGGAGAAGGAGCGGAGCAGGCCTTACTGTAGGGAGAAGGAGGGGAGCAGGCCCTACTGTAGGGAGAAGGAGGGGAGCAGGCCCTACTGCAGGGAGAAGAAGGGGAGCAGGCCCTACTGTAGGGAGAAGGAGGGGAGCAGGCCCTACTGTAGGGAGAAGGAGAGGAGCAGGCCCTACTGTAGGGAGAAGGAGAGGAGCAGGCCCTACTGTCGGGAGAAGGAGGGGAGTAGGCCCTACTGTCGGGAGAAGGAGGGGGGCAGGCCCTACTGTCGGGAGAAGGAGGGGAGCAGGCCCTACTGTTGGGAGAAGGAGGGGAGCAGGCCCTACTGTTGGGAGAAGGAGGGGAGCAGGCCCTACTGTTGGGAGAAGGAGGGGAGCAGGCCCTGCTGTAGGGAGAAGGAGGGCAGCAGGCCCTACTGTAGGGAGAAGGAGCAGAGCAGGCCCTACTGTAGGGAGAAGGAGCAGAGCAGGCCCTACTGTAGGGAGAAGGAGGGGAGCAGGCCCGACTGAAGGGAGAAGGAGGAGAGCAGGCCCTACTGTAGGGAGAAGGAGCAGAGCAGGCCCTACTGTTGGGAGAAGGAGGGGAGCAGGCCCTACTGTTGGGAGAAGGAGCAGAGCAGGCCCTACTGTAGGGAGAAGGAGGGGAGCAGGCCCCACTGTAGGGAGGAGGGGAACAGACCCTACTGTAGGGAGAAGGAGGGGAGCAGTCCCTACTGTAGGGAGAAGGAGGGGGGCAGGCCCTACTGTTGGAGGGGAGCAGGCCCTACAGAGAATCCCAGTGGAGCCGACCAGGCAGACAGCAAGGGCAGTTCTTCGCTCCAGTGCCTTGCCGTTCACCTTCGGATCCCTGGGCCAGTCTACACTCAATCATAGGACCTTCTGAGTCTTCAGTAAAGCCTTCAAGGTTGAGACAGAGTCTGTGTCTCTCACATGGATAGGCAGATCATTGCATAAAAATAGAGCTCTATAGGAGAAAGCCCTGCCTCCAGCTGTTTGCTTAGAAATCCTAGGGACAATAAGGAGGCCTGCGTCTTGTGACCATAGCGTACGTGTAAGTATGTACGGCAGGACCAAATCATAAAGATGTAACGCTTTGTAGGTTAGCAGTAAAGCTTTGAAATCAGCCCTAGCTTTAACAGGAAGCCAGTGTAGAGAGGCTAGCGCTGGAGTAATATGATCAAATGTGTTGGTTCTAGTCAAGATTCTAGCAGCCGTGTTTAGCACCAACTGAAGTTTATTTAGTGATTCATCTACACCCCTCTACTGCTTTTTGGTTCCAGGTAGAACCCTTTTGGGTTCCGTGTAGAATCATCTGTGGAAAGTGTTCTACAGGGAACCCAAATGGGTTCAACCTGGAACCAAAAATGTTTTTTTCCCAAAGGGTTCTCCTATGGGGACATCCATAGAACCCTTTTAGGTTCTAGATAACACATTTTTTTCTAAGAGTGTATTACTGGTTATAGTTGTTATAGTTGTGTTTGTGATATGATTGTTAACACTGACAGTATGTTATATAGACTGATTTAGGACAAGTCAAGGACAGAGGGGGGCATGACTTTAAAAAAAGGCATAAAAAATGTAAAGTAATGATCAGTCCAAATGACTTGCTCAGCGGTTGAATTGGTTAAACACATTATTTTCATAAATGGTAATTTACCAATTCATTTGAATATTGAGGTGATGATTTGAGGCCAAATGCATCCCCTCCACACTACCACCACACACCACCACACTACCACCACACACCATCACCCCCACACTACCACCCCACACCATCACCCCACACCCCCACCCCACACCCCCACACCATCACCCCCACACCATCACCCCACACCACCACCCCACACCATCACCCCCACCATCACCCCACACCTCCACACTACCACCACACCATCCCCTCCACACTACCACCACACACCACCACACTACCACCACACACCATCATCCCACACCATCACCCCCACACTACCATCCCTCACCATCACCCCCACACCACCACCCAACACCGTCACCCCCACCATCACCCCACACCCCCACACCATCACCCCCACACTACCACCACACACCATCCCCCCACACCCCCACACCATCATCCCCACACTACCACCCCACACCATCACCGAACACTGTCACCCCCACCATCACCCCACACCACCACACTACCACCACACACCATCACCCCACACCACACCACCACCCCACACCATCACCCCCACACTACCATCCCTCACCATCACCCCCACACCATCACCCAACACCGTCACCCCCACACTACCACCCCACACCATCACCCCACACCACCACACTACCACCACACCATCACCCCCACACTACCACCCCACCCCACACCATCACCCCACACCACCACACTACCACCACACCATCACCCCCACACTACCACCCCACACCATCACCCCACACCACCACCCCACACCATCACACCACCACACCATCACCCCCACACTACCACCCCCACACCATCACCCCACACTACCATACCGCCACACCATCACCCCCACACTACCACCCCACACCATCACCCCCACACTACCACCCCGCACCATCAGCCCCACACTACCACCCCACACCATCACCCCACACTACCACACCATCACCCCACACCATCACCCCCACACCATCGCCCCACACTACCACCCCACTCCATCACCCCCACACCATCACCCCACACTACCACACCATCACCCCACACCATCACCCCCACAGCATCACCCCACACTACCACCCCGCACCATCACCCCACACTACCACACCATCACCCCACACTACCACACCATCACCCCACACTACCACACCACACCATCACCCCACACTACCACCCACACCATCACCCCCACACCATCAACCCCACACTACCACCCCACACCATCACCCCACACTACCACACCATCACCCCCACACAATCACCCCCACACCATCACCCCACACTACCACCCCACACCATCACCCCCACACCATCACCCCACACCATCACCCCACACCATCACCACCACACTACCACCCCGCACTATCACCCCCACACCATCACCCCACACCGTCAGCACCACACCATCACCCCACACTACCACCCCACACCATCACCCCACACCATCACCCCACACCATCACCCCCACACCATCACCCCCACACCATCACCCCACACTACCACCCCACACCATCACCCCACACCATCACCCCCACACTACCACCCCACACCATCACCCCCACACTACCACCCCACACCATCAGCCCCACACTACCACACCATCACCCCACACCACCACCCCACACCATCACCCCACACTACCACCCCACACCACCACACCATCACCCCCACACTACCACCCCACACCATTACCCCCACACCATCACCCCACACCACCACACTACCACCCCACACCATCACCATCACCCCACACCATCACCACCACACTACCACCCCACACCATCACCATCACCCCCACACTACCACCCCACACCATCACCCCACACTACCACCCTGCTTTTAACCTGGGTGCCAGTATTTTTATGCTATCATGCCAGCTCCTTGTCACTCATTGTCATGTGAATTAGCTGCTGCTAGCTGCGTTACTTTTCAGAACTGCTTCCAGTAGCTGTCAACCCAGAAGATCCACACCAATAGAATGACTACACCTAAACTGAACTGTACTGTTTGTCAGGGTTGGGGTCAATTCCAGTCAATTCAGGAAGCACACTGAAATTCCAATTGCATTTATCTTCAATGTTATTCAATGAGGAAAATGTGGAATTGGAATTTGGTTTATGTTTTGAATTGACTGAAATTGAAATGGAATTGACCCCAACCCTGACAAACAGTACAGTTAAGATTTGGCTGTATTCATTCTATTGGTGTGAATCTTTGTTGACAGGTACTGGACCCCAACCCTACTAGTTATCTGACAGGTACTGGACCCCAGCCCTGGTGGTTATCTGACAGGTACTGGACCCCAGCCCTGGTGGTTATCTGACAGGTACTGGACCCCAGCCCTGGTGGTTATCTGAACGGTACTGGACCCCAGCCCTGGTGGTTATCTGACAGGTACTGGACCCCAACCCTGGTGGTTATCTGACAGGTACTGGACCCCAGCCCTGGTGGTTATCTGACAGGTACTGGACCCCAACCCTACTGTTTATCTGACAGGTACTGGACCCCAACCCTACTGTTTATCTGACAGGTACTGGACCCCAGCCCTGGTGGTTATCTGACAGGTACTGGACCCCCGCCCTGTTGGTTATCTGACAGGTACTGGACCCCCGCCCTGGTGGTTATCTGACAGGTACTGGACCCCCGCCCTGGTGGTTATCTGACAGGTATTGGACCCCAGCCCTGGTGGTTATCTGACAGGTACTGGACCCCAGCCATGGTGGTTATCTGACAGGTACTGGACCCCAGCCCTGGTGGTTATCTGACAGGTACTGGACCCCAGCCCTAGTGGTTATCTGACAGGTACTGGACCCCAGCCCTGGTGGTTATCTGACAGGTACTGGACCCCAGCCCTACTGTTTATCTGACAGGTACTGGACCCCAACCCTGCTGTGTATCTGATTTTATCAATATACAGTATTAGGTGTGTATGATCAAATCAGTCACATTTTATTAATCACGTGCTTGGTAAACAACAGGTGTGGACTAACAGTGAAATGCTTACTGACGGGCTCTTCCCAACAACGCACAGAGAAACAACATAGAAATAGAATAGAAAAGCAACAAAAACGTAATAATTCAAGTAACAATAGGTACACAATGAGTAACGATAACTTGGCTACATACAAGGGGTACCAGTCAATGTGCAGGGGTAGGAGTTAATAACTTGGCTAAATACAGGGGGTACCACCTCTGAGTCAATTTGCAGGGGCCGGAGGTAATAACTTGGCTAAATACAAGGGGTACCAGTACTGAGCCAATGTGCAGGGGTAGGAGGTAATAACTTGGCTAAATACAAGGGGTACCAGTACTGAGCCAATTTGCAGGTGTACGAGGTAATTGAGGGATATATGTACATATAACTAGGAATAAAGTGGCAGATAATAAACAGTAGCTGCAGCGTATGTGATTAGTCAAAAAAAGTTTGTGCAAAAAGGGTCAATGCAGAATGTCTGGGTAGCTATTTGGTAAACAATTGAACTAACTATTTAGCAGTTTTAGGGCTTGGGGGTAGAAGCTGTTCAGGGTCCTGTTGGTTCCAGACTTGGTGCATCGGTGCTGCTTGCTGTGCAGTAGCAGAGAGAACAGTCTAGGACTTGGGTGATAATGCAGTAGCAGAGAGAACAGTCTTTGACTAGGGTGATAATGCAGTAGCAGAGAGAACAGTCTATGACTTGGGCGATAATGCAGTAGCAGAGAGAACAGTCTATGACTAGGGTGATAATGTAGTAGCAGAGAGAACAGTCTATGACTTGGGTGATAATGCAGTAGCAGAGAGAACAGTCTATGACTAGGCGATAATGCATACATGCTGGAATTTAATTAGGACAAAGCACGCTGTATGCTTTATATGGTGCTAACTTACAATGGCAGTCATGCACTTTTCTGTGTGTGTGTGTGTGTGTGTGTGTGTGTGTGTGTGTGTGTGTGTGTGTGTGTGTGTGTGTGTGTGTGTGTGTGTGTGTGTGTGTGTGTGTGTGTGTGTGTGTGTGTGTGTGTGTGTGCAAGTGAATGCGTACGTGTGTGTTTGAGCTTTTGACTGCCCCCCCTCCCTTCACTTCCTCCCTCCACCCCCACTTGTATGTCAGGGAGGCCTCACTGCACTGTCCCTCTTTACTTCCCAGCACCAGTCATCTATCCTGCCTGTCTCCCAAATGACACCCTATCCTATATAAAGTGCTAACATTTTCACCAGGGTCCATAGGGCTCTAGTCTATATAGGGTTTAGGGTACCATTTAGGATGCATCCTATTTCTGCACTATGTTTAGCTTTTATTATAATCATTATTATTATCAATGATTATTATATTATTAATGCTATTATTATGACTATTGTTATTTTCTTAATTGGAGTTTAAATTAACTTATATTTTTTTATACAAAGAAAAAAAGATGTTTGGCCTTTTTGTTTTGTACAAAGTGAACATGAAGAGAAACAGAACGGTTTAGACATGTTTTAATACTTGTTATAAGAATGGTAACAATACATGTTATAACTGTTATATGAATGTCTAAGACATCTTATAATAACTGTTATAAGAATGGTAACAATACATGTTATAACTGTTATATGAATGTCTAAGACATCTTATAATAACTGTTATACGAATGGTCTAGATATGATGTAACTGTTATAAGAATGTTCTCATCGTGTTATAACTGTTATAAGGATGTTCTCATCGTGTTATAACTGTTATAAGGATGTTCTCATCGTGTTATAACTGTTATAAGGATGTTCTCAACGTGTTATAACTGTTATAAGGATGTTCTCATCGTGTTATAACTGTTATAAGAATGTTCTCATCGTGTTATAACTGTTATAAGAATGTTCTCAACGTGTTATAACTGTTATAAGAATGTTCTCATCGTGTTATAACTGTTATAAGGATGTTCTCATCATGTTATAACTGTTATAAGAATGTTCTCATCGTGTTATAACTGTTATAAGAATGTTCTCATCGTGTTATAACTGTTATAAGAATGTTCTCATCGTGTTATAACTGTTTTAAGAATGTTCTCATCGTGTTATAACTGTTATAAGGATGTTCTCATCGTGTTATAACTGTTATAAGGATGTTCTCATCGTGTTATAACTGTTATAAGAATGTTCTCATCATGTTATAACTGTTATAAGAATGTTCTCATCGTGTTATAACTGTTATAAGAATGTTCTCAACGTGTTATAACTGTTATAAGAATGTTCTCAACGTGTTATAACTGTTATAAGGATGTTCTCAATGTGTTATAACTTATAAGAATGTTCTCATCGTGTTATAACTGTTATAAGAATGTTCTCATCATGTTATAACTGTTATAAGAATGTTCTCAACGTGTTATAACTGTTATAAGGATGTTCTCATCATGTTATAAATGTTATAAGAATGTTCTCAACGTGTTATAACTGTTATAAGGATGTTCTCAATGTGTTATAACTGTTATAAGAATGTTCTCATCGTGTTATAACTGTTATAAGGATGTTCTCAATGTGTTATAACTGTTATAAGAATGTTCTCATCGTGTTATAACTGTTATAAGAATGTTCTCATCGTGTTATAACTGTTATAAGAATGTTCTCATCGTGTTATAACTCTTATAAGAATGGTGTAGACAAGTTCTAATAACTGTTATAAGAATGTGTCTAGACGTGTTATAACTGTTATAAAAATGGTCTAGACGTGTTATAACTCTTATAGGAATGGTGTATACATGTTATAATAACCGTTATCAGAATTGTCTATACGTGTTATAACCGTTATAAGAATTGTCTATACTTGTTATAAGAATTGTCTATAGTTGGTTTAAGAATGGTCTAGACGTGTCATAAGAATGGTCTAGACGTGTTATAACTGAGGAATGTCTCAACTGTAAATGTAAGAGAGCAGGAATGATGATGAGTTTTATAAAAAAAATCTTGAAAACACTCAATGTCCTTTCCTGTGTGAGCTTTCGTAACTGTTTCACAGTGCTTCATAACTGTAATGTCTGTTTTAGCTACTAAAAGCCTAGAATGAGGCTGAAAAGCTGCCGCACGGCGCGCAACCATTCTGGAGGGACGCCGCCCTCCCAATTGCTCTTTGCAAACTGGGATAAATCAAATCAAATCGGATTTGTGACATGCTCCGAATACAACAGGTGTAGACCTTAAAGTGAAATTCTTACTTACAAGCCCTTAATCAACAATGCAGTTTTAAGAAAAATACGTGTTTAGAAGGTATTTACTAAAATAAACTCGAGTAAAACATAAAGAAAGAAAGAAAAGGAAAAAGCAAAGGAAAAATAACAAAAAATGAAGGAGCAACAATATAATAACAGTAGCGAGGCTATATACAGGGTATTACGGTACAGAGTCGATGTGGAGGCTATATACAGGGTATTACGGTACAGAGTCAATGTGGAGGCTATATACAGGGTATTACGGTACAGTCAATATGGAGGCTATATACAGGGGGTACCGGTACAGAGTCAATGTGGAGGCTATATACATGGTGTTACGGTACAGAGTCAATGTGGAGGCTATATACAGGGTGTTACGGTACAGATTCAATGTAGAGGCTATATACAAGGTATTACGGTACAGAGTCAATGTGGACGCTATATACAGGGGGTACCGGTACAGAGTCAATGTGGAGGCTATATACAGGGGGTACCGGTACAGAGTCAATGTGGAGGCTATATACAGTGGGTTCCGGTACAGAGTCAATGTGGAGGCTAAATACAGAGGGGTACCAGTACAGAGTCAATGTGGAGGCTATATACAGGGGGTACCAGTACAGAGTCAATGTGGAGGCTATATACAGGGGGTACCGGTACAGAGTCAATGTGCGGGGGCACAGGTTAGTCGAGATTATTGAGGTAACATGTACAGTACCAATTAAAAGTTTGGACACACCAACTCATTCAAGGGTTTTTCTTCATTTTTTCACTATTTTCTACATTGTAAAAAAGTAGTGAAGATATCAAAACTATGAAATAACAAATATGGAATCATGTAGTAACGAAAAAAGTGTTAAACAAATCAAAATATATGTTATATTTGAGATGCTTCAAAGTACCCACCCTTTGCCTTGAGAGAGTCACTGGTACTTCCTGCTTTAGTTTTTGCCCTTAAGCAGGAATCAGGAGGATAGAGTTATGGTCAGATTTGCCAAATGGAGGGTGAAGGAGAGCTTTGTATGAGTCTCTGTGTGTGGAGTAAAGGTGTTCTAGAGTTTTTCCCCCCTATAATTGTGCGTGTAACATGCTGGGAGAAATGAGGTAAAACGTATTTAAGTTTCCCTGCATTAAAGTCCCCGGCCACTAGGAGCGTCTCCTCTGGATGAGTATTTTCTTGCTTATGGCGTTATACAGCTGGTTGAGTGTCGTCTTAGTGCCAGCATCGGTTTGTGGTGGTAAATAGACAGCTACAAAAAATAACGATGAAAACTCTCTTGGTAAATACTGTGGTCTACAGCTTATCATGAGATACTCTACCTCAGGCGAGCAAAACCTTGAGACTTCCTAAATATTAGATTTTGTGCACCAGCTGTTATTGACAAATAGACACAGACCTCCACCCCTTGTTTTAACGGAGGCAGATGTTCTATCTTGCCGATGGACCGAAAACACAGCCAGCTGTATGTTATCCATGTTGTCGTTCAGCCACGAATCGGTGAAACAAAGGATATTACAGTTTTTAATGTCCCATAGAATAGTGTTGATCGGAGCTCATCCATTTTGTTATCCAATGATTGCATGTTGGCTAATAGGACTGATGGTAGATGGGGGTTCACTCACTCTCCGTCGGATCCATCTATCATTAGGTCTGGGAATATTATAATGTTGCCAGCAAGGAATACAGAAAGATATCATGTGCTCCATTTCAATTATTTTACTTCTTCTTGATGATAAAATAGTTTATCATCTGCCAAACGCAATAGTTCTGTAAACCTAAAAGTGTGAAGGTGTTGGCTTCTTTGTTGAAATGGCGTGTTGGCTTCTTTGTTGAAATGGCGCGTGTGGGTTACTTAAGCAATAAGGCCCGAGGGGGTGTGGTATATGGCCAATATACCACGGCTAAGGGCTGTTCTTAGCGCGACGCAACTCGGAGTGCCTGGATACAGCCCTTAGCCGTGGTATATTGGCCAATTACCACAAATCCCAGAGGTGTCTTATTGTTATTATCAACTGGTTACCAACGTAATTAGAGCAGTAAAAATAAATGCTTTGTCATACCCGTGGTATATTGTCTGATATACCATGGCTGTAAGCCAATCAGCATTCAAGGCTAGAACCAGACAGTTTATAATTCCATTAGTTACAACACCCGGTACAGGGATGGCTAACTCAGGAAATTCCTTTGGTCTCTACTGAGTTAGGTAAATCAGCTTTAAGTTTTTGTTGCAAATTATTTATTTATTTTCTGAAATGTGATGGTTTGGTGCCTCTTGGCCAATTCAGAATGCTGATTGAGGACCTTTTTACTGATGAATGTGTTAGTTTTTTTATGAACGTGTTTTTCTTTTTTTCTGCTTGCATTTTGTATTTTTATTTTGATGTGTGTATTTTTTCAGGGCTCGTATAATTCAGGGCTCATCTGTAAAAGAGACCTTGGTCTCAGTATGACTCCCCGATAAAATAAAGGTTAAATAAAATTAACTTCCGCCACCGTGTGTTGACGCGCGGTATCCCCTGACAACCGTCTGGGGAAAACAGGAATCTTTTCTCCGAACTTTTCTCTTCACCTCTGGGCAGACAGACGCGGGTGAGTACAGTAGATCATGCTTCGGCAATATGATGTTGGTGTAGTTATTTCGTGCGAATTACAGTGTTTATGTCGTCTCAAGAAACGTTTAGCTGTAGTTTACTTATTTGCGTGCCTGCGTGCGTGCTTTGCGCCAATCTATGTAAACTCATGGATTTGACTTTCCCAAATTACAGCGCTTGCTAGACAAATAATCTGCACATGATGGACATCTACCGTGAAATGCAGTGTAATTATTAACAGAGCAAAATGCTAATCATGTTTCTAGGTAGAGCTTTCAACAAGGTCAATGAATAGAATATGTGCAAGTTAGAGGCTATAGATATTCTGAGTAGGCAATTTATTTATTTTTTTATTTAACCTTTATTTAACTAGGCAAGTCAGTTAAAGAACAAATTCTAATTAACGATGATGGCTTACCCCGCGCTAGGCCAATTGTGCGCCGCCCTATGGGACTCCCAATTACGGCCGGATGTGATACAGCCTGGATTCGAACCAGGGACTGTAGTGATGCCTCTTTCACTGAGAAACAGTGCTTTAGACTGCTGCGCCATTCGGGGGCCCACTCGGCAATACTTTGCTACATTTAACATGCTAGTCCTTAAGCAGAAAGAGAGACTTGCTGTTAGTGCTTTCATCTTAAAACGGCATAATATTTAGCCTACAATGACCCCAAAAAAAGCACACATCTTTCCAATACCACATTCAAGTTCCTTCCCGCCCTCCTCTCAGCCAGCCATGTCTACCAAGGCTACCACCCCTAACAAGCCTCGGATGCTGAGGGTATCTGACGTACGCCGGGAGCTCCGGAGCCTTCTCCTGGGGGCAGAGATGGCTCACAAGGCTGACATCCAAACATACAGCTGTGGCCACCTGAGCCCTTACGCCCTGAGCCAGACCCAGCCCCACCGGAGGAGGACAGAGGAACCAATCTGGGAGATGTCTGAGGTCTTTCCCCCACTGTTCACTTTCTATATTCAGTACCCTTTTGCAGAAAAATGCATTGAAAGTATAGAGAGCATTACTTTTTTTTCACGGGCGAGCAGCGTTTACCCACCAATTTGTTTTACCATTACATCACTGCTTACAATGACACAACAACAATCACATACAACAACAACAAAGCCTAACATCAACATATTCATTATCTCTAGGTCCAGGACAGAGAGAAGGATGAGGAGGAAGGCCTGAATCCCAGTCCTTTTACGCAACGCCTACAGAGACAAACCAAGATGGCCGCCAACATCGAGAAGATGACGGAAGCCATGTTTGACTTCACTGTCGCCAAGGGCCTAAAACCTACAGTCTTGAAACCTGGGCAGCATGAAAGCCTTACTGGCACACAGAGAGGAATGAAGGGAGAGGAAGGAGAAGAAAGAGAGAGGAGGAGGAAAACAAGTCTCAAGATGGTTCTGGACACCTCTGAGCTCTTCCTGGTCAAACCCAGCGTAGCATCACAGACCAAACCTCCTGGAGGTGTTGAGGAGGGGAGCCAGGATAGGTAAGGACAATAATAATAAATAAAGCGGTGAGCAGCAATGAACGGGGTTCACAGGATGAAAGAAAGGACACAAGATCATTATGATAATGATGTGTAAGCATTACTAGGGCTGTTAGGGTGAACGTATTACCGCCACTCCGGCAGTCACGAGTCATGACCGCAGTCAAATTCCATGTGACTGTTTAGTCACGGTAACTAGGCTTCTCCAAGCTCTGATGCTGCTGATGGTCATTAGTAGCCTACCAAACTTGCTAACTGCCTGGTACTCAGCACTCTATTATCCCTGTAATCACTCTGACATCAATGCAAATTTAATTTGAAAATAAAAATCAAACACTTCATGAGAGCCCATGAGCTCATGTTGCGCAACATTTCTATAGGCTAGAGAAAACAGGGTGATGGCCTCTTAAAAAGAGGAGGCTCCCATAAGCTTTCTATAGGCCTACGTTCCTAATATTAAACATATTGCTTCTCTGGCATGAAAATGAACCACGGGAATAGCGTCCTCCATTCGCTATTTAAGTGCATAGATGACATGTATTTTTTTATATGATAATAGTCCATTCTAAATCAAAACAAATTTCACACATATTATTTAGTATATGTAAGGACAATATTAAATCAAGAATAGTCTAATGGGGGACAATATTCGCCTATCACTAATGTTTGCTAACTAACAGTATGCTTTGCAATAAAAATGACTTTCTGACAAAATTAGAAACTTATATCTAGAAAATGTAGTTAGATTCTTACCCGTATAATGCATGCATGTGTCACGGCAGACTGGAACCATTTAACTCCTTTTTGTTCGTAGCTACATCTTATTTGGCCAGCTTTGTGTCAAGTCACTACGGTTCACACTGATTGTGGCGTGTGCAGAATGTAGCTCATCACTTTTTCCAACTGATCTCTCGATGTTGGAATCGATGTTAAATTCAGGGCATCAATGTTGTTGAGAAAAGTAGCTAAACTTTTCTAGTTCTCGATGGCTAATGTTATATCTTTCAAAAACGGTCCGTTGGATAGGACTGTCAACACATACTGAACAGCTAACATTATAGACAGAAGCGCGCTACATGGCAGACCAATCCAAACTCATCTCCCGGCATGTCCAGCCTATACATTATCTCAGCCAATCATGGCTAGTGGGAAGGTTCCTCACTTTTTCCATGGCTAAACCAACTAGGCTCGTAATTTAACAATTTTATTCGTATTTATGTATGGAATACGAGTTTGTTATTAAGGCACATGAAAGTTCATGTTCCAGAAGGCATTTCTGCAAAAAAATGCATTTGGATTTAAAAATATATATAATTACATTCAAATGCTGCTCCTGTGACGTGAGACATACGCCTAATTTCCTGAAACGAGTCACATATTTATTTCTCCACAGAATAGGTCACATTTTGTACTGTGGGGGATAGTAGATTGACATAGGCTAGTGCTCATTTTGTTGGCTGAAGAAAAGTAAATGTGGACAGTTCTTCCAGTATCTTCAATATGTGTCTCAGAATTGGATACGGACACGCGCAGTTGTGTCCCCGATGTGTCTGTCTTCACTTGTAGCCAGTGCGAATGACCCAATGTGAGAAAGACCAAATGGCCGTAAAAGGCATGGAATTTTTTATGGGGCATTACGGCATCACACAAAGGGGATGCCGCCAGGAAATTTGAGGCATTATCAAGTGCTTGTTGAATTGTGAATGAGAGACTGATGAAGTGTGTACAGCCTGCTCAATAAAAAAAAGCACAGCTCATGTCTTTCATGCAGCTTTTTTCAAATCGTCATTAGAGTCACATCATGCAGCCTTAGAATGTATTAAAAATCAAAACATATAGCCTAATGTTTGTATCACAACTAAAGTTAAATTATAACTCTACATGAATCATATAGGAGGACCTGTTTCTTTGTTAACCGCTCAACACAGAATAGCCGATTGTGCTCACTCCCTCAAATCGTTTGGAGAAAATATACTTTCTATTTTATTCAGTTTTGTTCAATTATATTCTTCATACTATAAAATATATATATTAATTTTTTACTTCATTTAACTAGGCAAGTCAGTTAAGAACAAATTCATATTTACAATGACGGCCTACCCCGGCTAAACCTGGACGAACGCTGGGCCAATTGTGCGCCGCCCTATGGGACTCCCAATCACGGCCGGATGTGATACAGCCTGGATTCGAACCAAGGACTGTAGTGACGCCTCTTGCACTGAGATGTAGTGCCTTAAACCGGGAGCCCAAATGCCACGGAATTCTAACACCCACGGTACTGATGTATAAAAAATAAACACTGCACATTACACACTCAACACATACACACTAAAAACAAATGGTTCTATATAGAGCAAAATAAGGGTTATTTGGCTTGTAACCATAGCGGAACCCTTTTTGGTGCTATATAGAACCTTTTTTTGAAGGTTCTATAAAGTACTGTGCTTATAAGATTCTAAATGGAACATGTAGGGTGGTATAAAGGTTCTATAGAGAACAATTAAAAAAGGTTCTATTTAGCACCAAAAAAGGGTTCCGCTATGGTTACAACCCTTTTTTATGGTTCTTTATAGAACTTTCATGGAGAATGGTTCTATAAAGAACATTTCTCAATCTCTAAGGTTCTTTGTAGAACCACCCAGGTTTGTTTTATTCTGTTTTAACATCCATATTATATTGTTAAATTTCCATAGGTTTTATTATTGTGTTTATTGAGAAGTTGAATCAGGTGTTCTAGCTCTAGAACAGCTGGGGGTCACTGAGGAGAGAAGTGAGAACTACTGACTTAGTAACCATTCTCAGTTGACACAAGGCCATCCACAAGTCTTTCACAAGACACCGTCACTAGCCGTAGTCATATATAACATGTAACAGCATAACACAACAGATTAGATCAACTGGAATGACACTCTCATTCACAGTTGAATGACACTCTCTCTCCCGGTTGAATGACACTCTCACTCACGGTTGAATGACACTCTCTCTCACGGTTGAATGACACTCTCACTCACGGTTGAATGACACTCTCACTCACGGTTGAATGACACTCTCACTCACTGTTGAATGACACTCTCTCTCACTGTTGAATGACACTCTCTCTCACGGTTGAATGACACTCTCTCTCACGGTTGAATGACACTCTCACTCACGGTTGAATGACACTCTCACTCACTGTTGAATGACACTCTCACTCACTGTTGAATGACACTCTCACTCACGGTTGAATGACACTCTCACTCACGGTTGAATGACACTCTCACTCACGGTTGAATGACACTCTCACTCACGGTTGAATGACACTCTCACTCACGGTTGAATGACACTCTCACTCACGGTTGAATGACACTCTCTCTGACGGTTGAATGACACTCACTCACTGTTGAATGACACTCTCACTCACGGTTGAATGACACTCTCACTCACTGTTGAATGACACTCTCACTCACTGTTGAATGACACTCTCACTCACTGTTGAATGACACTCTCTCTCACGGTTGAATGACACTCTCACTCACGGTTGAATGACACTCTCTCTCACGGTTGAATAACACTCACTCACTGTTGAATGACACTCTCTCTCACGGTTGAATGACACTCTCTCTCACGGTTGAATGACACTCTCTCTCACGGTTGAATGACACTCTCACTCACGGTTGAATGACACTCTCACTCACGGTTGAATGACACTTCACTCACTGTTGAATGACACTCTCACTCACGGTTGAATGACACTCTCACTCACTGTTGAATGACACTCTCACTCACTGTTGAATGACACTCTCACTCACGGTTGAATGACACCCTCACTCACGGTTGAATGACACCCTCACTCACGGTTGAATGACACCCTCTCTCACGGTTGAATGACACCCTCACTCACGGTTGAATGACACTCTCACTCACGGTTGAATGACACTCTCACTCACGGTTGAATGACACTCTCACTCACTGTTGAATGACACTCTCTCTCACTGTTGAATGACACTCTCTCTCACGGTTGAATGACACTCTCTCTCACGGTTGAATGACACTCTCACTCACGGTTGAATGACACTCTCACTCACGGTTGAATGACACTCTCACTCACTGTTGAATGACACTCTCACTCACGGTTGAATGACACTCTCACTCACGGTTGAATGACACTCTCACTCACGGTTGAATGACACTCTCACTCACGGTTGAATGACACTCTCACTCACGGTTGAATGACACTCTCACTCACGGTTGAATGACACTCTCTCTGACGGTTGAATGACACTCTCACTCACTGTTGAATGACACTCTCTCTCACGGTTGAATGACACTCTCACTCACTGTTGAATGACACTCTCACTCACTGTTGAATGACACTCTCTCTCACTGTTGAATGACACTCTCTCTCACGGTTGAATGACACTCTCACTCACGGTTGAATGACACTCTCTCTCACGGTTGAATAACACTCACTCACTGTTGAATGACACTCTCTCTCACGGTTGAATGACACTCTCTCTCACGGTTGAATGACACTCTCTCTCACGGTTGAATGACACTCTCACTCACGGTTGAATGACACTCTCACTCACGGTTGAATGACACTTCACTCACTGTTGAATGACACTCTCACTCACGGTTGAATGACACTCTCACTCACGGTTGAATGACACTCTCACTCACTGTTGAATGACACTCTCACTCACGGTTGAATGACACCCTCACTCACGGTTGAATGACACCCTCACTCACGGTTGAATGACACCCTCACTCACGGTTGAATGACACTCTCACTCACGGTTGAATGACACTCTCACTCACGGTTGAATGACACTCTCACTCACGGTTGAATGACACTCTCACTCACTGTTGAATGACACTCTCTCTCACTGTTGAATGACACTCTCTCTCACTGTTGAATGACACTCTCACTCACGGTTGAATGACACTCTCACTCACGGTTGAATGACACTCTCACTCACTGTTGAATGACACTCTCACTCACGGTTGAATGACACTCTCACTCACGGTTGAATGACACTCTCACTCACGGTTGAATGACACTCTCACTCACGGTTGAATGACACTCTCACTCACGGTTGAATGACACTCTCACTCTCGGTTGAATGACACTCTCACTCACGGTTGAATGACACTCTCACTCACGGTTGAATGACACTCTCTCTGACGGTTGAATGACACTCTCACTCACTGTTGAATGACACTCTCTCTCACGGTTGAATGACACTCTCTCTCACGGTTGAATGACACTCTCACTCACTGTTGAATGACACTCTCACTCACTGTTGAATGACACTCTCTCTCACTGTTGAATGACACTCTCTCTCACGGTTGAATGACACTCTCACTCACGGTTGAATGACACTCTCTCTCACGGTTGAATAACACTCACTCACGGTTGAATGACACTATCACTCACGGTTGAATGTCACTCACTCACGGTTCAATGACACTCACTCACGGTTCAATGACACGCTCACTCACGGTTGAATGACACTCTCACTCACAGTTGCACAAAAAGAGCTGTGAGTGAGCCACGGCCCTAAATATTCTAGAATATTCTATTCTAGTAACATTTTAGTAATTTAGCAGATGCTCTTATCCAAAGTGACTAACAGTAGTGAGTTCATACATATTGGTACTGGTCCCCCTGGTCCCCCAACCCTGGCATTGCAAGCACTATGCTCTACCAACTGAGCCACATAGGACCCATCACTAAAATATATATATATATTTACTGCAAATAACAATTGAAGGGCTGAAAGGGTTCTTTCGGTCAGTGTGGTTCCACATAGAACCCTTCCCAAAGCACCGTTGAGGAGTCCTCATGTTTTAGTGTGACATAGGCCTTCCGGTCACATTCATTGGACATTAAATAAAAGGTGAAAAAGAGACTGCACACTGCATTCTATTCTCTTCATCAGGTCAGACCGGCACCTGCTCAGGAACAATGGATTGCAATTATATGTTTTCTTATAAATTGCACATGTTGTCCTTGTCTTACTAATATATTATAGTATATTCCATTTAGCAGACACTTTTATCTAAAGCGACTAACAGACAGTCATGCATGCATTTTACGTATGGGTGGCCTCAGCGGGGTGGCCTTTAACCCTTGACCTTTGGCGTCGCACGCGCTATGCTCTACCGTCTGAGCCACACAGGACCCTCTTACACATCACAGGACCCTCTTACACATCACAGGAGCCTCTTACACATGATAGGAGCCTCTTACACATCACAGGAGCCTCTTACACATCACAGGAGCCTCTTACACATCATAGGAGCCTCTTACACATCATAGGAGCCTCTTACATATCACAGGAGCCTCTTACACATGATAGGAGCCTCTTACACATGATAGGAGCCTCTTACACATCACAGGAGCCTCTTACACATGATAGGAGCCTCTTATACATGATAGGAGCCTCTTACACATCACAGGAGCCTCTTACACATGATAGGAGCCTCTTATACATCATTCTTTGGTCAATGATCCACAGGTACTGGTTCACTCAGTCTCACCTGGTCCATCTACAGGTACTGGTTTACTCAGTCTCACCTGGTCCATCTACAGGTACTGGTTCACTCAGTCTCACCTGGTCCATCTACAGGTACTGGTTCACTCAGTCTCACCTGGTCCATCTACAGGTACTGGTTCACTCAGTCTCACCTGGTCTATCTACAGGTACTGGTTCACTCAGTCTCACCTGGTCTATCTACAGGTACTGGTTCACTCAGTCTCACCTGGTCCATCTACAGGTACTGGTTCACTCAGTCTCACCTGGTCCATCTACAGGTACTGGTTCACTCAGTCTCACCTGGTCCATCTACAGGTACTGGTTCACTCAGTCTCACCTGGTCCATCTACAGGTACTGGTTCACTCAGTCTCACCTGGTCCATCTACAGGTACTAGTTCACTCAGTCTCACCTGGTCCATCTACAGGTACTGGTTCACTCAGTCTCACCTGGTCCATCTACAGGTACTGGTTCACTCAGTCTCACCTGGTCTATCTACAGGTACTGGTTCACTCAGTCTCACCTGGTCTATCTACAGGTACTGGTTCACTCAGTCTCACCTGGTCCATCTACAGGTACTGGTTCACTCAGTCTCACCTGGTCTATCTACAGGTACTGGTTCACTCAGTCTCACCTGGTTCATCCACAGGTACTGGTTCACTCAGTCTCACCTGGTCTATCTACAGGTACTGGTTCACTCAGTCTCACCTGGTCCATCTACAGGTACTGGTTCACTCAGTCTCACCTGGTCTATCTACAGGTACTGGTTCACTCAGTCTCACCTGGTCTATCTACAGGTACTGGTTCACTCAGTCTCACCTGGTTCATCCACAGGTACTGGTTCACTCAGTCTCACCTGGGGGGCCTGACCAAGAAGGACCAGATGAGGATGATGAGACACTTTGACAAACAGGTGTTGAGGAAGCAGGACCTCCGGGACAGGAACTGGATCCGCGGGAACAAGGCTGCTGAGGTCTACGAGTGGAAGCTAGAGAAGGTGGGGAAGACTAACGTGTTTCTCTTTGGTTGTACAAATTAGACCCGCTACAGTATAAACATCACGTAATACCATAACATACTGATTACACCGTAATAACCCATGGGTTACTTCTATGTTTCTTTGGGACTAATTATTTGAAACAAGTCGTACATATCCTCCATAGGTAATAACAGGCCTACAAGAGGGAATAGTATGCTGTAAATTATAGGGCAGTATTCTTCAGTCCCCTAGAGGTGTTGAGGTCAACAGTATTCTTCAGTCCCCTAGAGGTGTTGAGTTCAACAGTATTCTTCAGTCCCCTAGAGGTGTTGAGTTCACCAGTATTCTTCAGTCCCCTAGAGGTGTTGAGTTCACCAGTATTCTTCAGTCCCCTAGAGGTGTTGAGTTCAACAGTATTCTTCAGTCCCCTAGAGGTGTTGAGTTCACCAGTATTCTTCAGTCCCCTAGAGGTGTTCAGGTCAACAGTATTCTTCAGTCCCCTAGAGGTGTTCAGGTCAACAGTATTCTTCAGTCCCCTAGAGGTGTTCAGGTCAACAGTATTCTTCAGTCCCCTAGAGGTGTTCAGGTCAACAGTATTCTTCAGTCCCCTAGAGGTGTTCAGGTCAACAGTATTCTTCAGTCCCCTAGAGGTGTTCAGGTCAACAGTATTCTTCAGTCCCCTAGAGGTGTTCAGGTCACCAGTATTCTTCAGTCCCCTAGAGGTGTTCAGGTCAACAGTATTCTTCAGTCCCCTAGAGGTGTTCAGGTCAACAGTATTCTTCAGTCCCCTAGAGGTGTTCAGGTCAACAGTATTCTTCAGTCCCCTAGAGGTGTTCAGTTCAACAGTATTCTTCAGTCCCCTAGAGGTGTTGAGTTCAACAGTATTCTTCAGTCCCCTAGAGGTGTTCAGTTCAACAGTATTCTTCAGTCCCCTAGAGGTGTTGAGTTCAACAGTATTCTTCAGTCCCCTAGAGGTGTTCAGTTCAACAGTATTCTTCAGTCCCCTAGAGGTGTTCAGGTCAACAGTATTCTTCAGTCCCCTAGAGGTGTTCAGTTCAACAGTATTCTTCAGTCCCCTAGAGGTGTTCAGTTCAACAGTATTCTTCAGTCCCCTAGGGGTGTTCAGGTCAACAGTATTCTTCAGTCCCCTAGAGGTGTTGAGGTCAACAGTATTCTTCAGTCCCCTAGAGGTGTTCAGTTCAACAGTATTCTTCAGTCCCCTAGAGGTGTTCAGTTCAACAGTATTCTTCAGTCCCCTAGAGGTGTTGAGTTCAACAGTATTCTTCAGTCCCCTAGAGGTGTTGAGTTCAACAGTATTCTTCAGTCCCCTAGAGGTGTTGAGGTCAACAGTATTCTTCAGTCCCCTAGAGGTGTTCAGGTCAACAGTATTCTTCAGTCCCCTAGAGGTGTTCAGTTCAACAGTATTCTTCAGTCCCCTAGAGGTGTTCAGTTCAACAGTATTCTTCAGTCCCCTAGAGGTGTTCAGGTCACCAGTATTCTTCAGTCCCCTAGAGGTGTTCAGGTCACCAGTATTCTTCAGTCCCCTAGAGGTGTTCAGGTCAACAGTATTCTTCAGTCCCCTAGAGGTGTTCAGGTCACCAGTATTCTTCAGTCCCCTAGAGGTGTTCAGGTCACCAGTATTCTTCAGTCCCCTAGAGGTGTTCAGTTCACCAGTATTCTTCAGTCCCCTAGAGGTGTTGAGTTCAACAGTATTCTTCAGTCCCCTAGAGGTGTTGAGTTCAACAGTATTCTTCAGTCCCCTAGAGGTGTTGAGTTCACCAGTATTCTTCAGTCCCCTAGAGGTGTTGAGTTCACCAGTATTCTTCAGTCCCCTAGAGGTGTTGAGTTCACCAGTATTCTTCAGTCCCCTAGAGGTGTTCAGTTCAACAGTATTCTTCAGTCCCCTAGAGGTGTTCAGTTCACCAGTATTCTTCAGTCCCCTAGAGGTGTTCAGTTCAACAGTATTCTTCAGTCCCCTAGAGGTGTTCAGGTCAACAGTATTCTTCAGTCCCCTAGAGGCGTTGAGTTCACCAGTATTCTTCAGTCCCCTAGAGGTGTTGAGTTCAACAGTATTCTTCAGTCCCCTAGAGGTGTTCAGTTCAACAGTATTCTTCAGTCCCCTAGAGGTGTTCAGGTCACCAGTATTCTTCAGTCCCCTAGAGGTGTTCAGGTCAACAGTATTCTTCAGTCCCCTAGAGGTGTTGAGTTCACCAGTATTCTTCAGTCCCCTAGAGGTGTTCAGGTCAACAGTATTCTTCAGTCCCCTAGAGGTGTTCAGGTCAACAGTATTCTTCAGTCCCCTAGAGGTGTTCAGGTCAACAGTATTCTTCAGTCCCCTAGAGGTGTTCAGGTCAACAGTATTCTTCAGTCCCCTAGAGGTGTTCAGTTCAACAGTATTCTTCAGTCCCCTAGAGGTGTTGAGTTCACCAGTATTCTTCAGTCCCCTAGAGGTGTTCAGGTCAACAGTATTCTTCAGTCCCCTAGAGGTGTTCAGGTCAACAGTATTCTTCAGTCCCCTAGAGGTGTTCAGGTCAACAGTATTCTTCAGTCCCCTAGGGTTGTTCAGTTCAACATAACACTCCAGATAGCATTTCTCCCCATCTTCCACTTCACTTCACACAGGTGCAGCTTTGACTCAGTTATTACCGTACAATATGGTGTGTGTCTCCTTCTCCAGGAGCTGAGGAGGCTGTCAGACCAGAGCTGTCCCAGTAGAGACCGCCTGGGGGTTTTCAGTGACGTCTTCAACGACGTCTGTGAAGGCTCGCCAGTATTCAGAGACATCCTCAGGGAAATCAAGGTTGTTCCATTTCCTCTCCACCTCTCACTTACCTCTCTCCCTCTCCTCCTCTCCCTTACCTCTCTCCCTCTCCTCTCCCTTACCTCTCCCCCTCTCCTCCTCTCCCTTACCTCTCTCCCTCTCCTCCTCTCCCTCACCTTTCTCCCTCTCCTCCTCTCCCTCACCTCTCTCCCTCTCCTCTCCCTTACCTCTCTCCCTCTCCTCCTTTCCCTCTCCTCTCCTCCTCTCCCTTACCTCTCTCCCTCTCCTCCTCTCCCTTACCTCTCTCCCTCTCCTCCTCTCCCTTACCTCTCTCCCTTACCTCTCCCTCTCCCTTACCTCTCTCCCTCTCCTCTCTCCCTCCACTCAGCAGCAGCACATGGTAAGCTTATGGGATGGGATGAATTAGAGGATAGGGACTGGGAGCCTGAGAGACTGACAGTCTCCTGAATTAGAGGATAGGGACTGGGAGCCTGAGAGACTGACAGTCTCCTGAATTAGAGGATAGGGACTGGGAGCCTGAGACACTGACAGTCCCCTGAATTAGAGGATAGGGACTGGGAGCCTGAGAGACTGACAGTCTCCTGAATTAGAGGATAGGGACTGGGAGCCTGAGAGACTGACAGTCTCCTGAATTAGAGGATAGGGACTGGGAGCCTGAGAGACTGACAGTCTCCTGAATTAGAGGATAGGGACTGGGAGCCTGAGAGACTGACAGTCCCGTGAATTAGAGGATAGGGACTGGGAGCCTGAGAGACTGACAGTCTCCTGAATTAGAGGATAGGGACTGGGAGCCTGAGAGACTGACAGTCTCCTGAATTAGAGGATAGGGACTGGGAGCCTGAGAGACTGACAGTCTCCTGAATTAGAGGATAGGGACTGGGAGCCTGAGAGACTGACAGTCTCCTGAATTAGAGGATAGGGACTGGGAGTCTGAGAGACTGACAGTCCTGTGAATTAGAGGATAGTTTCCCTCTTCCCATGTAAAGCACTTTGAGTACTTCAGTTGGTAGAAAGGTGCTCTAAAAATCCAATCCAAAATTATTATTTGTGTTATTATTATTATTGTTGTTATTGTTATTATTATTGTTGTTAATATTATTGTTATTGTTATTATTATTGTTATTATTATTATTGTTATTATTATTGTTACCATTGTTATTATTATTATTATTATTGCTATTATTGTTATTATTATTGTTATTATTATTACTATTGCTATTATTATTATTATTGTTACTATTGTTATTATTATTATTGCGATTGTTATTATTATTGTTATTATTATTATTATTGTTACTATTGTTATTATTATTATTATTACTATTGTTATTGTTATTGTTATTATTGTTATTATTGTTATTGTTATTATTTTGTTGTTGTTGTTGTTATTATTATTGTTATTATTATTACTATTGCTATTATTATTATTATTATTATTATTGTTACTATTATTACTACTATTGTTATTGTTATTGTTATTATTATGGTTATTATTGTTATTATTGTTATTGTTATTATTTTGTTGTTGTTGTTATTGTTATTGTTATTTTTCAATCTGTATTTCTCCCTTCTGCTTTCCAGACAGACTATGATCTGTACCTCAACTCTATTCTGGACTCCCAGACATCTCTCCAGGACTTGGTAAATATTACAAACACATTCAGATTTTATTTAAAAGTTTATTTGTATCCTAATTATATGGAAATCTTACTCAATTATTGTGTTTTCACTGCATATGGAGGTCTGTACTGACACCAATTGAGCTTTTGATTGACTACTGTAACCCTTATTTACCTCAAATTCAAATCTGGACCCCGAAACCAGTTCCACTGCTTTTTGTCATTCCTCCCCTCTTATCGGGGACTGATTTAGACCTGGGACACCAGGTGGGTGATTCCACTCTAATCAGGGACTGATTTAGACCTGGGACACCAGGTGGGTGATTCACCTCTAATCAGGGACTGATTTAGACCTGGGACACCAGGTGGGTGATTCCACTCTAATCAGGGACTGATTTAGACCTGGGACACCAGGTGGGTGATTCACCTCTAATCAGGGACTGATTTAGACCTGGGACACCAGGTGGGTGATCCCCCTCTAATCAGGGACTGAATTAGACCTGGGACACCAGGTGGGTGATTCCCCTCTAATCAGGGACTGATTTAGACCTGGGACACCAGGTGGGTGATTCACCTCTAATCAGGGACTCATTTAGACCTGGGACACCAAGTGGGTGTGATTAATTATCCGGTGGAATAGGAAACCAGCAGTGCACTATATTGTACTAATCTTCATTGAGTATTGTATCCCTCCTCCTCTCCGTGGTCAGTCTGAGCTGGCTCCGCTGAGTGTTCTGGCCCTCGTAGGGGCCGAGGATCTGGAGGAAGCTGGGAACGAGGTGTCCAGGCTGGGAGAGGAGGCGCAGAGGGCCCTGGAGGAGAATGAAAGGTAGGGATGAGTCTCTGAGGGAATGGATATATATATACACAGTGAGGGAATGGATATATATATACAGTGAGGGAATGGATATATATATATACACAGTGAGGGAAGGGATATATATATACACAGTGAGTGAATGGATATATATATATATATATATATATATATATATATATACAGTGAGGGAATGGATATATATATATACAGTGAGAGAATGGATATATATATACACAGTGAGGGAATGGATATATATATATATATATATATACAGTGAGGGAATGGATAGATATATACAGTGAGGGAATGGATATATATATATATACAGTGAGGGAATGGATATATATATATATATATATATATACAGAGTGAGGGAATGGATATATATACAGTGAGGGAATGGATATATATATATATATACAGTGAGGGAAAGGATATATATATATATAAACAGTGAGGGATTGGATATATATATATACACAGTGAGGGACTGGATATATATATATACAGTGAGAGAATGGATATATATATATACAGTGAGGGAATAGATATATATATATATACAGTGAGGGAATGGATATATATATATATATATAAAATGAGGGAATGGATATATATATATACAGTGAGGGAATGGATATATATATGTATACAGTGAGGGATTGGATATATATATATATACAGTGAGGGAATGGATATATATATATACACAGTGAGGGAATGGATATATATATACACAGTGAGGGAATGGATATATATATATACAGTGAGGGAATGGATATATATATATATATACAGTGAGGGAATGGATATATATATATATATATATACACAGTCAGGGAATGGATATATATATATACACAGTGAGGGAATGGATATATATATACAGTGAGGGAATGGATATATATATATATACAGTGAGGGAATGGATATATATGTATATACACAGTGAGGGAATGGATATATATATATATATATATATATATATATATATATATATATATATATATATACAGTGAGGGAATGGATATATATATATATATATATATATATATATATATATATATATATATATATATATATATACACAGTGAGGGACTGGATATATATATATATACAGTGAGGGAATGGATATATATATATATATATATACAGTGAGGGAATGGATATATATATATATATATACAGTGAGGGAATGGATATATATATATATATATACAGTGAGGGAATGGATATATATATATATATATATATATATATATATATACAGTGAGGGAATGGATATATATATACATACAGTGAGGGAATGGATATATATATATATACACAGTGAGGTAGTGGATATATATAAACACAGTGAGTGAATGGATATATATATACAGTGAGGGAATGGATTTATATATATATATATATACAGTGAGGGAATGGATATGTATATACACAGTGAGGGAATGGATATATATATATACAGTGAGGGAATGGATATATATATATATAAATATACAGTGAGGGAATGGATATATATATATATATATATATACACAGTGAGGGAATGGATATATATATATACACAGTGCGGGAATGGATATATATATACAGTGAGGGAATGGATATATATATATATATATATATATACAGTGAGGGAATGGATATATATATATACAGTGAGGGAATGGATATATATATACAGTGAGGGAATGGATATATATACACAGTGAGGGAATGGATATATATATATATATATATATATATATATATATATACAGTGAGGGAATGGATATACATATATATGTATATACAGTGAGGGAATGGATATATATATATATATATACAGTGAGGGAATGGATATATATATACAGTGAGGGAATGGATATATATATATACAGTGAGTGAATGGATATATATACACAGTGAGGGAATGGATATATATATATATATATATATATATATATATACAGTGAGGGAATGTATATACATATATGTATATACAGTGAGGGAATGGATATATATATATATACAGTGAGGGAATGGATATATATATACACAGTGAGGGAATGGATATATATATATATATATATATACAGTGAGGGAATGGATATATATATATATATATATATATATACAGTGAGGGAATGGATATATATATATATATACAGTGAGGGAAAAAAGTATTTGATCCTCTGCTGATTTTGTACGTTTGCCCACTGACAAAGAAATGACCAGTCTATCATTTTAATGGTAGGTTTATTTGAACAGTGAGAGACAGAATGACAACAAAAAAATCCAGAAAAACGCATGTCAAAAATGTTATAAATTGATTTGCATTTTAATGAGGGAAATAAGTATTTGACCCCCTCTCAATCAGAAAGATTTCTGTCTCCTAATCTCAGTTTCTTACCTGTATAAAAAGACACCTGTCCACAGAAGCAATCAATCAATCAGATTCCAAACTCTCCATCATGGCTAAGACCAAAGAGCTCTCCAAGGATGTCAGGGACAAGATTATTGTAGACCTACACAAGGCTGGAATGGGCTACAAGACCATCGCCAAGCAGCTTGGTGAGAAGGTGACAACAGTTGGTGTGATTGTTCGCAAATGGAAGAAACACAAAAGAACTGTCAATCTCCCTCTGCCTGGGGCTCCATGCAAGATCTCACCTCGTGGCATTGCAATGATCATGAGAACGGTGAGGAATCAGCCCAGAACTACATGGGAGGATCTTGTCAATGATCTCAAGGCAGCTGGGACCATAGTCACCAAGAAAACAATAGGTAACACACTACGCCGTGAAGGACTGAAATCCTGCAGCGCCCGCAAGGTCCCCTTGCTCAAGAAAGCACATATACATCCCCGTCTGAAGTTTGCCAATGAACATCTGAATGATTCAGAGGACAACTGGGTGAAAGTGTTGTGGTCAGATGAGACCAAAATGGAGCTCTTTGGCATCAACTCAACTCGCCGTGTTTGGAGGAGGAGGAATGCTGCCTATGACCCCAAGAACACCATCCCCACCGTCAAACATGTCGGTGGAAACATTATGCTTTGGGGGTGTTTTTCTGCTAAGGGGACAGGACAACTTCACAGCATCAAAGGGACGATGGACGGGGCCATGTACCGTCAACTCTTGGGTGAGAACCTCCTTCCCGCAGCCAGGGCATTGAAAATGGGTCGTGGATGGGTATTCCAGCATGACAATGACCCAAAACACACGGCCAAGGCAACAAAGGAGTGGCTCAAGAAGAAGCACATTAAGGTCCTGGAGTGGCCTAGCCAGTCTCCAGACCTTAATCCCATAGAAAATCTGTGGAGGGAGCTGAAGGTTCCAGTTGCCAAACGTCAGCGTCGAAACCTTAATGACTTGGAGAAGATCTGCAAAGAGGAGTGGGACAAAATCCCTCCTGAGATGTGTGCAAACCTGGTGGCCAACTACAAGAAACGTCTGACCTCTGGGATTGCCAACAAGGGTTTTGCCACCAAGTACTAAGTCATGTTTAGCAGAGGGGTCAAATACTTATTTCCCTCATTAAAATGCAAATGAATTTATAACATTTTTGACATGTGTTTTTCTGGATTTTTTTGTTGTTATTCTGTCTCTCTCTGTTCAAATAAACCTACCATTAAAATGTACAGACTGATCATTTCTTTGTCAGTGGGCAAACGTACAAAATCAGCAGGGGATCAAATACTTATCCCCCTCACTGTATATATACTGGAATACATCGTACTAGGGTCTAAATTCAATCCGTAGCGTAGAAGATCGTCATGGTAGCACAATTTAAATTTAAAGAGTAGGTAGCGTAAACGTAACCACTTGTAACATTATGGATTTGCATTAGTATACACGTCAAAAGTCCCAAAGGTACACTTCACGTCTCTATTTTTCGAGTTATTGCACAAAACCAATCAGAATGCCAAAGTCATGCCGGAAAATGGCTTTGCGGGGTGTGGCGTAATATGGAGGTCCTGCAAAGTCAGCCTATTCCCTATAATGTAAACTCCAATAGAAATAACTTCAAATGTACAACTTCAAATTAAACCAAATCATTTGCACTCATGACTACTGGTTTCAATAAAATGTTCTGACAACGTACAAGCAAATATTTTATGAATTTATTGTTGCAAATCAGCTTACAAGGTTGCTAGCCAACTAGCCTGCTAACATTAGCCCTACCAGCCTGCAAACGTTAGGTTAGCTCTGCATGAGTCAGCCAGTTGCTATCAACACCTAGCTTACAGCTCAATTAAAGTAAACCAATGTTTTGGAAATACATAACACCATCTAACCAGTTATCAAATAATGTTAACTACCGGTATATGCAGTTATCTTAGCCAGCCAGCTAAAGTTAGTAAGTTTAGCCAACTAGCCCAGCTAGCCAACCACTACGGTCGACATGACTAAGAAGTAAGCCAGAGAACAACACTAACTAGTCTAGCACAGACAGGAACCCACAGAACATAACAACAACAACAAGACAGCAGATATAAAGTAGAGAGAGCGGAGACTTACCGATTGACGGCTGAGTTAGCTACCAAAGAAGGGCCAAGGAGAGAGAAGCTTCAGAGGCACCTGCCAGGGGAGAGTAAGCTAATCGAATAGCAATATAGTAAGGTAAATCTACAGTAGATATATTCCAGAGGCGCATTGAGCACAGGAGACGACGGGGAAGAGTTAACATTAAGACAGAGGGGTTTCAGTGTATAGGAGGAGACGAGGGGAAGAGTCAACATTAAGACAGAGGGGGTTCAGGGTATAGGAGGAGATGAGGAGAGTCAACATTAAGACAGAGGGGTTTCAGGGTATAGGAGGAGACGAGGGGAAGAGTCAACATTAAGACAGAGGGGGTTCAGGGTATAGGAGGAGACGAGGAGAGGAGTCAACATTAAGACAGGGGAGGTTCAGGGTATAGGAGGAGAAGAGTCAACATTAAGACAGAGGGGGTTCAGGGTATAGGAGGAGACGAGGAGAAGAGTCAACATTAAGACCGAGGGGGTTCAGGGTATAGGAGGAGACGAGGAGAAGAGTCAACATTAAGACCGAGGGGGTTCAGGGTATAGGAGGAGACGAGGAGAAGAGTCAACAATAAGACAGAGGGGGTTCAGGGTAGAGGAGGAGACGAGGAGAAGAGTCAACATTAAGACAGAGGGGGTTCAGGGTATAGGAGGAGACGAGGAGAGTCAACAATAAGACAGAGGGGTTTCAGGGTATAGGAGGAGACGAGGGGAAGAGTCAACATTAAGACAGGGTTCAGGGTATAGGAGGAGACGAGGAGAAGAGTCAACATTAAGACAGAGGGGGTTCAGGGTATAGGAGGAGACGAGGAGAAGAGTCAACATTAAGACAGGGGGGGTTCAGGGTATAGGAGGAGACGAGGAGAAGAGTCAACATTAAGACAGAGGGGGTTCAGGGTATAGGAGGAGACGAGGAGAAGAGTCAACAATAAGACAGAGGGGGTTCAGGGTATAGGAGGAGACGAGGAGAAGAGTCAACAATAAGACAGAGGGGGTTCAGGGTATAGGAGGAGACGAGGAGAAGAGTCAACAATAAGACAGAGGGGTTTCAGGGTAGAGGAGGAGACGAGGAGAATAGTCAACATTAAGACAGAGGGGGTATAGGAGGAGACAAGGAGAAGAGTCAACATTAAGACAGAGGGGGTTCAGGGTATAGGAGGAGACGAGGAGAAGAGTCAACATTAAGACAGAGGGGGTTCAGGGTATAGGAGGAGACGAGGAGAGTCAACATTAAGACAGAGGGGGTTCAGGGTATAGGAGGAGACGAGGAGAAGAGGAGAAGAGTCAACCATAAGACAGAGGAGGTATAGGAGGAGACGAGGAGAAGAGTCAACATTAAGACAGAGAGGTTCAGGGTATAGGAGGAGACGAGGAGAAGAGTCAACATTAAGACAGAGGGGGTTCAGGGTATAGGAGGAGACGAGGAGAAGAGTCAACATTAAGACAGAGGGGGTTCAGGGTATAGGAGGAGACGAGGAGAAGAGTCAACCATAAGACAGGGGGGGTTCAGGGTATAGGAGGAGACGAGGGGAAGAGGAGAAGAGTCAACCATAAGACAGAGGGGGTATAGGAGGAGACGAGGAGAAGAGTCAACATTAAGACAGAGGGGTTCAGGGTATAGGAGGAGACGAGGAGAAGAGGAGAAGAGTCAACCATAAGACAGAGGGGGTATAGGAGGAGACGAGGAGAAGAGTCAACATTAAGACAGAGGGGTTCAGGGTATAGGAGGAGACGAGGAGAAGAGTCAACAATAAGACAGAGGGGGTTCAGGGTATAGGAGGAGACGAGGAGAAGAGTCAACATTAAGAGGGTGATTGGAGGAAGGCTCCAGGCAGATAGAAATTCTCACAACGGCACAGTGAGTCAGCTACTGTAGCGCACTAGTACTGAGACAAGGTTGAAAAACTCTGGTAGCCTACTTCATGGAGATCATGCGGCCCCCACGTGTGGGGAATCTGATTGGTTGTTTACGTCATACCTCTGCTCGTGATTGACAGATTGTAGTTCACCACTGCCAACATTCGGTCTGCATGGCTAGTGGCTAACGTTAGCCAGCTTGTGAAAGTTAACGCAGAGTAGATTGTCCGTATGACTTTGAGAAATAGTGCATTGTGGGTAGTTTAGAAAGTATCCAGAAATAAGTTAATAAATATGTAAAAAAAATAAAAAAATACTGTAACTATATTTGTGGTTATAGGTAACTAGATCATGAATACAACTAAGTTACTAAGTCTTTGACCACACTGTGTTGTTACTTTGGTCAGTAAAAACTCATGATTCCTACCAATGGTCCCTGTAAACTGCGTGTGCAGGCGTGCAGCTCCCCCGGTACTGCCGGGCAGAAGAAATATCAGCCCGTGCAGAGAACCACTAGATTGAACTTCACTCAACTTTCTCAAGTTCCCCCCCCCCTTTAGTTAACACTATCAGATTTTCTCTTTTTCCCCAGTCTACTTGAATGCGTGAAAATGTATTTTAAATATCTATCCCTCTAGAACGCGGTTCCTCCGCGCTGTGGATTGAATCTAGCTCCAGTAGTGGAGGTCAACGGTGATGTTACACAAATACTTTGCTTTTGTTCAAAACATAGAATACAAAAAAGTTTTATTCCAAAAACTTGTATTGGATTCGTCGTTTTGAAATGTATTGATTTCCTTTGTAAAATATATTGAGAACTTGTGTGATAAATGCACTTTGACAAAAATTGGACTTGACTTCATTTTAATTTGATGGTATTCTCTGTTTCCCCAGAGTCAGGAATCAGTTTCAGAAGGCACGTGACAGAGTCATAGAGATCCCAGAGGATACAGGTTGATTGATTGATTGATTGATTAGTTGATGTATTGCTGTGTTTTTTATTATTGTTGATTGATTGATTGAATGGCTTGCTTGATTAATAATGAATTGGTTTGATTGATTTGGTTTGTTTGATGTATTGGAATGTATTGATCCATTGGTTGATTGATTGATGCCAGGGCTCCGTAAGGACGCCACCCTGCCAGGTCTGATGAACACAGGTGAAGGGGCGGACTCCTTTATAGATCGTGTCCAGCCTCAGAGACGTCAGGTATGGAACATAACATAAATAATAAACATATATTTTTTTTTTGTTATTGTTTTTATTTTATATATATATTTTTTTACATAAATGTTAAGCTCAATTTCGACAGATAACACATGACGGGGATACAGCGATGGAGAGACGGTGGGGAGCGGCATGTGTGTTGAGAGTGGGGAGCGTTACCACTAGGCCACGGTTCTGTTAACTATCAGGTCCTCTGGGGAGCGTTGCCACTAGGCCACGGTTCTGTTAACTATCAGGTCCTCTGGGGAGCGTTGCCACTAGGCCACGGTTCTGTTAACTATCAGGTCCTCTGTAGCTCAGTCTACACACAGGGCTGTAGTGGTCCTCTGTAGCTCAGTCTACACACAGGGCTGTAGTTGTCCTCTGTAGCTCAGTCTACACACAGGGCTGTAGTGGTCCTCTGTAGCTCAGTCTACACACAGGGCTGTAGTGGTCCTCTGTATCTCAGTCTACACACAGGGCTGTAGTGGTCCTCTGTAGCTCAGTCTACACACAGGGCTGTAGTGGTCCTCTGTAGCTCAGTCTACACACAGGGCTGTAGTGGTCCTGTCTACACACAGGGCTGTAGTGGTCCTCTGTAGCTCAGTCTACACACAGGGCTGTAGTGGTCCTGTCTACACACAGGGCTGTAGTGGTGCTCTGTATCTCAGTCTACACACAGGGCTGTAGTGGTCCTCTGTTGCTCAGTCTACACACAGGACTGTAGTGGTGCTCTGTATCTCAGTCTACACACAGGGCTGTAGTGGTCCTCTGTAGCTCAGTCTACACACAGGGCTGTAGTGGTCCTCTGTTGCTCAGTCTACACACAGGGCTGTAGTGGTCCTCTGTAGCTCAGTCTACACACAGGGCTGTAGTGGTCCTGTCTACACACAGGGCTGTAGTGGTCCTCTGTAACTCAGTCTACACACAGGGCTGTAGTGGTCCTCTGTAGCTCAGTCTACACACAGGGCTGTAGTGGTCCTGTCTACACACAGGGCTGTAGTGGTCCTCTGTATCTCAGTCTACACACAGGGCTGTAGTTCAGTCTACACACAGGGCTGTAGTTCAGTCTACACACAGGGCTGTAGTGGTGCTCTGTATCTCAGTCTACACACAGGGCTGTAGTTCAGTCTACACACAGGGCTGTAGTGGTCCTCTGTATCTCAGTCTATACACAGGACTGTAGTGGTCCTCTGTAGCTCAGTCTACACACAGGGCTGTAGTGGTGCTCTGTATCTCAGTCTACACACAGGGCTGTAGTGGTCCTCTGTAGCTCAGTCTACACACAGGGCTGTAGTGGTCCTCTGTAGCTCAGTCTACACACAGGGCTGTAGTGGTCCTCTGTTGCTCAGTCTACACACAGGGCTGTGGTGGTCCTGTCTACACACAGGGCTGTAGTGGTCCTCTGTAGCTCAGTCTACACACAGGGCTGTAGTGGTCCTCTGTATCTCAGTCTACACACAGGACTGTAGTGGTCCTGTCTACACACAGGGCTGTAGTGGTCCTCTGTATCTCAGTCTACACACAGGACTGTAGTGGTCCTGTCTACACACAGGACTGTAGTGGTCCTCTGTATCTCAGTCTACACACAGGGCTGTAGTGGTCCTCTGTATCTCAGTCTACACACAGGGCTGTAGTTCAGTCTACACACAGGGCTGTAGTGGTGCTCTGTATCTCAGTCTACACACAGGGCTGTAGTGGTGCTCTGTATCTCAGTCTACACACAGGGCTGTAGTGGTCCTCTGTATCTCAGTCTACACACAGGGCTGTAGTGGTGCTCTGTAGCTCAGTCTACACACAGGGCTGTAGTGGTCCTCTGTATCTCAGTCTACACACAGGGCTGTAGTGGTGCTCTGTAGCTCAGTCTACACACAGGACTGTAGTGGTGCTCTGTATCTCAGTCTACACACAGGACTGTAGTGGTGCTCTGTATCTCAGTCTACACACAGGACTGTAGTGGTCCTCTGTATCTCAGTCTACACACAGGGCTGTAGTGGTCCTCTGTATCTCAGTCTACACACAGGGCTGTAGTGGTCCTCTGTAGCTCAGTTTACACACAGGGCTGTAGTGGTGCTCTGTATCTCAGTCTACACACAGGGCTGTAGTGGTCCTCTGTTGCTCAGTCTACACACAGGGCTGTAGTGGTGCTCTGTAGCTCAGTCTACACACAGGGCTGTAGTGGTCCTCTGTAGCTCAGTCTACACACAGGGCTGTAGTGGTCCTCTGTATCTCAGTCTACACACAGGGCTGTAGTGGTGCTCTGTAGCTCAGTCTACACACAGGACTGTAGTGGTCCTCTGTTCCTCAGTCTACACACAGGGCTGTAGTGGTCCTCTGTTGCTCAGTCTACACACAGGGCTGTAGTGGTCCTGTCTACACACAGGGCTGTAGTGGTCCTCTGTAGCTCAGTCTACACACAGGGCTGTAGTGGTGCTCTGTATCTCAGTCTACACACAGGACTGTAGTGGTCCTGTCTACACACAGGGCTGTAGTGGTCCTCTGTAGCTCAGTCTACACACAGGGCTGTAGTGGTCCTCTGTATCTCAGTCTACACACAGGACTGTAGTGGTCCTGTCTACACACAGGATTGTAGTGGTCCTCTGTAGCTCAGTCTACACACAGGGCTGTAGTGGTCCTCTGTATCTCAGTCTACACACGGGACTGTAGAGGTCCTCTGTATCTCAGTCTACACACAGGGCTGTAGTTCAGTCTACACACAGGGCTGTAGTGGTCCTCTGTTGCTCAGTCTACACACAGGACTGTAGTGGTGCTCTGTATCTCAGTCTACACACAGGGCTGTAGTGGTCCTCTGTAGCTCAGTCTACACACAGGGCTGTAGTGGTCCTCTGTTGCTCAGTCTACACACAGGGCTGTAGTGGTCCTCTGTAGCTCAGTCTACACACAGGGCTGTAGTGGTCCTGTCTACACACAGGGCTGTAGTGGTCCTCTGTAACTCAGTCTACACATAGGGCTGTAGTGGTCCTCTGTAGCTCAGTCTACACACAGGGCTGTAGTGGTCCTGTCTACACACAGGGCTGTAGTGGTCCTCTGTATCTCAGTCTACACACAGGGCTGTAGTTCAGTCTACACACAGGGCTGTAGTTCAGTCTACACACAGGGCTGTAGTGGTGCTCTGTATCTCAGTCTACACACAGGGCTGTAGTTCAGTCTACACACAGGGCTGTAGTGGTCCTCTGTATCTCAGTCTACACACAGGACTGTAGTGGTCCTGTCTACACACAGGGCTGTAGTGGTCCTCTGTATCTCAGTCTACACACAGGGCTGTAGTGGTCCTCTGTAGCTCAGTCTACACACAGGGCTGTAGTGGTCCTCTGTATCTCAGTCTATACACAGGACTGTAGTGGTCCTCTGTAGCTCAGTCTACACACAGGGCTGTAGTGGTGCTCTGTATCTCAGTCTACACACAGGGCTGTAGTGGTCCTCTGTAGCTCAGTCTACACACAGGGCTGTAGTGGTCCTCTGTAGCTCAGTCTACACACAGGGCTGTAGTGGTCCTCTGTTGCTCAGTCTACACACAGGGCTGTGGTGGTCCTGTCTACACACAGGGCTGTAGTGGTCCTCTGTAGCTCAGTCTACACACAGGGCTGTAGTGGTCCTCTGTATCTCAGTCTACACACAGGACTGTAGTGGTCCTGTCTACACACAGGGCTGTAGTGGTCCTCTGTATCTCAGTCTACACACAGGACTGTAGTGGTCCTGTCTACACACAGGACTGTAGTGGTCCTCTGTATCTCAGTCTACACACAGGGCTGTAGTGGTCCTCTGTATCTCAGTCTACACACAGGGCTGTAGTTCAGTCTACACACAGGGCTGTAGTGGTGCTCTGTATCTCAGTCTACACACAGGGCTGTAGTGGTGCTCTGTATCTCAGTCTACACACAGGGCTGTAGTGGTCCTCTGTATCTCAGTCTACACACAGGGCTGTAGTGGTCCTCTGTAGCTCAGTCTACACACAGGACTGTAGTGGTGCTCTGTAGCTCAGTCTACACACAGGGCTGTAGTGGTCCTCTGTATCTCAGTCTACACACAGGGCTGTAGTGGTCCTGTCTACACACAGGGCTGTAGTGGTCCTCTGTAGCTCAGTCTACACACAGGACTGTAGTGGTGCTCTGTATCTCAGTCTACACACAGGGCTCTAGTGGTCCTCTGTATCTCAGTCTACACACAGGGCTGTAGTGGTCCTCTGTAGCTCAGTCTACACACAGGACTGTAGTGGTCCTCTGTAGCTCAGTCTACACACAGGGCTGTAGTGGTCCTCTGTAGCTCAGTCTACACACAGGGCTGTAGTGGTCCTCTGTAGCTCAGTCTACACACAGGGCTGTAGTGGTCCTCTGTAGCTCAGTCTACACACAGGGCTCTAGTGGTCCTCTGTAGCTCAGTCTACACACAGGACTGTAGTGGTCCTCTGTATCTCAGTCTACACACAGGGCTGTAGTGGTCCTCTGTAGCTCAGTCTACACACAGGGCTGTAGTGGTCCTCTGTAGCTCAGTCTACACACAGGACTGTAGTGGTCCTCTGTAGCTCAGTCTACACACAGGGCTGTAGTGGTCCTCTGTAGCTCAGTCTACACACAGGGCTGTAGTGGTCCTCTGTAGCTCAGTCTACACACAGGGCTGTAGTGGTCCTGTCTACACACAGGGCTGTAGTGGTGCTCTGTAACTCAGTCTACACACAGGGCTGTAGTGGTCCTCTGTTGCTCAGTCTACACACAGGGCTGTAGTGGTCCTCTGTATCTCAGTCTACACACAGGACTGTAGTGGTGCTCTGTAGCTCAGTCTACACACAGGGCTGTAGTGGTCCTCTGTATCTCAGTCTACACACAGGGCTGTAGTGGTCCTCTGTTGCTCAGTCTACACACAGGACTGTAGTGGTCCTCTGTATCTCAGTCTACACACAGGGCTGTAGTGGTGCTCTGTAGCTCAGTCTACACACAGGGCTGTAGTGGTCCTCTGTATCTCAGTCTATACACAGGGCTGTAGTGGTCCTCTGTAGCTCAGTTTACACACAGGGCTGTAGTGGTGCTCTGTATCTCAGTCTACACACAGGGCTGTAGTGGTCCTCTGTTGCTCAGTCTACACACAGGGCTGTAGTGGTGCTCTGTAGCTCAGTCTACACACAGGGCTGTAGTGGTCCTCTGTAGCTCAGTCTACACACAGGGCTGTAGTGGTCCTCTGTATCTCAGTCTACACACAGGGCTGTAGTGGTGCTCTGTAGCTCAGTCTACACACAGGACTGTAGTGGTCCTCTGTATCTCAGTCTACACACAGGGCTGTAGTTGTCCTCTGTATCTCAGTCTACACACAGGGCTGTAGTGGTCCTCTGTATCTCAGTCTATACACAAGACTGTAGTGGTCCTCTGTAGCTCAGTCTACACACAGGGCTGTAGTGGTGCTCTGTATCTCAGTCTACACACAGGGCTGTAGTGGTCCTCTGTAGCTCAGTCTACACACAGGGCTGTAGTGGTCCTCTGTTGCTCAGTCTACACACAGGGCTGTAGTGGTCCTGTCTACACACAGGGCTGTAGTGGTCCTCTGTAGCTCAGTCTACACACAGGGCTGTAGTGGTCCTCTGTATCTCAGTCTACACACAGGACTGTAGTGGTCCTGTCTACACACAGGGCTGTAGTGGTCCTCTGTAGCTCAGTCTACACAAAGGGCTGTAGTGGTCCTCTGTATCTCAGTCTACACACAGGACTGTAGTGGTCCTGTCTACACACAGGATTGTAGTGGTCCTCTGTAGCTCAGTCTACACACAGGGCTGTAGTGGTCCTCTGTATCTCAGTCTACACAGAGGACTGTAGTGGTCCTCTGTATCTCAGTCTACACACAGGGCTGTAGTTCAGTCTACACACAGGGCTGTAGTGGTGCTCTGTATCTCAGTCTACACACAGGGCTGTAGTGGTCCTCTGTATCTCAGTCTACACACAGGGCTGTAGTGGTCCTCTGTATCTCAGTCTACACACAGGACTGTAGTGGTCCTGTCTACACACAGGGCTGTAGTGGTCCTCTGTAGCTCAGTCTACACACAGGACTGTAGTGGTGCTCTGTAGCTCAGTCTACACACAGGGCTGTAGTGGTCCTCTGTATCTCAGTCTATACACAGGACTGTAGTGGTCCTGTCTACACACAGGACTGTAGTGGTACTCTGTAGCTCAGTCTACACACAGGACTGTAGTGGTCCTCTGTAGCTCAGTCTACACACAGGGCTGTAGTGGTGCTCTGTATCTCAGTCTACACACAGGGCTGTAGTGGTCCTCTGTAGCTCAGTCTACACACAGGGCTGTAGTGGTCCTCTGTATCTCAGTCTACACACAGGGCTGTAGTGGTGCTCTGTAGCTCAGTCTACACACAGGACTGTAGTGGTGCTCTGTATCTCAGTCTACACACAGGGCTGTAGTGGTGCTCTGTATCTCAGTCTACACACAGGGCTGTAGTGGTGCTCTGTATCTCAGTCTATACACAGGGCTGTAGTGGTCCTCTGTAGCTCAGTCTACACACAGGACTGTAGTGGTCCTCTGTATCTCAGTCTACACACAGGGCTGTAGTGGTCCTCTGTAGCTCAGTCTACACACAGGACTGTAGTGGTGCTCTGTATCTCAGTCTACACACAGGGCTGTAGTGGTCCTCTGTAGCTCAGTCTACACACAGGGCTGTAGTGGTCCTGTCTACACACAGGACTGTAGTGGTGCTCTGTATCTCAGTCTACACACAGGGCTGTAGTGGTCCTCTGTATCTCAGTCTACACACAGGGCTGTAGTGGTCCTCTGTAGCTCAGTCTACACACAGGGCTGTAGTGGTCCTCTGTAGCTCAGTCTACACACAGGACTGTAGTGGTCCTCTGTAGCTCAGTCTACACACAGGGCTGTAGTGGTCCTCTGTAGCTCAGTCTACACACAGGGCTGTAGTGGTCCTCTGTAGCTCAGTCTACACACAGGGCTGTAGTGGTCCTCTGTAGCTCAGTCTACACACAGGGCTGTAGTGGTCCTCTGTAGCTCAGTCTACACACAGGGCTGTAGTGGTCCTCTGTAGCTCAGTCTACACACAGGGCTGTAGTGGTCCTCTGTAGCTCAGTCTACACACAGGGCTGTAGTGGTCCTCTGTAGCTCAGTCTACACACAGGGCTGTAGTGGTGCTCTGTAGCTCAGTCTACACACAGGGCTGTAGTGGTCCTCTGTAGCTCAGTCTACACACAGGGCTGTAGTGGTCCTCTGTAGCTCAGTCTACACACAGGGCTGTAGTGGTGCTCTGTAGCTCAGTCTACACACAGGGCTGTAGTGGTCCTCTGTTGCTCAGTCTACACACAGGACTGTAGTGGTCCTCTGTAGCTCAGTCTACACACAGGGCTGTAGTGGTCCTCTGTAGCTCAGTCTACACACAGGGCTGTAGTCGTCCTGTCTACACACAGGGCTGTAGTGGTGCTCTGTAACTCAGTCTACACACAGGGCTGTAGTGGTCCTCTGTTGCTCAGTCTACACACAGGGCTGTAGTGGTCCTCTGTATCTCAGTCTACACACAGGACTGTAGTGGTGCTCTGTAGCTCAGTCTACACACAGGGCTGTAGTGGTCCTCTGTATCTCAGTCTACACACAGGGCTGTAGTGGTCCTCTGTATCTCAGTCTACACACAGGGCTGTAGTGGTCTTCTGTATCTCAGTCTACACACAGGGCTGTAGTGGTCCTCTGTAGCTCAGTCTACACACAGGGCTGTAGTGGTCCTCTGTATCTCAGTCTACACACAGGACTGTAGTGGTGCTCTGTAGCTCAGTCTACACACAGGGCTGTAGTGGTCCTCTCTATCTCAGTCTACACACAGTGCTGTAGTGGTCCTCTGTATCTCAGTCTACACACAGGGCTGTAGTGGTGCTCTGTATCTCAGTCTACACACAGGGCTGTAGTGGTGCTCTGTATCTCAGTCTACACACAGGGCTGTAGTGGTCCTCTGTAGCTCAGTCTACACACAGGGCTGTAGTTGTGCTCTGTATCTCAGTCTACACACAGGGCTGTAGTGGTCCTCTGTATCTCAGTCTACACACAGGACTGTAGTGGTCCTCTGTAGCTCAGTCTACACACAGGGCTGTAGTGGTGCTCTGTATCTCAGTCTACACACAGGGCTGTAGTTCAGTCTACACACAGGGCTGTAGTGGTGCTCTGTATCTCAGTCTACACACAGGGCTGTAGTTCAGTCTACACACAGGGCTGTAGTGGTCCTCTGTATCTCAGTCTACACACAGGACTGTAGTGGTCCTGTCTACACACAGGGCTGTAGTGGTCCTCTGTATCTCAGTCTACACACAGGGCTGTAGTGGTCCTCTGTAGCTCAGTCTACACACAGGACTGTAGTGGTCCTCTGTATCTCAGTCTACACACAGGACTGTAGTGGTCCTCTGTAGCTCAGTCTACACACAGGGCTGTAGTGGTCCTCTGTATCTCAGTCTACACACAGGGCTGTAGTGGTCCTCTGTATCTCAGTCTACACACAGGGCTGTAGTGGTCCTCTGTATCTCAGTCTATACACAGGACTGTAGTGGTCCTCTGTAGCTCAGTCTACACACAGGGCTGTAGTGGTCCTCTATATCTCAGTCTACACACAGGGCTGTAGTGGTCCTCTGTATCTCAGTCTACACACAGGGCTGTAGTGGTCCTCTGTATCTCAGTCTATACACAGGACTGTAGTGGTCCTCTGTAGCTCAGTCTACACACAGGGCTGTAGTGGTCCTCTGTAGCTCAGTCTACACACAGGGCTGTAGTCGTCCTGTCTACACACAGGGCTGTAGTTGTGCTCTGTAACTCAGTCTACACACAGGGCTGTAGTGGTCCTCTGTTGCTCAGTCTACACACAGGGCTGTAGTGGTCCTCTGTATCTCAGTCTACACACAGGACTGTAGTGGTGCTCTGTAGCTCAGTCTACACACAGGGCTGTAGTGGTCCTCTGTATCTCAGTCTACACACAGGGCTGTAGTGGTCCTCTGTATCTCAGTCTACACACAGGGCTGTAGTGGTCCTCTGTATCTCAGTCTACACACAGGGCTGTAGTGGTGCTCTGTAACTCAGTCTACACACAGTGCTGTAGTTGTCCTCTGTTGCTCAGTCTACACACAGGGCTGTAGTGGTCCTCTGTATCTCAGTCTACACACAGGACTGTAGTGGTGCTCTGTAGCTCAGTCTACACACAGGGCTGTAGTGGTCCTCTGTATCTCAGTCTACACACAGGGCTGTAGTGGTCCTCTGTATCTCAGTCTACACACAGGACTGTAGTGGTCCTCTGTATCTCAGTCTACACACAGGGCTGTAGTGGTCCTCTGTATCTCAGTCTACACACAGGGCTGTAGTGGTGCTCTGTATCTCAGTCTACACACAGGGCTGTAGTGGTGCTCTGTATCTCAGTCTACACACAGGGCTGTAGTGGTCCTCTGTAGCTCAGTCTACACACAGGGCTGTAGTGGTGCTCTGTATCTCAGTCTACACACAGGGCTGTAGTGGTCCTCTGTATCTCAGTCTACACACAGGACTGTAGTGGTCCTCTGTAGCTCAGTCTACACACAGGGCTGTAGTGGTGCTCTGTATCTCAGTCTACACACAGGGCTGTAGTTCAGTCTACACACAGGGCTGTAGTGGTGCTCTGTATCTCAGTCTACACACAGGGCTGTAGTTCAGTCTACACACAGGGCTGTAGTGGTCCTCTGTATCTCAGTCTACACACAGGACTGTAGTGGTCCTGTCTACACACAGGGCTGTAGTGGTCCTCTGTATCTCAGTCTACACACAGGGCTGTAGTGGTCCTCTGTAGCTCAGTCTACACACAGGACTGTAGTGGTCCTCTGTATCTCAGTCTACACACAGGACTGTAGTGGTCCTCTGTAGCTCAGTCTACACACAGGGCTGTAGTGGTCCTCTGTATCTCAGTCTACACACAGGGCTGTAGTGGTCCTCTGTATCTCAGTCTACACACAGGGCTGTAGTGGTCCTCTGTATCTCAGTCTATACACAGGACTGTAGTGGTCCTCTGTAGCTCAGTCTACACACAGGGCTGTAGTGGTGTTCTGTATCTCAGTCTACACACAGGGCTGTAGTGGTCCTCTGTTGCTCAGTCTACACACAGGGCTGTAGTGGTGCTCTGTATCTCAGTCTACACACAGGGCTGTAGTGGTCCTCTGTAGCTCAGTCTACACACAGGGCTGTAGTGGTGCTCTGTATCTCAGTCTACACACAGGGCTGTAGTGGTCCTCTGTAGCTCAGTCTACACACAGGGCTGTAGTGGTCCTCTGTTGCTCAGTCTACACACAGGGCTGTAGTGGTGCTCTGTAGCTCAGTCTACACACAGGGCTGTAGTGGTCCTGTCTACACACAGGGCTGTAGTGGTCCTCTGTAGCTCAGTCTACACACAGGGCTGTAGTGGTCCTCTGTATCTCAGTCTACACACAGGACTGTAGTGGTCCTGTCTACACACAGGGCTGTAGTGGTCCTCTGTAGCTCAGTCTACACACAGGGCTGTAGTGGTCCTCTGTATCTCAGTCTACACACAGGACTGTAGTGGTCCTGTCTACACACAGGGCTGTAGTGGTCCTCTGTATCTCAGTCTACACACAGGGCTGTAGTGGTCCTCTGTTGCTCAGTCTACACACAGGACTGTAGTGGTCCTCTGTATCTCAGTCTACACACAGGGCTGTAGTGGTGCTCTGTAGCTCAGTCTACACACAGGGCTGTAGTGGTCCTCTGTATCTCAGTCTACACACAGGGCTGTAGTGGTGCTCTGTAGCTCAGTCTACACACAGGACTGTAGTGGTGCTCTGTATCTCAGTCTACACACAGGACTGTAGTGGTGCTCTGTATCTCAGTCTACACACAGGACTGTAGTGGTCCTCTGTAGCTCAGTCTACACACAGGGCTGTAGTGGTCCTCTGTATCTCAGTCTATACACAGGGCTGTAGTGGTCCTCTGTAGCTCAGTTTACACACAGGGCTGTAGTGGTGCTCTGTATCTCAGTCTACACACAGGGCTGTAGTGGTCCTCTGTTGCTCAGTCTACACACAGGGCTGTAGTGGTGCTCTGTAGCTCAGTCTACACACAGGGCTGTAGTGGTCCTCTGTAGCTCAGTCTACACACAGGACTATAGTGGTCCTCTGTATCTCAGTCTACACACAGGGCTGTAGTGGTGCTCTGTAGCTCAGTCTACACACAGGACTGTAGTGGTCCTCTGTATCTCAGTCTACACACAGGGCTGTAGTGGTCCTCTGTATCTCAGTCTACACACAGGGCTGTAGTGGTCCTCTGTATCTCAGTCTATACACAAGACTGTAGTGGTCCTCTGTAGCTCAGTCTACACACAGGGCTGTAGTGGTGCTCTGTATCTCAGTCTACACACAGGGCTGTAGTGGTCCTCTGTAGCTCAGTCTACACACAGGGCTGTAGTGGTCCTCTGTTGCTCAGTCTACACACAGGGCTGTAGTGGTCCTGTCTACACACAGGGCTGTAGTGGTCCTCTGTAGCTCAGTCTACACACAGGGCTGTAGTGGTCCTCTGTATCTCAGTCTACACACAGGACTGTAGTGGTCCTGTCTACACACAGGGCTGTAGTGGTCCTCTGTAGCTCAGTCTACACAAAGGGCTGTAGTGGTCCTCTGTATCTCAGTCTACACACAGGACTGTAGTGGTCCTGTCTACACACAGGATTGTAGTGGTCCTCTGTAGCTCAGTCTACACACAGGGCTGTAGTGGTCCTCTGTATCTCAGTCTACACAGAGGACTGTAGTGGTCCTCTGTATCTCAGTCTACACACAGGGCTGTAGTTCAGTCTACACACAGGGCTGTAGTGGTGCTCTGTATCTCAGTCTACACACAGGGCTGTAGTGGTCCTCTGTATCTCAGTCTACACACAGGGCTGTAGTGGTCCTCTGTATCTCAGTCTACACACAGGACTGTAGTGGTCCTGTCTACACACAGGGCTGTAGTGGTCCTCTGTAGCTCAGTCTACACACAGGACTGTAGTGGTGCTCTGTAGCTCAGTCTACACACAGGGCTGTAGTGGTCCTCTGTATCTCAGTCTATACACAGGACTGTAGTGGTCCTGTCTACACACAGGACTGTAGTGGTACTCTGTAGCTCAGTCTACACACAGGACTGTAGTGGTCCTCTGTAGCTCAGTCTACACACAGGGCTGTAGTGGTGCTCTGTATCTCAGTCTACACACAGGGCTGTAGTGGTCCTCTGTAGCTCAGTCTACACACAGGGCTGTAGTGGTCCTCTGTATCTCAGTCTACACACAGGGCTGTAGTGGTGCTCTGTAGCTCAGTCTACACACAGGACTGTAGTGGTGCTCTGTATCTCAGTCTACACACAGGGCTGTAGTGGTGCTCTGTATCTCAGTCTACACACAGGGCTGTAGTGGTGCTCTGTATCTCAGTCTACACACAGGGCTGTAGTGGTCCTCTGTAGCTCAGTCTACACACAGGACTGTAGTGGTGCTCTGTATCTCAGTCTACACACAGGGCTGTAGTGGTCCTCTGTAGCTCAGTCTACACACAGGGCTGTAGTGGTCCTGTCTACACACAGGACTGTAGTGGTGCTCTGTATCTCAGTCTACACACAGGGCTGTAGTGGTCCTCTGTATCTCAGTCTACACACAGGGCTGTAGTGGTCCTCTGTAGCTCAGTCTACACACAGGGCTGTAGTGGTCCTCTGTAGCTCAGTCTACACACAGGACTGTAGTGGTCCTCTGTAGCTCAGTCTACACACAGGGCTGTAGTGGTCCTCTGTAGCTCAGTCTACACACAGGGCTGTAGTGGTCCTCTGTAGCTCAGTCTACACACAGGGCTGTAGTGGTCCTCTGTAGCTCAGTCTACACACAGGACTGTAGTGGTCCTCTGTAGCTCAGTCTACACACAGGGCTGTAGTGGTCCTCTGTAGCTCAGTCTACACACAGGGCTGTAGTGGTCCTCTGTTGCTCAGTCTACACACAGGGCTGTAGTGGTGCTCTGTAGCTCAGTCTACACACAGGGCTGTAGTGGTCCTCTGTAGCTCAGTCTACACACAGGGCTGTAGTGGTCCTCTGTAGCTCAGTCTACACACAGGGCTGTAGTGGTGCTCTGTAGCTCAGTTTACACACAGGGCTGTAGTGGTCCTCTGTTGCTCAGTCTACACACAGGACTGTAGTGGTCCTCTGTAGCTCAGTCTACACACAGGGCTGTAGTGGTCCTCTGTAGCTCAGTCTACACACAGGGCTGTAGTCGTCCTGTCTACACACAGGGCTGTAGTGGTGCTCTGTAACTCAGTCTACACACAGGGCTGTAGTGGTCCTCTGTTGCTCAGTCTACACACAGGGCTGTAGTGGTCCTCTGTATCTCAGTCTACACACAGGACTGTAGTGGTGCTCTGTAGCTCAGTCTACACACAGGGCTGTAGTGGTCCTCTGTATCTCAGTCTACACACAGGGCTGTAGTGGTCCTCTGTATCTCAGTCTACACACAGGGCTGTAGTGGTCTTCTGTATCTCAGTCTACACACAGGGCTGTAGTGGTCCTCTGTAGCTCAGTCTACACACAGGGCTGTAGTGGTCCTCTGTATCTCAGTCTACACACAGGACTGTAGTGGTGCTCTGTAGCTCAGTCTACACACAGGGCTGTAGTGGTCCTCTGTATCTCAGTCTACACACAGTGCTGTAGTGGTCCTCTGTATCTCAGTCTACACACAGGGCTGTAGTGGTGCTCTGTATCTCAGTCTACACACAGGGCTGTAGTGGTGCTCTGTATCTCAGTCTACACACAGGGCTGTAGTGGTCCTCTGTAGCTCAGTCTACACACAGGGCTGTAGTTGTGCTCTGTATCTCAGTCTACACACAGGGCTGTAGTGGTGCTCTGTATCTCAGTCTACACACAGGGCTGTAGTTCAGTCTACACACAGGGCTGTAGTGGTGCTCTGTATCTCAGTCTACACACAGGGCTGTAGTTCAGTCTACACACAGGGCTGTAGTGGTCCTCTGTATCTCAGTCTACACACAGGACTGTAGTGGTCCTGTCTACACACAGGGCTGTAGTGGTCCTCTGTATCTCAGTCTACACACAGGGCTGTAGTGGTCTTCTGTAGCTCAGTCTACACACAGGACTGTAGTGGTCCTCTGTATCTCAGTCTACACACAGGACTGTAGTGGTCCTCTGTAGCTCAGTCTACACACAGGGCTGTAGTGGTCCTCTGTATCTCAATCTACACACAGGGCTGTAGTGGTCCTCTGTATCTCAGTCTACACACAGGGCTGTAGTGGTCCTCTGTATCTCAGTCTATACACAGGACTGTAGTGGTCCTCTGTAGCTCAGTCTACACACAGGGCTGTAGTGGTCCTCTGTATCTCAGTCTACACACAGGGCTGTAGTGGTCCTCTGTATCTCAGTCTACACACAGGGCTGTAGTGGTCCTCTGTATCTCAGTCTATACACAGGACTGTAGTGGTCCTCTGTAGCTCAGTCTACACACAGGGCTGTAGTGGTCCTCTGTAGCTCAGTCTACACACAGGGCTGTAGTCGTCCTGTCTACACACAGGGCTGTAGTGGTGCTCTGTAACTCAGTCTACACACAGGGCTGTAGTGGTCCTCTGTTGCTCAGTCTACACACAGGGCTGTAGTGGTCCTCTGTATCTCAGTCTACACACAGGACTGTAGTGGTGCTCTGTAGCTCAGTCTACACACAGGGCTGTAGTGGTCCTCTGTATCTCAGTCTACACACAGGGCTGTAGTGGTCCTCTGTATCTCAGTCTACACACAGGGCTGTAGTGGTCCTCTGTATCTCAGTCTACACACAGGGCTGTAGTGGTGCTCTGTAACTCAGTCTACACACAGTGCTGTAGTTGTCCTCTGTTGCTCAGTCTACACACAGGGCTGTAGTGGTCCTCTGTATCTCAGTCTACACACAGGACTGTAGTGGTGCTCTGTAGCTCAGTCTACACACAGGGCTGTAGTGGTCCTCTGTATCTCAGTCTACACACAGGGCTGTAGTGGTCCTCTGTATCTCAGTCTATACACAGGACTGTAGTGGTCCTCTGTAGCTCAGTCTACACACAGGGCTGTAGTGGTCCTCTGTATCTCAGTCTACACACAGGGCTGTAGTGGTCCTCTGTATCTCAGTCTACACACAGGGCTGTAGTGGTCCTCTGTATCTCAGTCTATACACAGGACTGTAGTGGTCCTCTGTAGCTCAGTCTACACACAGGGCTGTAGTGGTCCTCTGTAGCTCAGTCTACACACAGGGCTGTAGTCGTCCTGTCTACACACAGGGCTGTAGTGGTGCTCTGTAACTCAGTCTACACACAGGGCTGTAGTGGTCCTCTGTATCTCAGTCTACACACAGGACTGTAGTGGTCCTGTCTACACACAGGGCTGTAGTGGTCCTCTGTAGCTCAGTCTACACACAGGACTGTAGTGGTGCTCTGTAGCTCAGTCTACACACAGGGCTGTAGTGGTCCTCTGTATCTCAGTCTATACACAGGACTGTAGTGGTCCTGTCTACACACAGGACTGTAGTGGTACTCTGTAGCTCAGTCTACACACAGGACTGTAGTGGTCCTCTGTAGCTCAGTCTACACACAGGGCTGTAGTGGTGCTCTGTATCTCAGTCTACACACAGGGCTGTAGTGGTCCTCTGTAGCTCAGTCTACACACAGGGCTGTAGTGGTCCTCTGTATCTCAGTCTACACACAGGGCTGTAGTGGTGCTCTGTAGCTCAGTCTACACACAGGACTGTAGTGGTGCTCTGTATCTCAGTCTACACACAGGGCTGTAGTGGTGCTCTGTATCTCAGTCTACACACAGGGCTGTAGTGGTGCTCTGTATCTCAGTCTACACACAGGGCTGTAGTGGTCCTCTGTAGCTCAGTCTACACACAGGACTGTAGTGGTGCTCTGTATCTCAGTCTACACACAGGGCTGTAGTGGTCCTCTGTAGCTCAGTCTACACACAGGGCTGTAGTGGTCCTGTCTACACACAGGACTGTAGTGGTGCTCTGTATCTCAGTCTACACACAGGGCTGTAGTGGTCCTCTGTATCTCAGTCTACACACAGGGCTGTAGTGGTCCTCTGTAGCTCAGTCTACACACAGGGCTGTAGTGGTCCTCTGTAGCTCAGTCTACACACAGGACTGTAGTGGTCCTCTGTAGCTCAGTCTACACACAGGGCTGTAGTGGTCCTCTGTAGCTCAGTCTACACACAGGGCTGTAGTGGTCCTCTGTAGCTCAGTCTACACACAGGGCTGTAGTGGTCCTCTGTAGCTCAGTCTACACACAGGACTGTAGTGGTCCTCTGTAGCTCAGTCTACACACAGGGCTGTAGTGGTCCTCTGTAGCTCAGTCTACACACAGGGCTGTAGTGGTCCTCTGTTGCTCAGTCTACACACAGGGCTGTAGTGGTGCTCTGTAGCTCAGTCTACACACAGGGCTGTAGTGGTCCTCTGTAGCTCAGTCTACACACAGGGCTGTAGTGGTCCTCTGTAGCTCAGTCTACACACAGGGCTGTAGTGGTGCTCTGTAGCTCAGTTTACACACAGGGCTGTAGTGGTCCTCTGTTGCTCAGTCTACACACAGGACTGTAGTGGTCCTCTGTAGCTCAGTCTACACACAGGGCTGTAGTGGTCCTCTGTAGCTCAGTCTACACACAGGGCTGTAGTCGTCCTGTCTACACACAGGGCTGTAGTGGTGCTCTGTAACTCAGTCTACACACAGGGCTGTAGTGGTCCTCTGTTGCTCAGTCTACACACAGGGCTGTAGTGGTCCTCTGTATCTCAGTCTACACACAGGACTGTAGTGGTGCTCTGTAGCTCAGTCTACACACAGGGCTGTAGTGGTCCTCTGTATCTCAGTCTACACACAGGGCTGTAGTGGTCCTCTGTATCTCAGTCTACACACAGGGCTGTAGTGGTCTTCTGTATCTCAGTCTACACACAGGGCTGTAGTGGTCCTCTGTAGCTCAGTCTACACACAGGGCTGTAGTGGTCCTCTGTATCTCAGTCTACACACAGGACTGTAGTGGTGCTCTGTAGCTCAGTCTACACACAGGGCTGTAGTGGTCCTCTGTATCTCAGTCTACACACAGTGCTGTAGTGGTCCTCTGTATCTCAGTCTACACACAGGGCTGTAGTGGTGCTCTGTATCTCAGTCTACACACAGGGCTGTAGTGGTGCTCTGTATCTCAGTCTACACACAGGGCTGTAGTGGTCCTCTGTAGCTCAGTCTACACACAGGGCTGTAGTTGTGCTCTGTATCTCAGTCTACACACAGGGCTGTAGTGGTGCTCTGTATCTCAGTCTACACACAGGGCTGTAGTTCAGTCTACACACAGGGCTGTAGTGGTGCTCTGTATCTCAGTCTACACACAGGGCTGTAGTTCAGTCTACACACAGGGCTGTAGTGGTCCTCTGTATCTCAGTCTACACACAGGACTGTAGTGGTCCTGTCTACACACAGGGCTGTAGTGGTCCTCTGTATCTCAGTCTACACACAGGGCTGTAGTGGTCTTCTGTAGCTCAGTCTACACACAGGACTGTAGTGGTCCTCTGTATCTCAGTCTACACACAGGACTGTAGTGGTCCTCTGTAGCTCAGTCTACACACAGGGCTGTAGTGGTCCTCTGTATCTCAATCTACACACAGGGCTGTAGTGGTCCTCTGTATCTCAGTCTACACACAGGGCTGTAGTGGTCCTCTGTATCTCAGTCTATACACAGGACTGTAGTGGTCCTCTGTAGCTCAGTCTACACACAGGGCTGTAGTGGTCCTCTGTATCTCAGTCTACACACAGGGCTGTAGTGGTCCTCTGTATCTCAGTCTACACACAGGGCTGTAGTGGTCCTCTGTATCTCAGTCTATACACAGGACTGTAGTGGTCCTCTGTAGCTCAGTCTACACACAGGGCTGTAGTGGTCCTCTGTAGCTCAGTCTACACACAGGGCTGTAGTCGTCCTGTCTACACACAGGGCTGTAGTGGTGCTCTGTAACTCAGTCTACACACAGGGCTGTAGTGGTCCTCTGTTGCTCAGTCTACACACAGGGCTGTAGTGGTCCTCTGTATCTCAGTCTACACACAGGACTGTAGTGGTGCTCTGTAGCTCAGTCTACACACAGGGCTGTAGTGGTCCTCTGTATCTCAGTCTACACACAGGGCTGTAGTGGTCCTCTGTATCTCAGTCTACACACAGGGCTGTAGTGGTCCTCTGTATCTCAGTCTACACACAGGGCTGTAGTGGTGCTCTGTAACTCAGTCTACACACAGTGCTGTAGTTGTCCTCTGTTGCTCAGTCTACACACAGGGCTGTAGTGGTCCTCTGTATCTCAGTCTACACACAGGACTGTAGTGGTGCTCTGTAGCTCAGTCTACACACAGGGCTGTAGTGGTCCTCTGTATCTCAGTCTACACACAGGGCTGTAGTGGTCCTCTGTATCTCAGTCTATACACAGGACTGTAGTGGTCCTCTGTAGCTCAGTCTACACACAGGGCTGTAGTGGTCCTCTGTATCTCAGTCTACACACAGGGCTGTAGTGGTCCTCTGTATCTCAGTCTACACACAGGGCTGTAGTGGTCCTCTGTATCTCAGTCTATACACAGGACTGTAGTGGTCCTCTGTAGCTCAGTCTACACACAGGGCTGTAGTGGTCCTCTGTAGCTCAGTCTACACACAGGGCTGTAGTCGTCCTGTCTACACACAGGGCTGTAGTGGTGCTCTGTAACTCAGTCTACACACAGGGCTGTAGTGGTCCTCTGTTGCTCAGTCTACACACAGGGCTGTAGTGGTCCTCTGTATCTCAGTCTACACACAGGACTGTAGTGGTGCTCTGTAGCTCAGTCTACACACAGGGCTGTAGTGGTCCTCTGTATCTCAGTCTACACACAGGGCTGTAGTGGTCCTCTGTATCTCAGTCTACACACAGGGCTGTAGTGGTCCTCTGTATCTCAGTCTACACACAGGGCTGTAGTGGTGCTCTGTAACTCAGTCTACACACAGTGCTGTAGTTGTCCTCTGTTGCTCAGTCTACACACAGGGCTGTAGTGGTCCTCTGTATCTCAGTCTACACACAGGACTGTAGTGGTGCTCTGTAGCTCAGTCTACACACAGGGCTGTAGTGGTCCTCTGTATCTCAGTCTACACACAGGGCTGTAGTGGTCCTCTGTATCTCAGTCTACACACAGGACTGTAGTGGTCCTCTGTATCTCAGTCAACACACAGGGCTGTAGTGGTCCTCTGTATCTCAGTCTACACACAGGGCTGTAGTGGTGCTCTGTATCTCAGTCTACACACAGGGCTGTAGTGGTGCTCTGTATCTCAGTCTACACACAGGGCTGTAGTGGTCCTCTGTAGCTCAGTCTACACACAGGACTGTAGTGGTCCTCTGTAGCTCAGTCTACACACAGGGCTGTAGTGGTCCTCTGTAGCTCAGTCTACACACAGGGCTGTAGTGGTCCTCTGTAGCTCAGTCTACACACAGGGCTGTAGTGGTCCTCTGTAGCTCAGTCTACACACAGGGCTGTAGTGGTCCTCTGTAGCTCAGTCTACACACAGGGCTGTAGTGGTCTTCTGTATCTCAGTCTACACACAGGGCTGTAGTGGTCCTCTGTAGCTCAGTCTACACACAGGGCTGTAGTGGTCCTCTGTATCTCAGTCTACACACAGGACTGTAGTGGTGCTCTGTAGCTCAGTCTACACACAGTGCTGTAGTGGTCCTCTGTATCTCAGTCTACACACAGGGCTGTAGTGGTCCTCTGTAGCTCAGTCTACACACAGGACTGTAGTGGTGCTCTGTATCTCAGTCTACACACAGGGCTGTAGTGGTCCTCTGTAGCTCAGTCTACACACAGGGCTGTAGTGGTCCTGTCTACACACAGGACTGTAGTGGTGCTCTGTATCTCAGTCTACACACAGGGCTGTAGTGGTCCTCTGTATCTCAGTCTACACACAGGGCTGTAGTGGTCCTCTGTAGCTCAGTCTACACACAGGGCTGTAGTGGTCCTCTGTAGCTCAGTCTACACACAGGACTGTAGTGGTCCTCTGTAGCTCAGTCTACACACAGGGCTGTAGTGGTCCTCTGTAGCTCAGTCTACACACAGGGCTGTAGTGGTCCTCTGTAGCTCAGTCTACACACAGGGCTGTAGTGGTCCTCTGTAGCTCAGTCTACACACAGGGCTGTAGTGGTCCTCTGTAGCTCAGTCTACACACAGGGCTGTAGTGGTCCTCTGTAGCTCAGTCTACACACAGGGCTGTAGTGGTCCTCTGTAGCTCAGTCTACACACAGGGCTGTAGTGGTCCTCTGTAGCTCAGTCTACACACAGGGCTGTAGTGGTGCTCTGTAGCTCAGTCTACACACGGCTGTAGTGGTCCTCTGTAGCTCAGTCTACACACAGGGCTGTAGTGGTCCTCTGTAGCTCAGTCTACACACAGGGCTGTAGTGGTGCTCTGTAGCTCAGTCTACACACAGGGCTGTAGTGGTCCTCTGTTGCTCAGTCTACACACAGGACTGTAGTGGTCCTCTGTAGCTCAGTCTACACACAGGGCTGTAGTGGTCCTCTGTAGCTCAGTCTACACACAGGGCTGTAGTCGTCCTGTCTACACACAGGGCTGTAGTGGTGCTCTGTAACTCAGTCTACACACAGGGCTGTAGTGGTCCTCTGTTGCTCAGTCTACACACAGGGCTGTAGTGGTCCTCTGTATCTCAGTCTACACACAGGACTGTAGTGGTGCTCTGTAGCTCAGTCTACACACAGGGCTGTAGTGGTCCTCTGTATCTCAGTCTACACACAGGGCTGTAGTGGTCCTCTGTATCTCAGTCTACACACAGGGCTGTAGTGGTCTTCTGTATCTCAGTCTACACACAGGGCTGTAGTGGTCCTCTGTAGCTCAGTCTACACACAGGGCTGTAGTGGTCCTCTGTATCTCAGTCTACACACAGGACTGTAGTGGTGCTCTGTAGCTCAGTCTACACACAGGGCTGTAGTGGTCCTCTGTATCTCAGTCTACACACAGTGCTGTAGTGGTCCTCTGTATCTCAGTCTACACACAGGGCTGTAGTGGTGCTCTGTACCTCAGTCTACACACAGGGCTGTAGTGGTGCTCTGTATCTCAGTCTACACACAGGGCTGTAGTGGTCCTCTGTAGCTCAGTCTACACACAGGGCTGTAGTTGTGCTCTGTATCTCAGTCTACACACAGGGCTGTAGTGGTCCTCTGTATCTCAGTCTACACACAGGACTGTAGTGGTCCTCTGTAGCTCAGTCTACACACAGGGCTGTAGTGGTGCTCTGTATCTCAGTCTACACACAGGGCTGTAGTTCAGTCTACACACAGGGCTGTAGTGGTGCTCTGTATCTCAGTCTACACACAGGGCTGTAGTTCAGTCTACACACAGGGCTGTAGTGGTCCTCTGTATCTCAGTCTACACACAGGACTGTAGTGGTCCTGTCTACACACAGGGCTGTAGTGGTCCTCTGTATCTCAGTCTACACACAGGGCTGTAGTGGTCCTCTGTAGCTCAGTCTACACACAGGACTGTAGTGGTCCTCTGTATCTCAGTCTACACACAGGACTGTAGTGGTCCTCTGTAGCTCAGTCTACACACAGGGCTGTAGTGGTCCTCTGTATCTCAGTCTACACACAGGGCTGTAGTGGTCCTGTCTACACACAGGACTGTAGTGGTCCTCTGTATCTCAGTCTACACACAGGACTGTAGTGGTCCTCTGTAGCTCAGTCTACACACAGGGCTGTAGTGGTCCTCTGTAGCTCAGTCTACACACAGGGCTGTAGTCGTCCTGTCTACACACAGGGCTGTAGTGGTGCTCTGTAACTCAGTCTACACACAGGGCTGTAGTGGTCCTCTGTTGCTCAGTCTACACACAGGGCTGTAGTGGTCCTCTGTATCTCAGTCTACACACAGGACTGTAGTGGTGCTCTGTAGCTCAGTCTACACACAGGGCTGTAGTGGTCCTCTGTATCTCAGTCTACACACAGGGCTGTAGTGGTCCTCTGTATCTCAGTCTACACACAGGGCTGTAGTGGTCTTCTGTATCTCAGTCTACACACAGGGCTGTAGTGGTCCTCTGTAGCTCAGTCTACACACAGGGCTGTAGTGGTCCTCTGTATCTCAGTCTACACACAGGACTGTAGTGGTGCTCTGTAGCTCAGTCTACACACAGGGCTGTAGTGGTCCTCTGTATCTCAGTCTACACACAGTGCTGTAGTGGTCCTCTGTATCTCAGTCTACACACAGGGCTGTAGTGGTGCTCTGTACCTCAGTCTACACACAGGGCTGTAGTGGTGCTCTGTATCTCAGTCTACACACAGGGCTGTAGTGGTCCTCTGTAGCTCAGTCTACACACAGGGCTGTAGTTGTGCTCTGTATCTCAGTCTACACACAGGGCTGTAGTGGTCCTCTGTATCTCAGTCTACACACAGGACTGTAGTGGTCCTCTGTAGCTCAGTCTACACACAGGGCTGTAGTGGTGCTCTGTATCTCAGTCTACACACAGGGCTGTAGTTCAGTCTACACACAGGGCTGTAGTGGTGCTCTGTATCTCAGTCTACACACAGGGCTGTAGTTCAGTCTACACACAGGGCTGTAGTGGTCCTCTGTATCTCAGTCTACACACAGGACTGTAGTGGTCCTGTCTACACACAGGGCTGTAGTGGTCCTCTGTATCTCAGTCTACACACAGGGCTGTAGTGGTCCTCTGTAGCTCAGTCTACACACAGGACTGTAGTGGTCCTCTGTATCTCAGTCTACACACAGGACTGTAGTGGTCCTCTGTAGCTCAGTCTACACACAGGGCTGTAGTGGTCCTCTGTATCTCAGTCTACACACAGGGCTGTAGTGGTCCTCTGTATCTCAGTCTACACACAGGGCTGTAGTGGTCCTCTGTATCTCAGTCTATACACAGGACTGTAGTGGTCCTCTGTAGCTCAGTCTACACACAGGGCTGTAGTGGTCCTCTATATCTCAGTCTACACACAGGGCTGTAGTGGTCCTCTGTATCTCAGTCTACACACAGGGCTGTAGTGGTCCTCTGTATCTCAGTCTATACACAGGACTGTAGTGGTCCTCTGTAGCTCAGTCTACACACAGGGCTGTAGTGGTCCTCTGTAGCTCAGTCTACACACAGGGCTGTAGTCGTCCTGTCTACACACAGGGCTGTAGTGGTGCTCTGTAACTCAGTCTACACACAGGGCTGTAGTGGTCCTCTGTTGCTCAGTCTACACACAGGGCTGTAGTGGTCCTCTGTATCTCAGTCTACACACAGGACTGTAGTGGTGCTCTGTAGCTCAGTCTACACACAGGGCTGTAGTGGTCCTCTGTATCTCAGTCTACACACAGGGCTGTAGTGGTCCTCTGTATCTCAGTCTACACACAGGGCTGTAGTGGTCCTCTGTATCTCAGTCTACACACAGGGCTGTAGTGGTGCTCTGTAACTCAGTCTACACACAGTGCTGTAGTTGTCCTCTGTTGCTCAGTCTACACACAGGGCTGTAGTGGTCCTCTGTATCTCAGTCTACACACAGGACTGTAGTGGTGCTCTGTAGCTCAGTCTACACACAGGGCTGTAGTGGTCCTCTGTATCTCAGTCTACACACAGGGCTGTAGTGGTCCTCTGTATCTCAGTCTACACACAGGACTGTAGTGGTCCTCTGTATCTCAGTCTACACACAGGGCTGTAGTGGTCCTCTGTATCTCAGTCTACACACAGGGCTGTAGTGGTGCTCTGTATCTCAGTCTACACACAGGGCTGTAGTGGTGCTCTGTATCTCAGTCTACACACAGGGCTGTAGTGGTCCTCTGTAGCTCAGTCTACACACAGGGCTGTAGTGGTGCTCTGTATCTCAGTCTACACACAGGGCTGTAGTGGTCCTCTGTATCTCAGTCTACACACAGGACTGTAGTGGTCCTCTGTAGCTCAGTCTACACACAGGGCTGTAGTGGTGCTCTGTATCTCAGTCTACACACAGGGCTGTAGTTCAGTCTACACACAGGGCTGTAGTGGTGCTCTGTATCTCAGTCTACACACAGGGCTGTAGTTCAGTCTACACACAGGGCTGTAGTGGTCCTCTGTATCTCAGTCTACACACAGGACTGTAGTGGTCCTGTCTACACACAGGGCTGTAGTGGTCCTCTGTATCTCAGTCTACACACAGGGCTGTAGTGGTCCTCTGTAGCTCAGTCTACACACAGGACTGTAGTGGTCCTCTGTATCTCAGTCTACACACAGGACTGTAGTGGTCCTCTGTAGCTCAGTCTACACACAGGGCTGTAGTGGTCCTCTGTATCTCAGTCTACACACAGGGCTGTAGTGGTCCTCTGTATCTCAGTCTACACACAGGGCTGTAGTGGTCCTCTGTATCTCAGTCTATACACAGGACTGTAGTGGTCCTCTGTAGCTCAGTCTACACACAGGGCTGTAGTGGTGCTCTGTATCTCAGTCTACACACAGGGCTGTAGTGGTCCTCTGTAGCTCAGTCTACACACAGGGCTGTAGTGGTCCTCTGTTGCTCAGTCTACACACAGGGCTGTAGTGGTGCTCTGTAGCTCAGTCTACACACAGGGCTGTAGTGGTCCTGTCTACACACAGGGCTGTAGTGGTCCTCTGTAGCTCAGTCTACACACAGGGCTGTAGTGGTCCTCTGTATCTCAGTCTACACACAGGACTGTAGTGGTCCTGTCTACACACAGGGCTGTAGTGGTCCTCTGTAGCTCAGTCTACACACAGGGCTGTAGTGGTCCTCTGTATCTCAGTCTACACACAGGACTGTAGTGGTCCTGTCTACACACAGGGCTGTAGTGGTCCTCTGTATCTCAGTCTACACACAGGGCTGTAGTGGTCCTCTGTTGCTCAGTCTACACACAGGACTGTAGTGGTCCTCTGTATCTCAGTCTACACACAGGGCTGTAGTGGTGCTCTGTAGCTCAGTCTACACACAGGGCTGTAGTGGTCCTCTGTATCTCAGTCTACACACAGGGCTGTAGTGGTGCTCTGTAGCTCAGTCTACACACAGGACTGTAGTGGTGCTCTGTATCTCAGTCTACACACAGGACTGTAGTGGTGCTCTGTATCTCAGTCTACACACAGGACTGTAGTGGTCCTCTGTAGCTCAGTCTACACACATGGCTGTAGTGGTCCTCTGTATCTCAGTCTATACACAGGGCTGTAGTGGTCCTCTGTAGCTCAGTTTACACACAGGGCTGTAGTGGTGCTCTGTATCTCAGTCTACACACAGGGCTGTAGTGGTCCTCTGTAGCTCAGTCTACACACAGGGCTGTAGTGGTCCTCTGTTGCTCAGTCTACACACAGGGCTGTAGTGGTCCTCTGTAGCTCAGTCTACACACAGGGCTGTAGTGGTGCTCTGTATCTCAGTCTACACACAGGGCTGTAGTTCAGTCTACACACAGGGCTGTAGTGGTGCTCTGTATCTCAGTCTACACACAGGGCTGTAGTTCAGTCTACACACAGGGCTGTAGTGGTCCTCTGTATCTCAGTCTACACACAGGACTGTAGTGGTCCTGTCTACACACAGGGCTGTAGTGGTCCTCTGTATCTCAGTCTACACACAGGGCTGTAGTGGTCCTCTGTAGCTCAGTCTACACACAGGACTGTAGTGGTCCTCTGTATCTCAGTCTACACACAGGACTGTAGTGGTCCTCTGTAGCTCAGTCTACACACAGGGCTGTAGTGGTCCTCTGTATCTCAGTCTACACACAGGGCTGTAGTGGTCCTCTGTATCTCAGTCTACACACAGGGCTGTAGTGGTCCTCTGTATCTCAGTCTATACACAGGACTGTAGTGGTCCTCTGTAGCTCAGTCTACACACAGGGCTGTAGTGGTGCTCTGTATCTCAGTCTACACACAGGGCTGTAGTGGTCCTCTGTAGCTCAGTCTACACACAGGGCTGTAGTGGTCCTCTGTTGCTCAGTCTACACACAGGGCTGTATTGGTGCTCTGTAGCTCAGTCTACACACAGGGCTGTAGTGGTCCTGTCTACACACAGGGCTGTAGTGGTCCTCTGTAGCTCAGTCTACACACAGGGCTGTAGTGGTCCTCTGTATCTCAGTCTACACACAGGACTGTAGTGGTCCTGTCTACACACAGGGCTGTAGTGGTCCTCTGTAGCTCAGTCTACACACAGGGCTGTAGTGGTCCTCTGTATCTCAGTCTACACACAGGACTGTAGTGGTCCTGTCTACACACAGGGCTGTAGTGGTCCTCTGTATCTCAGTCTACACACAGGGCTGTAGTGGTCCTCTGTTGCTCAGTCTACACACAGGACTGTAGTGGTCCTCTGTATCTCAGTCTACACACAGGGCTGTAGTGGTGCTCTGTAGCTCAGTCTACACACAGGGCTGTAGTGGTCCTCTGTATCTCAGTCTACACACAGGGCTGTAGTGGTGCTCTGTAGCTCAGTCTACACACAGGACTGTAGTGGTGCTCTGTATCTCAGTCTACACACAGGACTGTAGTGGTGCTCTGTATCTCAGTCTACACACAGGACTGTAGTGGTCCTCTGTAGCTCAGTCTACACACAATGCTGTAGTGGTCCTCTGTATCTCAGTCTATACACAGGGCTGTAGTGGTCCTCTGTAGCTCAGTTTACACACAGGGCTGTAGTGGTGCTCTGTATCTCAGTCTACACACAGGGCTGTAGTGGTCCTCTGTTGCTCAGTCTACACACAGGGCTGTAGTGGTGCTCTGTAGCTCAGTCTACACACAGGGCTGTAGTGGTCCTCTGTAGCTCAGTCTACACACAGGGCTATAGTGGTCCTCTGTATCTCAGTCTACACACAGGGCTGTAGTGGTGCTCTGTAGCTCAGTCTACACACAGGACTGTAGTGGTCCTCTGTATCTCAGTCTACACACAGGGCTGTAGTGGTCCTCTGTATCTCAGTCTACACACAGGGCTGTAGTGGTCCTCTGTATCTCAGTCTATACACAAGACTGTAGTGGTCCTCTGTAGCTCAGTCTACACACAGGGCTGTAGTGGTGCTCTGTATCTCAGTCTACACACAGGGCTGTAGTGGTCCTCTGTAGCTCAGTCTACACACAGGGCTGTAGTGGTCCTCTGTTGCTCAGTCTACACACAGGGCTGTAGTGGTCCTGTCTACACACAGGGCTGTAGTGGTCCTCTGTAGCTCAGTCTACACACAGGGCTGTAGTGGTCCTCTGTATCTCAGTCTACACACAGGACTGTAGTGGTCCTGTCTACACACAGGGCTGTAGTGGTCCTCTGTAGCTCAGTCTACACAAAGGGCTGTAGTGGTCCTCTGTATCTCAGTCTACACACAGGACTGTAGTGGTCCTGTCTACACACAGGATTGTAGTGGTCCTCTGTAGCTCAGTCTACACACAGGGCTGTAGTGGTCCTCTGTATCTCAGTCTACACAGAGGACTGTAGTGGTCCTCTGTATCTCAGTCTACACACAGGGCTGTAGTTCAGTCTACACACAGGGCTGTAGTGGTGCTCTGTATCTCAGTCTACACACAGGGCTGTAGTGGTCCTCTGTATCTCAGTCTACACACAGGGCTGTAGTGGTCCTCTGTATCTCAGTCTACACACAGGACTGTAGTGGTCCTGTCTACACACAGGGCTGTAGTGGTCCTCTGTAGCTCAGTCTACACACAGGACTGTAGTGGTGCTCTGTAGCTCAGTCTACACACAGGGCTGTAGTGGTCCTCTGTATCTCAGTCTATACACAGGACTGTAGTGGTCCTGTCTACACACAGGACTGTAGTGGTACTCTGTAGCTCAGTCTACACACAGGACTGTAGTTGTCCTCTGTAGCTCAGTCTACACACAGGGCTGTAGTGGTGCTCTGTATCTCAGTCTACACACAGGGCTGTAGTGGTCCTCTGTAGCTCAGTCTACACACAGGGCTGTAGTGGTCCTCTGTATCTCAGTCTACACACAGGGCTGTAGTGGTGCTCTGTAGCTCAGTCTACACACAGGACTGTAGTGGTGCTCTGTATCTCAGTCTACACACAGGGCTGTAGTGGTGCTCTGTATCTCAGTCTACACACAGGGCTGTAGTGGTGCTCTGTATCTCAGTCTACACACAGGGCTGTAGTGGTCCTCTGTAGCTCAGTCTACACACAGGACTGTAGTGGTCCTCTGTATCTCAGTCTACACACAGGGCTGTAGTGGTCCTCTGTAGCTCAGTCTACACACAGGACTGTAGTGGTGCTCTGTATCTCAGTCTACACACAGGGCTGTAGTGGTCCTCTGTAGCTCAGTCTACACACAGGGCTGTAGTGGTCCTGTCTACACACAGGACTGTAGTGGTGCTCTGTATCTCAGTCTACACACAGGGCTGTAGTGGTCCTCTGTATCTCAGTCTACACACAGGGCTGTAGTGGTCCTCTGTAGCTCAGTCTACACACAGGGCTGTAGTGGTCCTCTGTAGCTCAGTCTACACACAGGACTGTAGTGGTCCTCTGTAGCTCAGTCTACACACAGGGCTGTAGTGGTCCTCTGTAGCTCAGTCTACACACAGGGCTGTAGTGGTCCTCTGTAGCTCAGTCTACACACAGGGCTGTAGTGGTCCTCTGTAGCTCAGTCTACAAACAGGACTGTAGTGGTCCTCTGTAGCTCAGTCTACACACAGGGCTGTAGTGGTCCTCTGTAGCTCAGTCTACACACAGGGCTGTAGTGGTCCTCTGTAGCTCAGTCTACACACAGGGCTGTAGTGGTGCTCTGTAGCTCAGTCTACACACAGGGCTGTAGTGGTCCTCTGTAGCTCAGTCTACACACAGGGCTGTAGTGGTCCTCTGTAGCTCAGTCTACACACAGGGCTGTAGTGGTGCTCTGTAGCTCAGTTTACACACAGGGCTGTAGTGGTCCTCTGTTGCTCAGTCTACACACAGGACTGTAGTGGTCCTCTGTAGCTCAGTCTACACACAGGGCTGTAGTGGTCCTCTGTAGCTCAGTCTACACACAGGGCTGTAGTCGTCCTGTCTACACACAGGGCTGTAGTGGTGCTCTGTAACTCAGTCTACACACAGGGCTGTAGTGGTCCTCTGTTGCTCAGTCTACACACAGGGCTGTAGTGGTCCTCTGTATCTCAGTCTACACACAGGACTGTAGTGGTGCTCTGTAGCTCAGTCTACACACAGGGCTGTAGTGGTCCTCTGTATCTCAGTCTACACACAGGGCTGTAGTGGTCCTCTGTATCTCAGTCTACACACAGGGCTGTAGTGGTCTTCTGTATCTCAGTCTACACACAGGGCTGTAGTGGTCCTCTGTAGCTCAGTCTACAGACAGGGCTGTAGTGGTCCTCTGTATCTCAGTCTACACACAGGACTGTAGTGGTGCTCTGTAGCTCAGTCTTCACACAGGGCTGTAGTGGTCCTCTGTATCTCAGTCTACACACAGTGCTGTAGTGGTCCTCTGTATCTCAGTCTACACACAGGGCTGTAGTGGTGCTCTGTATCTCAGTCTACACACAGGGCTGTAGTGGTGCTCTGTATCTCAGTCTACACACAGGGCTGTAGTGGTCCTCTGTAGCTCAGTCTACACACAGGGCTGTAGTTGTGCTCTGTATCTCAGTCTACACACAGGGCTGTAGTGGTCCTCTGTATCTCAGTCTACACACAGGACTGTAGTGGTCCTCTGTAGCTCAGTCTACACACAGGGCTGTAGTGGTGCTCTGTATCTCAGTCTACACACAGGGCTGTAGTTCAGTCTACACACAGGGCTGTAGTTGTGCTCTGTATCTCAGTCTACACACAGGGCTGTAGTTCAGTCTACACACAGGGCTGTAGTGGTCCTCTGTATCTCAGTCTACACACAGGACTGTAGTGGTCCTGTCTACACACAGGGCTGTAGTGGTCCTCTGTATCTCAGTCTACACACAGGGCTGTAGTGGTCCTCTGTAGCTCAGTCTACACACAGGACTGTAGTGGTCCTCTGTATCTCAGTCTACACACAGGACTGTAGTGGTCCTCTGTAGCTCAGTCTACACACAGGGCTGTAGTGGTCCTCTGTATCTCAATCTACACACAGGGCTGTAGTGGTCCTCTGTATCTCAGTCTACACACAGGGCTGTAGTGGTCCTCTGTATCTCAGTCTATACACAGGACTGTAGTGGTCCTCTGTATCTCAGTCTACACACAGGACTGTAGTGGTCCTCTGTAGCTCAGTCTACACACAGGGCTGTAGTGGTCCTCTGTATCTCAGTCTACACACAGGGCTGTAGTGGTCCTCTGTATCTCAGTCTACACACAGGGCTGTAGTGGTCCTCTGTATCTCAGTCTATACACAGGACTGTAGTGGTCCTCTGTAGCTCAGTCTACACACAGGGCTGTAGTGGTCCTCTGTAGCTCAGTCTACACACAGGGCTGTAGTCGTCCTGTCTACACACAGGGCTGTAGTGGTGCTCTGTAACTCAGTCTACACACAGGGCTGTAGTGGTCCTCTGTTGCTCAGTCTACACACAGGGCTGTAATGGTCCTCTGTATCTCAGTCTACACACAGGACTGTAGTGGTGCTCTGTAGCTCAGTCTACACACAGGGCTGTAGTGGTCCTCTGTATCTCAGTCTACACACAGGGCTGTAGTGGTCCTCTGTATCTCAGTCTACACACAGGGCTGTAGTGGTCCTCTGTATCTCAGTCTACACACAGGGCTGTAGTGGTGCTCTGTAACTCAGTCTACACACAGTGCTGTAGTTGTCCTCTGTTGCTCAGTCTACACACAGGGCTGTAGTGGTCCTCTGTATCTCAGTCTACACACAGGACTGTAGTGGTGCTCTGTAGCTCAGTCTACACACAGGGCTGTAGTGGTCCTCTGTATCTCAGTCTACACACAGGGCTGTAGTGGTCCTCTGTATCTCAGTCTACACACAGGACTGTAGTGGTCCTCTGTATCTCAGTCTACACACAGGGCTGTAGTGGTCCTCTGTATCTCAGTCTACACACAGGGCTGTAGTGGTCCTCTGTATCTCAGTCTACACACAGGGCTGTAGTGGTGCTCTGTATCTCAGTCTACACACAGGGCTGTAGTGGTGCTCTGTATCTCAGTCTACACACAGGGCTGTAGTGGTCCTCTGTAGCTCAGTCTACACACAGGGCTGTAGTGGTGCTCTGTATCTCAGTCTACACACAGGGCTGTAGTGGTCCTCTGTATCTCAGTCTACACACAGGACTGTAGTGGTCCTCTGTAGCTCAGTCTACACACAGGGCTGTAGTGGTGCTCTGTATCTCAGTCTACACACAGGGCTGTAGTTCAGTCTACACACAGGGCTGTAGTGGTGCTCTGTATCTCAGTCTACACACAGGGCTGTAGTTCAGTCTACACACAGGGCTGTAGTGGTCCTCTGTATCTCAGTCTACACACAGGACTGTAGTGGTCCTGTCTACACACAGGGCTGTAGTGGTCCTCTGTATCTCAGTCTACACACAGGGCTGTAGTGGTCCTCTGTAGCTCAGTCTACACACAGGACTGTAGTGGTCCTCTGTATCTCAGTCTACACACAGGACTGTAGTGGTCCTCTGTAGCTCAGTCTACACACAGGGCTGTAGTGGTCCTCTGTATCTCAGTCTACACACAGGGCTGTAGTGGTCCTCTGTATCTCAGTCTACACACAGGGCTGTAGTGGTCCTCTGTATCTCAGTCTATACACAGGACTGTAGTGGTCCTCTGTAGCTCAGTCTACACACAGGGCTGTAGTGGTGCTCTGTATCTCAGTCTACACACAGGGCTGTAGTGGTCCTCTGTAGCTCAGTCTACACACAGGGCTGTAGTGGTCCTCTGTTGCTCAGTCTACACACAGGGCTGTAGTGGTGCTCTGTAGCTCAGTCTACACACAGGGCTGTAGTGGTCCTGTCTACACACAGGGCTGTAGTGCTCCTCTGTAGCTCAGTCTACACACAGGGCTGTAGTGGTCCTCTGTATCTCAGTCTACACACAGGACTGTAGTGGTCCTGTCTACACACAGGGCTGTAGTGGTCCTCTGTAGCTCAGTCTACACACAGGGCTGTAGTGGTCCTCTGTATCTCAGTCTACACACAGGACTGTAGTGGTCCTGTCTACACACAGGATTGTAGTGGTCCTCTGTACTCAGTCTACACACAGGGCTGTAGTGGTCCTCTGTATCTCAGTCTACACACAGGACTGTAGTGGTCCTCTGTATCTCAGTCTACACACAGGGCTGTAGTTCAGTCTACACACAGGGCTGTAGTGGTGCTCTGTATCTCAGTCTACACACAGGGCTGTAGTGGTCCTCTGTAGTTCAGTCTACACACAGGACTGTAGTGGTCCTCTGTTGCTCAGTCTACACACAGGACTGTAGTGGTCCTGTCTACACACAGGGCTGTAGTGGTCCTCTGTAGCTCAGTCTACACACAGGGCTGTAGTGGTCCTCTGTATCTCAGTCTACACACAGGGCTGTAGTGGTCCTGTCTACACACAGGGCTGTAGTGGTCCTCTGTAGCTCAGTCTACACACAGGACTGTAGTGGTTCTCTGTATCTCAGTCTACACACAGGGCTCTAGTGGTCCTCTGTATCTCAGTCTACACACAGGGCTGTAATGGTCCTCTGTAGCTCAGTCTACACACAGGGCTGTAGTGGTCCTCTGTAGCTCAGTCTACACACAGGGCTGTAGTGGTCCTCTGTAGCTCAGTCTACACACAGGGCTGTAGTGGTGCTCTGTAGCTCAGTCTACACACAGGGCTCTAGTGGTCCTCTGTAGCTCAGTCTACACACAGGGCTGTAGTGGTCCTCTGTAGCTCAGTCTACACACAGGGCTGTAGTGGTCCTCTGTAGCTCAGTCTACACACAGGGCTGTAGTGGTGCTCTGTAGCTCAGTCTACACACAGGGCTCTAGTGGTCCTCTGTAGCTCAGTCTACACACAGGGCTCTAGTGGTCCTCTGTAGCTCAGTCTACACACAGGACTGTAGTGGTCCTCTGTATCTCAGTCTACACACAGGGCTGTAGTGCTCCTCTGTAGCTCAGTCTACACACAGGGCTGTAGTGGGCCTCTGTTGCTCAGTCTACACACAGGACTGTAGTGGTCCTCTGTAGCTCAGTCTACACACAGGACTGTAGTGGTCCTGTCTACACACAGGGCTGTAGTGGTCCTCTGTAGCTCAGTCTACACACAGGGCTGTAGTGGTGCTCTGTATCTCAGTCTACACACAGGGCTGTAGTGGTCCTCTGTAGCTCAGTCTACACACAGGGCTGTAGTGGTGCTCTGTATCTCAGTCTACACACAGGGCTGTAGTTCAGTCTACACACAGGGCTGTAGTTCAGTCTACACACAGGGCTGTAGTGGTGCTCTGTATCTCAGTCTACACACAGGGCTGTAGTTCAGTCTACACACAGGGCTGTAGTGGTGCTCTGTATCTCAGTCTACACACAGGGCTGTAGTGGTCCTCTGTATCTCAGTCTACACACAGGGCTGTAGTGGTCCTCTGTATCTCAGTTTACACACAGGACTGTAGTGGTCCTGTCTACACACAGGGCTGTAGTGGTCCTCTGTAGCTCAGTCTACACATAGGACTGTAGTGGTGCTCTGTAGCTCAGTCTACACACAGGGTTTTAGTGGTCCTCTGTAGTTCAGTCTACACACAGGACTGTAGTGGTCCTCTGTTGCTCAGTCTACACACAGGACTGTAGTGGTCCTGTCTACACACAGGGCTGTAGTGGTCCTCTGTAGCTCAGTCTACACACAGGGCTGTAGTGGTCCTCTGTATCTCAGTCTACAAACAGGGCTGTAGTGGTCCTGTCTACACACAGGGCTGTAGTGGTCCTCTGTAGCTCAGTCTACACACAGGACTGTAGTGGTGCTCTGTATCTCAGTCTACACACAGGGCTCTAGTGGTCCTCTGTATCTCAGTCTACACACAGGGCTGTAATGGTCCTCTGTAGCTCAGTCTACACACAGGGCTGTAGTGGTCCTCTGTAGCTCAGTCTACACACAGGGCTGTAGTGGTCCTCTGTAGCTCAGTCTACACACAGGGCTGTAGTGGTGCTCTGTAGCTCAGTCTACACACAGGGCTCTAGTGGTCCTCTGTAGCTCAGTCTACACACAGGGCTCTAGTGGTCCTCTGTAGCTCAGTCTACACACAGGACTGTAGTGGTCCTCTGTATCTCAGTCTACACACAGGGCTGTAGTGCTCCTCTGTAGCTCAGTCTACACACAGGGCTGTAGTGGGCCTCTGTTGCTCAGTCTACACACAGGACTGTAGTGGTCCTCTGTAGCTCAGTCTACACACAGGACTGTAGTGGTCCTGTCTACACACAGGGCTGTAGTGGTCCTCTGTAGCTCAGTCTACACACAGGGCTGTAGTGGTGCTCTGTATCTCAGTCTACACACAGGGCTGTAGTGGTCCTCTGTAGCTCAGTCTACACACAGGGCTGTAGTGGTGCTCTGTATCTCAGTCTACACACAGGGCTGTAGTTCAGTCTACACACAGGGCTGTAGTTCAGTCTACACACAGGGCTGTAGTGGTGCTCTGTATCTCAGTCTACACACAGGGCTGTAGTTCAGTCTACACACAGGGCTGTAGTGGTGCTCTGTATCTCAGTCTACACACAGGGCTGTAGTGGTCCTCTGTATCTCAGTCTACACACAGGGCTGTAGTGGTCCTCTGTATCTCAGTTTACACACAGGACTGTAGTGGTCCTGTCTACACACAGGGCTGTAGTGGTCCTCTGTAGCTCAGTCTACACATAGGACTGTAGTGGTGCTCTGTAGCTCAGTCTACACACAGGGCTGTAGTGGTCCTCTGTATCTCAGTCTATACACAGGACTGTAGTGGTCCTGTCTACACACAGGACTGTAGTGGTACTCTGTAGCTCAGTCTACACACAGGACTGTAGTGGTCCTCTGTAGCTCAGTCTACATACAGGGCTGTAGTGGTGCTCTGTATCTCAGTCTACACACAGGGCTGTAGTGGTCCTCTGTAGCTCAGTCTACACACAGGGCTGTAGTGGTCCTCTGTAGCTCAGTCTACACACAGGGCTGTAGTGGTGCTCTGTAGCTCAGTCTACACACAGGGCTCTAGTGGTCCTCTGTAGCTCAGTCTACACACAGGGCTCTAGTGGTCCTCTGTAGCTCAGTCTACACACAGGACTGTAGTGGTCCTCTGTATCTCAGTCTACACACAGGGCTGTAGTGCTCCTCTGTAGCTCAGTCTACACACAGGGCTGTAGTGGGCCTCTGTTGCTCAGTCTACACACAGGACTGTAGTGGTCCTCTGTAGCTCAGTCTACACACAGGACTGTAGTGGTCCTGTCTACACACAGGGCTGTAGTGGTCCTCTGTAGCTCAGTCTACACACAGGGCTGTAGTGGTGCTCTGTATCTCAGTCTACACACAGGGCTGTAGTGGTCCTCTGTAGCTCAGTCTACACACAGGGCTGTAGTGGTGCTCTGTATCTCAGTCTACACACAGGGCTGTAGTTCAGTCTACACACAGGGCTGTAGTTCAGTCTACACACAGGGCTGTAGTGGTGCTCTGTATCTCAGTCTACACACAGGGCTGTAGTTCAGTCTACACACAGGGCTGTAGTGGTGCTCTGTATCTCAGTCTACACACAGGGCTGTAGTGGTCCTCTGTATCTCAGTCTACACACAGGGCTGTAGTGGTCCTCTGTATCTCAGTTTACACACAGGACTGTAGTGGTCCTGTCTACACACAGGGCTGTAGTGGTCCTCTGTAGCTCAGTCTACACATAGGACTGTAGTGGTGCTCTGTAGCTCAGTCTACACACAGGGTTTTAGTGGTCCTCTGTAGTTCAGTCTACACACAGGACTGTAGTGGTCCTCTGTTGCTCAGTCTACACACAGGACTGTAGTGGTCCTGTCTACACACAGGGCTGTAGTGGTCCTCTGTAGCTCAGTCTACACACAGGGCTGTAGTGGTCCTCTGTATCTCAGTCTACAAACAGGGCTGTAGTGGTCCTGTCTACACACAGGGCTGTAGTGGTCCTCTGTAGCTCAGTCTACACACAGGACTGTAGTGGTGCTCTGTATCTCAGTCTACACACAGGGCTCTAGTGGTCCTCTGTATCTCAGTCTACACACAGGGCTGTAATGGTCCTCTGTAGCTCAGTCTACACACAGGGCTGTAGTGGTCCTCTGTAGCTCAGTCTACACACAGGGCTGTAGTGGTCCTCTGTAGCTCAGTCTACACACAGGGCTGTAGTGGTGCTCTGTAGCTCAGTCTACACACAGGGCTCTAGTGGTCCTCTGTAGCTCAGTCTACACACAGGGCTCTAGTGGTCCTCTGTAGCTCAGTCTACACACAGGACTGTAGTGGTCCTCTGTATCTCAGTCTACACACAGGGCTGTAGTGCTCCTCTGTAGCTCAGTCTACACACAGGGCTGTAGTGGGCCTCTGTTGCTCAGTCTACACACAGGACTGTAGTGGTCCTCTGTAGCTCAGTCTACACACAGGACTGTAGTGGTCCTGTCTACACACAGGGCTGTAGTGGTCCTCTGTAGCTCAGTCTACACACAGGGCTGTAGTGGTGCTCTGTATCTCAGTCTACACACAGGGCTGTAGTGGTCCTCTGTAGCTCAGTCTACACACAGGGCTGTAGTGGTGCTCTGTATCTCAGTCTACACACAGGGCTGTAGTTCAGTCTACACACAGGGCTGTAGTTCAGTCTACACACAGGGCTGTAGTGGTGCTCTGTATCTCAGTCTACACACAGGGCTGTAGTTCAGTCTACACACAGGGCTGTAGTGGTGCTCTGTATCTCAGTCTACACACAGGGCTGTAGTGGTCCTCTGTATCTCAGTCTACACACAGGGCTGTAGTGGTCCTCTGTATCTCAGTTTACACACAGGACTGTAGTGGTCCTGTCTACACACAGGGCTGTAGTGGTCCTCTGTAGCTCAGTCTACACACAGGACTGTAGTGGTGCTCTGTATCTCAGTCTACACACAGGGCTGTAGTGGTGCTCTGTATCTCAGTCTACACACAGGGCTGTAGTGGTCCTCTGTAGCTCAGTCTACACACAGGGCTGTAGTGGTCCTCTGTATCTCAGTCTACACACAGGGCTGTAGTGGTCCTGTCTACACACAGGGCTGTAGTGGTCCTCTGTAGCTCAGTCTACACACAGGACTGTAGTGGTGCTCTGTATCTCAGTCTACACACAGGGCTGTAGTGGTCCTCTGTAGCTCAGTCTACACACAGGACTGTAGTGGTCCTCTGTAGCTCAGTCTACACACAGGGCTGTAGTGGTCCTCTGTAGCTCAGTCTACACACAGGGCTGTAGTGGTCCTCTGTAGCTCAGTCTACACATAGGACTGTAGTGGTGCTCTGTAGCTCAGTCTACACACAGGACTGTAGTGGTCCTCTGTATCTCAGTCTATACACAGGACTGTAGTGGTCCTGTCTACACACAGGACTGTAGTGGTGCTCTGTATCTCAGTCTACACACAGGGCTGTAGTGGTCCTCTGTAGCTCAGTCTACACACAGGACTGTAGTGGTCCTCTGTAGCTCAGTCTACACATAGGACTGTAGTGGTGCTCTGTAGCTCAGTCTACACACAGGGCTGTAGTGGTCCTCTGTATCTCAGTCTATACACAGGACTGTAGTGGTCCTGTCTACACACAGGACTGTAGTGGTACTCTGTAGCTCAGTCTACACACAGGACTGTAGTGGTCCTCTGTAGCTCAGTCTACATACAGGGCTGTAGTGGTGCTCTGTATCTCAGTCTACACACAGGGCTGTAGTGGTCCTCTGTAGCTCAGTCTACACACAGGGCTGTAGTGGTCCTCTGTAGCTCAGTCTACACACAGGGCTGTAGTGGTCCTCTGTATCTCAGTCTACACACAGGGCTGTAGTGGTGCTCTGTATCTCAGTCTACACACAGGGCTGTAGTGGTCCTCTGTAGCTCAGTCTACACACAGGGCTGTAGTGGTCCTCTGTATCTCAGTCTACACACAGGGCTGTAGTGTTCCTGTCTACACACAGGGCTGTAGTGGTCCTCTGTAGCTCAGTCTACACACAGGACTGTAGTGGTGCTCTGTATCTCAGTCTACACACAGGGCTGTAGTGGTGCTCTGTATCTCAGTCTACACACAGGGCTGTAGTGGTCCTCTGTAGCTCAGTCTACACACAGGGCTGTAGTGGTCCTCTGTATCTCAGTCTACACACAGGGCTGTAGTGGTCCTGTCTACACACAGGGCTGTAGTGGTCCTCTGTAGCTCAGTCTACACACAGGACTGTAGTGGTGCTCTGTATCTCAGTCTACACACAGGGCTGTAGTGGTCCTCTGTAGCTCAGTCTACACACAGGACTGTAGTGGTCCTCTGTAGCTCAGTCTACACACAGGGCTGTAGTGGTCCTCTGTAGCTCAGTCTACACACAGGGCTGTAGTGGTCCTCTGTAGCTCAGTCTACACACAGGACTGTAGTGGTCCTCTGTAGCTCAGTCTACACACAGGGCTGTAGTGGTCCTCTGTAGCTCAGTCTACACACAGGGCTGTAGTGTCCTCTGTAGCTCAGTCTACACACAGGGCTGTAGTGGTCCTCTGTAGCTCAGTCTACACACAGGGCTGTAGTGGTGCTCTGTAGCTCAGTCTACACACAGGGCTGTAGTGGTCCTCTGTAGCTCAGTCTACACACAGGGATGTAGTGGTGCTCTGTAGCTCAGTCTACACACAGGGCTGTAGTGGTCCTCTGTAGCTCAGTCTACACACAGGGCTGTAGTGGTCCTCTGTAGCTCAGTCTACACACAGGACTGTAGTGGTGCTCTGTATCTCAGTCTACACACAGGGCTGTAGTGGTCCTCTGTTGCTCAGTCTACACACAGGACTGTAGTGGTCCTCTGTAGCTCAGTCTACACACAGGGCTGTAGTGGTCCTCTGTAGCTCAGTCTACACACAGGGCTGTAGTCGTCCTGTCTACACACAGGGCTGTAGTGGTGCTCTGTAACTCAGTCTACACACAGGGCTGTAGTGGTCCTCTGTTGCTCAGTCTACACACAGGGCTGTAGTGGTCCTCTGTATCTCAGTCTACACACAGGACTGTAGTGGTGCTCTGTAGCTCAGTCTACACACAGGACTGTAGTGGTGCTCTGTATCTCAGTCTACACACAGGGCTGTAGTGGTCCTCTGTATCTCAGTCTATACACAGGACTGTAGTGGTCCTGTCTACACACAGGGCTGTAGTGGTACTCTGTAGCTCAGTCTACACACAGGACTGTAGTGGTCCTCTGTAGCTCAGTCTACACACAGGGCTGTAGTGGTGCTCTGTATCTCAGTCTACACACAGGGCTGTAGTGGTCCTCTGTAGCTCAGTCTACACACAGGGCTGTAGTGGTCCTCTGTATCTCAGTCTACACACAGGGCTGTAGTGGTGCTCTGTAGCTCAGTCTACACACAGGACTGTAGTGGTGCTCTGTATCTCAGTCTACACACAGGGCTGTAGTGGTGCTCTGTATCTCAGTCTACACACAGGGCTGTAGTGGTGCTCTGTATCTCAGTCTACACACAGGGCTGTAGTGGTCCTCTGTAGCTCAGTCTACACACAGGACTGTAGTGGTCCTCTGTATCTCAGTCTACACACAGGGCTGTAGTGGTCCTCTGTAGCTCAGTCTACACACAGGGCTGTAGTGGTCCTCTGTATCTCAGTCTACACACAGGGCTGTAGTGGTCCTCTGTAGCTCAGTCTACACACAGGACTGTAGTGGTCCTGTCTACACACAGGGCTGTAGTTGTCCTCTGTAGCTCAGTCTACACACAGGACTGTAGTGGTGCTCTGTATCTCAGTCTACACACAGGGCTGTAGTGGTCCTCTGTAGCTCAGTCTACACACAGGACTGTAGTGGTCCTGTCTACACACAGGGCTGTAGTGGTCCTCTGTAGCTCAGTCTACACACAGGACTGTAGTGGTCCTGTCTACACACAGGGCTGTAGTGGTCCTCTGTAGCTCAGTCTACACACAGGGCTGTAGTGGTCCTCTGTAGCTCAGTCTACACACAGGGCTGTAGTGGTGCTCTGTAGCTCAGTCTACACACAGGGCTGTAGTGGTCCTCTGTAGCTCAGTCTACACACAGGGCTGTAGTGGTGCTCTGTAGCTCAGTCTACACACAGGGCTGTAGTGGTCCTCTGTAGCTCAGTCTACACACAGGACTGTAGTGGTGCTCTGTAACTCAGTCTACACACAGGGCTGTAGTGGTCCTCTGTAGCTCAGTCTACACACAGGGCTGTAGTCGTCCTGTCTACACACAGGGCTGTAGTGGTGCTCTGTAACTCAGTCTACACACAGGGCTGTAGTGGTGCTCTGTTGCTCAGTCTACACACAGGGCTGTAGTGGTCCTCTGTATCTCAGTCTACACACAGGACTGTAGTGGTGCTCTGTATCTCAGTCTACACACAGGACTGTAGTGGTCCTCTGTATCTCAGTCTACACACAGGGCTGTAGTGGTCCTCTGTATCTCAGTCTACACACAGGGCTGTAGTGGTCTTCTGTATCTCAGTCTACACACAGGGCTGTAGTGGTGCTCTGTAACTCAGTCTACACACAGGGCTGTAGTGGTGCTCTGTTGCTCAGTCTACACACAGGGCTGTAGTGGTGCTCTGTAGCTCAGTCTACACACAGGGCTGTTGTGGTGCTCTGTAGCTCAGTCTACACACAGGGTTGTAGTGGTCCTCTGTATCTCAGTCTACACACAGGGCTGTAGTGGTCCTCTGTATCTCATTCTACACACAGGACTGTAGTGGTCCTCTGTATCTCAGTCTACACACAGGGCTGTAGTGGTGCTCTGTATCTCAGTCTACACACAGGGCTGTAGTTCAGTCTACACACAGGGCTGTAGTGGTCCTCTGTATCTCAGTCTACACACAGGACTGTAGTGGTCCTGTCTACACACAGGGCTGTAGTGGTCCTCTGTAGCTCAGTCTACACACAGGGCTGTAGTGGTGCTCTGTATCTCAGTCTACACACAGGTCTGTAGTGGTGCTCTGTATCTCAGTCTACACACAGGACTGTAGTGGTCCTCTGTAGCTCAGTCTACACACAGGGCTGTAGTGGTGCTCTGTATCTCAGTCTACACACAGGGCTGTAGTTCAGTCTACACACAGGGCTGTAGTTCAGTCTACACACAGGGCTGTAGTGGTGCTCTGTAGCTCAGTCTACACACAGGGCTGTAGTTCAGTCTACACACAGGGCTGTAGTGGTCCTCTGTATCTCAGTCTACACACAGGACTGTAGTGGTCCTGTCTACACACAGGGCTGTAGTGGTCCTCTGTATCTCAGTCTACACACAGGGCTGTAGTGGTCCTCTGTAGCTCAGTCTACACACAGGACTGTAGTGGTCCTCTGTATCTCAGTCTACACACAGGACTGTAGTGGTCCTCTGTAGCTCAGTCTACACACAGGGCTGTAGTGGTCCTCTGTATCTCAGTCTACACACAGGGCTGTAGTGGTCCTCTGTATCTCAGTCTACACACAGGGCTGTAGTGGTCCTCTGTATCTCAGTCTATACACAGGACTGTAGTGGTCCTCTGTAGCTCAGTCTACACACAGGGCTGTAGTGGTGTTCTGTATCTCAGTCTACACACAGGGCTGTAGTGGTCCTCTGTAGCTCAGTCTACACACAGGGCTGTAGTGGTCCTCTGTTGCTCAGTCTACACACAGGGCTGTAGCGGTGCTCTGTAGCTCAGTCTACACACAGGGCTGTAGTGGTCCTGTCTACACACAGGGCTGTAGTGGCCCTCTGTAGCTCAGTCTACACACAGGGCTGTAGTGGTCCTCTGTATCTCAGTCTACACACAGGACTGTAGTGGTCCTGTCTACACACAGGGCTGTAGTGGTCCTCTGTAGCTCAGTCTACACACAGGGCTGTAGTGGTCCTCTGTATCTCAGTCTACACACAGGACTGTAGTGGTCCTGTCTACACACAGGGCTGTAGTGGTCCTCTGTAGCTCAGTCTACACACAGGGCTGTAGTGGTCCTCTGTATCTCAGTCTACACACAGGACTGTAGTGGTCCTCTGTATCTCGGTCTACACACAGGGCTGTAGTTCAGTCTACACACATGGCTGTAGTGGTGCTCTGTATCTCAGTCTACACACAGGGCTGTAGTGGTCCTCTGTATCTCAGTCTACACACAGGGCTGTAGTGGTCCTCTGTATCTCAGTCTACACACAGAGCTGTAGCGGTCCTCTGTAGCTCAGTCTACACACAGGACTGTAGTGGTCCTCTGTAGCTCAGTCTACACACAGGACTGTAGTGGTCCTGTCTACACACAGGGCTGTAGTGGTCCTCTGTAGCTCAGTCTACACACAGGGCTGTAGTGGTCCTCTGTATCTCAGTCTACACACAGGGCTGTAGTGGTCCTGTCTACACACAGGGCTGTAGTGGTCCTCTGTAGCTCAGTCTACACACAGGACTGTAGTGGTGCTCTGTATCTCAGTCTACACACAGGGCTCTAGTGGTCCTCTGTATCTCAGTCTACACACAGGGCTGTAGTGGTCCTCTGTAGCTCAGTCTACACACAGGGCTGTAGTGGTCCTCTGTAGCTCAGTCTACACACAGGGCTGTAGTGGTCCTCTGTAGCTCAGTCTACACACAGGGCTCTAGTGGTCCTCTGTAGCTCAGTCTACACACAGGACTGTAGTGGTCCTCTGTATCTCAGTCTACACACAGGGCTGTAGTGGTCCTCTGTAGCTCAGTCTACACACAGGGCTGTAGTGGTCCTCTGTTGCTCAGTCTACACACAGGACTGTAGTGGTCCTCTGTAGCTCAGTCTACACACAGGACTGTAGTGGTCCTGTCTACACACAGGGCTGTAGTGGTCCTCTGTAGCTCAGTCTACACACAGGGCTGTAGTGGTGCTCTGTATCTCAGTCTACACACAGGGCTGTAGTGGTCCTCTGTATCTCAGTCTACACACAGGACTGTAGTGGTCCTCTGTAGCTCAGTCTACACACAGGGCTGTAGTGGTGCTCTGTATCTCAGTCTACACACAGGGCTGTAGTGGTCCTCTGTAGCTCAGTCTACACACAGGGCTGTAGTGGTGCTCTGTATCTCAGTCTCCACACAGGGCTGTAGTTCAGTCTACACACAGGGCTGTAGTTCAGTCTACACACAGGGCTGTAGTGGTGCTCTGTATCTCAGTCTACACACAGGGCTGTAGTTCAGTCTACACACAGGGCTGTAGTGGTCCTCTGTATCTCAGTCTACACACAGGACTGTAGTGGTCCTCTGTAGCTCAGTCTACACACAGGGCTGTAGTGGTCCTCTGTAGCTCAGTCTACACACAGGGCTCTAGTGGTCCTCTGTAGCTCAGTCTACACACAGGACTGTAGTGGTCCTCTGTATCTCAGTCTACACACAGGGCTGTAGTGGTCCTCTGTAGCTCAGTCTACACACAGGGCTGTAGTGGTCCTCTGTTGCTCAGTCTACACACAGGACTGTAGTGGTCCTCTGTAGCTCAGTCTACACACAGGACTGTAGTGGTCCTGTCTACACACAGGGCTGTAGTGGTCCTCTGTAGCTCAGTCTACACACAGGGCTGTAGTGGTGCTCTGTATCTCAGTCTACACACAGGGCTGTAGTGGTCCTCTGTATCTCAGTCTACACACAGGACTGTAGTGGTCCTCTGTAGCTCAGTCTACACACAGGGCTGTAGTGGTGCTCTGTATCTCAGTCTCCACACAGGGCTGTAGTTCAGTCTACACACAGGGCTGTAGTTCAGTCTACACACAGGGCTGTAGTGGTCCTCTGTAGCTCAGTCTACACACAGGGCTGTAGTGGTGCTCTGTATCTCAGTCTACACACAGGGCTGTAGTTCAGTCTACACACAGGGCTGTAGTTCAGTCTACACACAGGGCTGTAGTGGTGCTCTGTAGCTCAGTCTACACACAGGGCTGTAGTTCAGTCTACACACAGGGCTGTAATGGTCCTCTGTATCTCAGTCTACACACAGGACTGTAGTGGTCCTGTCTACACACAGGGCTGTAGTGGTCCTCTGTATCTCAGTCTACACACAGGGCTGTAGTGGTCCTCTGTAGCTCAGTCTACACACAGGACTGTAGTGGTCCTCTGTATCTCAGTCTACACACAGGGCTGTAGTGGTCCTCTGTATCTCAGTCTACACACAGGGCTGTAGTGGTCCTCTGTATCTCAGTCTATACACAGGACTGTAGTGGTCCTCTGTAGCTCAGTCTACACACAGGGCTGTAGTGGTGTTCTGTATCTCAGTCTACACACAGGGCTGTAGTGGTCCTCTGTAGCTCAGTCTACACACAGGGCTGTAGTGGTCCTCTGTTGCTCAGTCTACACACAGGGCTGTAGCGGTGCTCTGTAGCTCAGTCTACACACAGGGCTGTAGTGGTCCTGTCTACACACAGGGCTGTAGTGGCCCTCTGTAGCTCAGTCTACACACAGGGCTGTAGTGGTCCTCTGTATCTCAGTCTACACACAGGACTGTAGTGGTCCTGTCTACACACAGGGCTGTAGTGGTCCTCTGTAGCTCAGTCTACACACAGGGCTGTAGTGGTCCTCTGTATCTCAGTCTACACACAGGACTGTAGTGGTCCTGTCTACACACAGGGTGGTAGTGGTCCTCTGTAGCTCAGTCTACACACATTGCTGTAGTGGTCCTCTGTATCTCAGTCTACACACAGGACTGTAGTGGTCCTCTGTATCTCGGTCTACACACAGGGCTGTAGTTCAGTCTACACACAGGGCTGTAGTGGTGCTCTGTATCTCAGTCTACACACAGGGCTGTAGTGGTCCTCTGTATCTCAGTCTACACACAGGGCTGTAGTGGTCCTCTGTATCTCAGTCTACACACAGAGCTGTAGTGGTCCTCTGTAGCTCAGTCTACACACAGGACTGTAGTGGTCCTCTGTAGCTCAGTCTACACACAGGACTGTAGTGGTCCTGTCTACACACAGGGCTGTAGTGGTCCTCTGTAGCTCAGTCTACACACAGGGCTGTAGTGGTCCTCTGTATCTTAGTCTACACACAGGGCTGTAGTGGTCCTGTCTACACACAGGGCTGTAGTGGTCCTCTGTAGCTCAGTCTACACACAGGACTGTAGTGGTGCTCTGTATCTCAGTCTACACACAGGGCTCTAGTGGTCCTCTGTATCTCAGTCTACACACAGGGCTGTAGTGGTCCTCTGTAGCTCAGTCTACACACAGGGCTGTAGTGGTCCTCTGTAGCTCAGTCTACACACAGGGCTGTAGTGGTCCTCTGTAGCTCAGTCTACACACAGGGCTCTAGTGGTCCTCTGTAGCTCAGTCTACACACAGGACTGTAGTGGTCCTCTGTATCTCAGTCTACACACAGGGCTGTAGTGGTCCTCTGTAGCTCAGTCTACACACAGGGCTGTAGTGGTCCTCTGTTGCTCAGTCTACACACAGGACTGTAGTGGTCCTCTGTAGCTCAGTCTACACACAGGACTGTAGTGGTCCTGTCTACACACAGGGCTGTAGTGGTCCTCTGTAGCTCAGTCTACACACAGGGCTGTAGTGGTGCTCTGTATCTCAGTCTACACACAGGGCTGTAGTGGTCCTCTGTATCTCAGTCTACACACAGGACTGTAGTGGTCCTCTGTAGCTCAGTCTACACACAGGGCTGTAGTGGTGCTCTGTATCTCAGTCTCCACACAGGGCTGTAGTTCAGTCTACACACAGGGCTGTAGTTCAGTCTACACACAGGGCTGTAGTGGTGCTCTGTATCTCAGTCTACACACAGGGCTGTAGTTCAGTCTACACACAGGGCTGTAGTGGTCCTCTGTATCTCAGTCTACACACAGGGCTGTAGTGGTCCTCTGTATCTCAGTCTACACACAGGGCTGTAGTGGTCCTCTGTAGCTCAGTCTACACACAGGACTGTAGTGGTCCTCTGTAGCTCAGTCTACACACAGGGCTGTAGTGGTCCTCTGTATCTCAGTCTACACACAGGGCTGTAGTGGTCCTCTGTATCTCAGTCTATACACAGGACTGTAGTGGTCCTCTGTAGCTCAGTCTACACACAGGGCTGTAGTGGTGTTCTGTATCTCAGTCTACACACAGGGCTGTAGTGGTCCTCTGTAGCTCAGTCTACACACAGGGCTGTAGTGGTCCTCTGTTGCTCAGTCTACACACAGGGCTGTAGCGGTGCTCTGTAGCTCAGTCTACACACAGGGCTGTAGTGGTCCTGTCTACACACAGGGCTGTAGTGGCCCTCTGTAGCTCAGTCTACACACAGGGCTGTAGTGGTCCTCTGTATCTCAGTCTACACACAGGACTGTAGTGGTCCTGTCTACACACAGGGCTGTAGTGGTCCTCTGTAGCTCAGTCTACACACAGGGCTGTAGTGGTCCTCTGTATCTCAGTCTACACACAGGACTGTAGTGGTCCTGTCTACACACAGGGTGGTAGTGGTCCTCTGTAGCTCAGTCTACACACATTGCTGTAGTGGTCCTCTGTATCTCAGTCTACACACAGGACTGTAGTGGTCCTCTGTATCTCGGTCTACACACAGGGCTGTAGTTCAGTCTACACACAGGGCTGTAGTGGTGCTCTGTATCTCAGTCTACACACAGGGCTGTAGTGGTCCTCTGTATCTCAGTCTACACACAGGGCTGTAGTGGTCCTCTGTATCTCAGTCTACACACAGAGCTGTAGTGGTCCTCTGTAGCTCAGTCTACACACAGGACTGTAGTGGTCCTCTGTAGCTCAGTCTACACACAGGACTGTAGTGGTCCTGTCTACACACAGGGCTGTAGTGGTCCTCTGTAGCTCAGTCTACACACAGGGCTGTAGTGGTCCTCTGTATCTTAGTCTACACACAGGGCTGTAGTGGTCCTGTCTACACACAGGGCTGTAGTGGTCCTCTGTAGCTCAGTCTACACACAGGACTGTAGTGGTGCTCTGTATCTCAGTCTACACACAGGGCTCTAGTGGTCCTCTGTATCTCAGTCTACACACAGGGCTGTAGTGGTCCTCTGTAGCTCAGTCTACACACAGGGCTGTAGTTGTCCTCTGTAGCTCAGTCTACACACAGGGCTGTAGTGGTCCTCTGTAGCTCAGTCTACACACAGGGCTCTAGTGGTCCTCTGTAGCTCAGTCTACACACAGGACTGTAGTGGTCCTCTGTATCTCAGTCTACACACAGGGCTGTAGTGGTCCTCTGTAGCTCAGTCTACACACAGGGCTGTAGTGGTCCTCTGTTGCTCAGTCTACACACAGGACTGTAGTGGTCCTCTGTAGCTCAGTCTACACACAGGACTGTAGTGGTCCTGTCTACACACAGGGCTGTAGTGGTCCTCTGTAGCTCAGTCTACACACAGGGCTGTAGTGGTGCTCTGTATCTCAGTCTACACACAGGGCTGTAGTGGTCCTCTGTATCTCAGTCTACACACAGGACTGTAGTGGTCCTCTGTAGCTCAGTCTACACACAGGGCTGTAGTGGTGCTCTGTATCTCAGTCTCCACACAGGGCTGTAGTTCAGTCTACACACAGGGCTGTAGTTCAGTCTACACACAGGGCTGTAGTGGTGCTCTGTATCTCAGTCTACACACAGGGCTGTAGTTCAGTCTACACACAGGGCTGTAGTGGTCCTCTGTATCTCAGTCTACACACAGGACTGTAGTGGTCCTGTCTACACACAGGGCTGTAGTGGTGCTCTGTATCTCAGTCTACACACAGGGCTGTAGTGGTCCTCTGTAGCTCAGTCTACACACAGGACTGTAGTGGTCCTCTGTATCTCAGTCTACACACAGGACTGTAGTGGTCCTCTGTAGCTCAGTCTACACACAGGGCTGCAGTGGTCCTCTGTATCTCAGTCTACACACAGGACTGTAGTGGTCCTCTGTAGCTCAGTCTACACACAGGGCTGTAGTGGTCCTTTGTAGCTCAGTCTACACACAGGACTGTAGTGGTCCTCTGTAGCTCAGTCTACACACAGGACTGTAGTGGTCCTCTGTATCTCAGTCTACACACAGGGCTGTAGTGGTCCTCTGTATCTCAGTCTATACACAGGACTGTAGTGGTCCTCTTTAGCTCAGTCTACACACAGGGCTGTAGTGGTCCTCTGTAGCTCAGTCTACACACAGGGCTGTTGTGGTCCTCTGTTGCTCAGTCTACACACATGACTGTAGTGGTCCTCTGTAGCTCAGTCTACACACAGGACTGTAGTGGTCCTGTCTACACACAGGGCTGTAGTGGTGCTCTGTATCTCAGTCTACACACAGGGCTGTAGTGGTCCTCTGTATCTCAGTCTACACACAGGACTGTAGTGGTCCTCTGTAGCTCAGTCTACACACAGGGCTGTAGTGGTGCTCTGTATCTCAGTCTCCACACAGGGCTGTAGTTCAGTCTACACACAGGGCTGTAGTTCAGTCTACACACAGGGCTGTAGTGGTCCTCTGTAGCTCAGTCTACACACAGGGCTGTAGTGGTCCTCTGTATCTCAGTCTACACACAGGGCTGTAGTTCAGTCTACACACAGGGCTGTAGTTCAGTCTACACACAGGGCTGTAGTGGTGCTCTGTAGCTCAGTCTACACACAGGGCTGTAGTTCAGTCTACACACAGGGCTGTAGTGGTCCTCTGTATCTCAGTCTACACACAGGACTGTAGTGGTCCTGTCTACACACAGGGCTGTAGTGGTCCTCTGTATCTCAGTCTACACACAGGGCTGTAGTGGTCCTCTGTAGCTCAGTCTACACACAGGACTGTAGTGGTCCTCTGTATCTCAGTCTACACACAGGACTGTAGTGGTCCTCTGTAGCTCAGTCTACACACAGGGCTGTAGTGGTCCTCTGTATCTCAGTCTACACACAGGGCTGTAGTGGTCCTCTGTATCTCAGTCTATACACAGGACTGTAGTGGTCCTCTGTAGCTCAGTCTACACACAGGGCTGTAGTGGTGTTCTGTATCTCAGTCTACACACAGGGCTGTAGTGGTCCTCTGTAGCTCAGTCTACACACAGGGCTGTAGTGGTCCTCTGTTGCTCAGTCTACACACAGGGCTGTAGCGGTGCTCTGTAGCTCAGTCTACACACAGGGCTGTAGTGGTCCTGTCTACACACAGGGCTGTAGTGGCCCTCTGTAGCTCAGTCTACACACAGGGCTGTAGTGGTCCTCTGTATCTCAGTCTACACACAGGACTGTAGTGGTCCTGTCTACACACAGGGCTGTAGTGGTCCTCTGTAGCTCAGTCTACACACAGGGCTGTAGTGGTCCTCTGTATCTCAGTCTACACACAGGACTGTAGTGGTCCTGTCTACACACAGGGTGGTAGTGGTCCTCTGTAGCTCAGTCTACACACATGGCTGTAGTGGTCCTCTGTATCTCAGTCTACACACAGGACTGTAGTGGTCCTCTGTATCTTGGTCTACACACAGGGCTGTAGTTCAGTCTACACACAGGGCTGTAGTGGTGCTCTGTATCTCAGTCTACACACAGGGCTGTAGTGGTCCTCTGTATCTCAGTCTACACACAGGGCTGTAGTGGTCCTCTGTATCTCAGTCTACACACAGGACTGTAGTGGTCCTCTGTAGCTCAGTCTACACACAGGACTGTAGTGGTCCTGTCTACACACAGGGCTGTAGTGGTCCTCTGTAGCTCAGTCTACACACAGGGCTGTAGTGGTCCTCTGTATCTCAGTCTACACACAGGGCTGTAGTGGTCCTGTCTACACACAGGGCTGTAGTGGTCCTCTGTAGCTCAGTCTACACACAGGACTGTAGTGGTGCTCTGTATCTCAGTCTACACACAGGGCTCTAGTGGTCCTCTGTATCTCAGTCTACACACAGGGCTGTAGTGGTCCTCTGTAGCTCAGTCTACACACAGGGCTGTAGTGGTCCTCTGTAGCTCAGTCTACACACAGGGCTGTAGTGGTCCTCTGTAGCTCAGTCTACACACAGGGCTCTAGTGGTCCTCTGTAGCTCAGTCTACACACAGGACTGTAGTGGTCCTCTGTATCTCAGTCTACACACAGGGCTGTAGTTGTCCTCTGTAGCTCAGTCTACACACAGGGCTGTAGTGGTCCTCTGTTGCTCAGTCTACACACAGGACTGTAGTGGTCCTCTGTAGCTCAGTCTACACACAGGACTGTAGTGGTCCTGTCTACACACAGGGCTGTAGTGGTCCTCTGTAGCTCAGTCTACACACAGGGCTGTAGTGGTGCTCTGTATCTCAGTCTACACACAGGGCTGTAGTGGTCCTCTGTATCTCAGTCTACACACAGGACTGTAGTGGTCCTCTGTAGCTCAGTCTACACACAGGTCTGTAGTGGTGCTCTGTATCTCAGTCTCCACACAGGGCTGTAGTTCAGTCTACACACAGGGCTGTAGTTCAGTCTACACACAGGGCTGTAGTGGTGCTCTGTATCTCAGTCTACACACAGGGCTGTAGTTCAGTCTACACACAGGGCTGTAGTGGTCCTCTGTATCTCAGTCTACACACAGGACTGTAGTGGTCCTGTCTACACACAGGGCTGTAGTGGTGCTCTGTATCTCAGTCTACACACAGGGCTGTAGTGGTCCTCTGTAGCTCAGTCTACACACAGGACTGTAGTGGTCCTCTGTATCTCAGTCTACACACAGGACTGTAGTGGTCCTCTGTAGCTCAGTCTACACACAGGGCTGTAGTGGTCCTCTGTATCTCAGTCTACACACAGGACTGTAGTGGTCCTCTGTAGCTCAGTCTACACACAGGGCTGTAGTGGTCCTCTGTAGCTCAGTCTACACACAGGACTGTAGTGGTCCTCTGTAGCTCAGTCTACACACAGGACTGTAGTGGTCCTCTGTATCTCAGTCTACACACAGGGCTGTAGTGGTCCTCTGTATCTCAGTCTATACACAGGACTGTAGTGGACCTCTTTAGCTCAGTCTACACACAGGGCTGTAGTGGTCCTCTGTAGCTCAGTCTACACACAGGGCTGTAGTGGTCCTGTCTACACACAGGGCTGTAGTGGTGCTCTGTATCTCAGTCTACACACAGGGCTGTAGTGGTCCTCTGTAGCTCAGTCTACACACAGGGCTGTAGTGGTCCTCTGTAGCTCAGTCTACACACAGGGCTGTAGTGGTCCTCTGTTGCTCAGTCTACACACAGGGCTGTAGTGGTGCTCTGTAGCTCAGTCTACACACAGGACTGTAGTGGTCCTCTGTAGCTCAGTCTACACACAGGACTGTAGTGGTCCTCTGTATCTCAGTCTACACACAGGGCTGTAGTGGTCCTCTGTATCTCAGTCTATACACAGGACTGTAGTGGTCCTCTTTAGCTCAGTCTACACACAGGGCTGTAGTGGTGCTCTGTAGCTCAGTCTACACACAGGGCTGTAGTGGTCCTGTCTACACACAGGGCTGTAGTGGTGCTCTGTATCTCAGTCTACACACAGGGCTGTAGTGGTCCTCTGTAGCTCAGTCTACACACAGGGCTGTAGTGGTCCTCTGTAGCTCAGTCTACACACAGGGCTGTAGTGGTCCTCTGTTGCTCAGTCTACACACAGGGCTGTAGTGGTGCTCTGTAGCTCAGTCTACACACAGGGCTGTAGTGGTCCTGTCTACACACAGGGCTGTAGTGGTCCTCTGTAGCTCAGTCTACACACAGGGCTGTAGTGGTCCTCTGTATCTCAGTCTACACACAGGACTGTAGTGGTCCTGTCTACACACAGGGCTGTAGTGGTCCTCTGTAGCTCAGTCTACACACAGGGCTGTAGTGGTCCTCTGTAGCTCAGTCTACACACAGTGCTGTAGTGGTCCTGTCTACACACAGGATTGTAGTGGTCCTCTGTAGCTCAGTCTTTCCACAGGGCTGTAGTGGTCCTCCGTATCTCAGTCTACACACAGGACTGTAGTGGTCCTCTGTATCTCAGTCTACACACAGGGTTGTAGTTCAGTCTACACACAGGGCTGTAGTGGTGCTCTGTATCTCAGTCTACACACAGGGCTGTAGTGGTCCTCTGTATCTCAGTCTACACACAGGGCTGTAGTGGTCCTCTGTATCTCAGTCTACACACAGGGCTGTAGTGGTCCTCTGTAGCTCAGTCTACACACAGGACTGTAGTGGTCCTCTGTAGCTCAGTCTACACACAGGACTGTAGTGGTCCTGTCTACACACAGGGCTGTAGTGGTCCTCTGTAGCTCAGTCTACACACAGGGCTGTAGTGGTCCTCTGTATCTCAGTCTACACACAGGGCTGTAGTGGTCCTGTCTACACACAGGGCTGTAGTGGTCCTCTGTAGCTCAGTCTACACACACAGTCTACACACAGGACTGTAGTGGTGCTCTGTATCTCAGTCTACACACAGGGCTCTAGTGGTCCTCTGTATCTCAATCTACACACAGGGCTGTAGTGGTCCTCTGTAGCTCAGTCTACACACAGGGCTGTAGTGGTCCTCTGTAGCTCAGTCTACACACAGGGCTGTAGTGGTCCTCTGTAGCTCAGTCTACACACAGGGCTCTAGTGGTCCTCTGTAGCTCAGTCTACACACAGGACTGTAGTGGTCCTCTGTATCTCAGTCTACACACAGGGCTGTAGTGGTCCTCTGTAGCTCAGTCTACACACAGGGCTGTAGTGGTCCTGTCTACACACAGGGCTGTAGTGGTGCTCTGTAGCTCAGTCTACACACAGGGCTGTAGTGGTCCTGTATACACACAGGGCTGTAGTGGTCCTCTGTAGCTCAGTCTACACACAGGGCTGTAGTGGTCCTCTGTATCTCAGTCTACACACAGGACTGTAGTGGTCCTGTCTACACACAGGGCTGTAGTGGTCCTCTGTAGCTCAGTCTACACACAGGGCTGTAGTGGTCCTCTGTAGCTCAGTCTACACACAGGGCTGTAGTGGTCCTGTCTACACACAGGATTGTAGTGGTCCTCTGTAGCTCAGTCTACACACAGGGCTGTAGTGGTCCTCCGTATCTCAGTCTACACACAGGACTGTAGTGGTCCTCTGTATCTCAGTCTACACACAGGGCTCTAGTGGTCCTCTGTATCTCAATCTACACACAGGGCTGTAGTGGTCCTCTGTAGCTCAGTCTACACACAGGGCTGTAGTGGTCCTCTGTATCTCAGTCTACACACAGGGCTGTAGTGGTCCTCTGTAGCTCAGTCTACACACAGGGCTGTAGTGGTCCTCTGTTGCTCAGTCTACACACAGGACTGTAGTGGTCCTCTGTAGCTCAGTCTACACACAGGGCTGTAGTGGTCCTCTGTAGCTCAGTCTACACACAGGGCTGTAGTGGTCCTCTGTAGCTCAGTCTACACACAGGACTGTAGTGGTCCTCTGTAGCTCAGTCTACACACAGGGCTGTAGTGGTCCTGTCTACACACAGGGCTGTAGTGGTCCTCTGTAGCTCAGTCTACACACAGGGCTGTAGTGGTCCTCTGTAGCTCAGTCTACACACAGGACTGTAGTGGTCCTCTGTAGCTCAGTCTACACACAGGGCTGTAGTGGTCCTGTCTACACACAGGGCTGTAGTGGTGCTCTGTAACTCAGTCTACACACAGGGCTGTAGTGGTCCTCTGTTGCTCAGTCTACACACAGGGCTGTAGTGGTCCTCTGTATCTCAGTCTACACACAGGACTGTAGTGGTACTCTGTAGCTCAGTCTACACACAGGGCTGTAGTGGTCCTCTGTATCTCAGTCTACACACAGGGCTGTAGTGGTCCTCTGTTGCTCAGTCTACACACAGGACTGTAGTGGTCCTCTGTATCTCAGTCTACACACAGGGCTGTAGTGGTGCTCTGTAGCTCAGTCTACACACAGGGCTGTAGTGGTCCTCTGTATCTCAGTCTACACACAGGGCTGTAGTGGTCCTCTGTAGCTCAGTTTACACACAGGGCTGTAGTGGTGCTCTGTATCTCAGTCTACACACAGGGCTGTAGTGGTCCTCTGTTGCTCAGTCTACACACAGGGCTGTAGTGGTGCTCTGTAGCTGAGTCTACACACAGGGCTGTAGTGGTCCTCTGTAGCTCAGTCTACACACAGGGCTGTAGTGGTCCTCTGTATCTCAGTCTACACACAGGGCTGTAGTGGTGCTCTGTAGCTCAGTCTACACACAGGACTGTAGTGGTCCTCTGTATCTCAGTCTACACACAGGGCTGTAGTGGTCCTCTGTAGCTCAGTCTACACACAGGGCTGTAGTGGTCCTCTGTATCTCAGTCTATACACAGGACTGTAGTGGTCCTCTGTTGCTCAGTCTACACACAGGGCTGTAGTGGTGCTCTGTATCTCAGTCTACACACAGGGCTGTAGTGGTCCTCTGTAGCTCAGTCTACACACAGGGCTGTAGTGGTCCTCTGTTGCTCAGTCTACACACAGGGCTGTAGTGGTGCTCTGTAGCTCAGTCTACACACAGGGCTGTAGTGGTCCTGTCTACACACAGGGCTGTAGTGGTCCTCTGTAGCTCAGTCTACACACAGAGCTGTAGTGGTCCTCTGTATCTCAGTCTACACACAGGACTGTAGTGGTCCTGTCTACACACAGGGCTGTAGTGGTCCTCTGTAGCTCAGTCTACACACAGGGCTGTAGTGGTCCTCTGTATCTCAGTCTACACACAGGACTGTAGTGGTCCTGTCTACACACAGGATTGTAGTGGTCCTCTGTAGCTCAGTCTACACACAGGGCTGTAGTGGTCCTCTGTATCTCAGTCTACACACAGGGCTGTAGTGGTCCTCTGTATCTCGGTCTACACACAGGGCTGTAGTTCAGTCTACACACAGGGCTGTAGTGGTGCTCTGTATCTCAGTCTACACACAGGGCTGTAGTGGTCCTCTGTATCTCAGTCTACACACAGGGCTGTAGTGGTCCTCTGTATCTCAGTCTACACACAGGACTGTAGTGGTCCTGTCTACACACAGGGCTGTAGTGGTCCTCTGTAGCTCAGTCTACACACAGGACTGTAGTGGTGCTCTGTAGCTCAGTCTACACACAGGACTGTAGTGGTCCTCTGTAGCTCAGTCTACACACAGGGCTGTAGTGGTGCTCTGTATCTCAGTCTACACACAGGGCTGTAGTGGTCCTCTGTAGCTCAGTCTACACACAGGACTGTAGTGGTCCTCTGTATCTCAGTCTATACACAGGACTGTAGTGGTCCTCTGTAGCTCAGTCTACACAAAGGGCTGTAGTGGTCCTGTCTACACACAGGGCTGTAGTGGTCCTCTGTATCTCAGTCTACACACAGGGCTGTAGTGGTCCTCTGTATCTCAGTCTACACACAGGGCTGTAGTGGTCCTCTGTATCTCAGTCTACACACAGGGCTGTAGTGGTCCTGTCTACACACAGGGCTGTAGTGGTCCTCTGTATCTCAGTCTACACACAGGGCTGTAGTGGTCCTCTGTAGCTCAGTCTACACACAGGACTGTAGTGGTGCTCTGTATCTCAGTCTACACACAGGGCTGTAGTGGTCCTCTGTAGCTCAGTCTACACACAGGACTGTAGTGGTCCTGTCTACACACAGGACTGTAGTGGTGCTCTGTATCTCAGTCTACACACAGGGCTGTAGTGGTCCTCTGTATCTCAGTCTACACACAGGGCTGTAGTGGTCCTCTGTAGCTCAGTCTACACACAGGGCTGTAGTGGTCCTCTGTAGCTCAGTCTACACACAGGACTGTAGTGGTCCTCTGTAGCTCAGTCTACACACAGGGCTGTAGTGGTCCTCTGTAGTTCAGTCTACACACAGGGCTGTAGTGGTCCTCTGTAGCTCAGTCTACACACAGGGCTGTAGTGGTCCTCTGTAGCTCAGTCTACACACAGGACTGTAGTGGTCCTCTGTAGCTCAGTCTACACACAGGGCTGTAGTGGTCCTCTGTAGCTCAGTCTACACACAGGGCTGTAGTGGTCCTCTGTAGCTCAGTCTACACACAGGGCTGTAGTGGTCCTCTGTAGCTCAGTCTACACACAGGACTGTAGTGGTCCTCTGTAGCTCAGTCTACACACAGGGCTGTAGTGGTCCTCTGTAGCTCAGTCTACACACAGGGCTGTAGTGGTCCTCTGTAGCTCAGTCTACACACAGGGCTGTAGTGGTCCTCTGTAGCTCAGTCTACACACAGGACTGTAGTGGTCCTCTGTAGCTCAGTCTACACACAGGGCTGTAGTGGTCCTCTGTAGCTCAGTCTACACACAGGGCTGTAGTGGTCCTCTGTAGCTCAGTCTACACACAGGGCTGTAGTGGTCCTCTGTAGCTCAGTCTACACACAGGGCTGTAGTGGTGCTCTGTAGCTCAGTCTACACACAGGGCTGTAGTGGTCCTCTGTAGCTCAGTCTACACACAGGGCTGTAGTGGTCCTCTGTAGCTCAGTCTACACACAGGACTGTAGTGGTGCTCTGTATCTCAGTCTACACACAGGGCTGTAGTGGTCCTCTGTTGCTCAGTCTACACACAGGACTGTAGTGGTCCTCTGTAGCTCAGTCTACACACAGGGCTGTAGTGGTCCTCTGTAGCTCAGTCTACACACAGGGCTGTAGTCGTCCTGTCTACACACAGGGCTGTAGTGGTCCTCTGTATCTCAGTCTACACACAGAACTGTAGTGGTGCTCTGTAGCTCAGTCTACACACAGGGCTGTAGTGGTCCTCTGTATCTCAGTCTACACACAGGGCTGTAGTGGTCCTCTGTATCTCAGTCTACACACAGGGCTGTAGTGGTCCTCTGTATCTCAGTCTACACACAGGGCTGTAGTGGTGCTCTGTAACTCAGTCTACACACAGGGCTGTAGTGGTCCTCTGTTGCTCAGTCTACACACAGGGCTGTAGTGGTCCTCGGTATCTCAGTCTACACACAGGGCTGTAGTGGTCCTCTGTATCTCAGTCTACACACAGGACTGTAGTGGTCCTCTGTATCTCAGTCTACACACAGGACTGTAGTGGTGCTCTGTATCTCAGTCTACACACAGGACTGTAGTGGTGCTCTGTATCTCAGTCTACACACAGTACTGTAATGGTCCTCTGTAGCTCAGTCTACACACAGGGCTGTAGTGGTCCTCTGTATCTCAGTCTACACACAGGACTGTAGTGGTCCTCTGTAGCTCAGTCTACACACAGGGCTGTAGTGGTCCTCTGTTGCTCAGTCTACACACAGGGCTGTAGTGGTGCTCTGTAGCTCAGTCTACACACAGGGCTGTAGTGGTCCTCTGTAGCTCAGTCTACACACAGGACTGTAGTGGTCCTCTGTAGCTCAGTCTACACACAGGGCTGTAGTGGTCCTCTGTTGCTCAGTCTACACACAGGGCTGTAGTGGTGCTCTGTAGCTCAGTAATATATTATTGTGCTTGCAACGCCAGGATAGTGAGTTCGATTCTCAGGACCACCCATACGGAAAACATTTATGCATGACTGTCAACCAGTTTGGATAGAAGCGTCTGCTACATGGCATGTATTATCAGGTGTGGATCACTGTATGTACTGTACTGTATGTACTGTACTGTATGTACTGTACTGTATGTACCGTTTGTACTGTACTGTATGTACTGTACTGTACGTACTGTATGTACTGTACTGCGTGTACTGTTCTGTATGTACTGTATGTACTGTACATACTGTATGTACTGTACTGTGTGTACTGTTCTGTATGTACTGTACTGTATGTACAGTACTGTGTGTACTGTTCTGTATGTACTGTACTGTTCTGTATGTACCATACTGTATGTACTGTACTGTACGTACTGTTCTGTATGTACTGTATGTACTGTTCTGTATGTACTGTACTGTGTGTACTGTTCTGTATGTACTGTATGTACTGTACATACTGTATGTACTGTACTGTGTGTACTGTTCTGTATGTACTGTACTGTATGTACAGTACTGTGTGTACTGTTCTGTATGTACTGTACTGTTCTGTATGTACCATACTGTATGTACTGTACTGTACGTACTGTTCTGTATGTACTGTACTGTACGTACTGTATGTACTGTACTGTACTGTATGTACTGTATGTACTGTACTGTATGTACTGTACTGTATGTACTGTATGTTCTGTACTGTACGTACTGTATGTACTGTACTGTACTGTACTGTATGTTCTGTACGTACTGTACTGTATGTACTATATGTACTGCACTGTATGTACTGTATGTGCTGTATGTACTATGTACTGTAGTTACTGTACTGTATGTACTGTATGTACTATGTGCTGTATGTACTATGTACTGTATGTACTATATGTATGTATTATCAGGTGTGCTGTATGTACTATGTACTGTATGTACTATGTACTGTATGTGCTGTATGTACTATGTACTGTATGTACTATGTACTGTATGTACTATGTGCTGTATATACTATGTACTGTATGTACTGTATGTATGTATTATCAGGTGTGCTGTATGTACTATGTACTGTATGTACTATATGTATGTACTATATGTATGTATTATCAGGTGTGGATCGTGTGGGAGGAGGTCCAGCTGCTGCAGAAGGAACTCAAGGAGAAGATGGTGTCCATCATCACCACAGGAGCTACAGAGAGATGCATCAGAGACTCTAAGGTACATACACAAATCAGAGACTAGTCTTAAGAGATATGCAGCAAAGTCCAGGCCCAGATGAGGTATTTAACCACAGCACCAATAGGGATATCCAACTGGGGAAGCACCAGACGAGGTATTAACCAATAGGGATATCCAACTGGAGGAGCACCAGACGAGGTATTAACCAATAGGGATATCCAACTGGGGAAGCACCAGACTAGGTATTAACCACAGCTCCAATAGGGATATCCAACTGGGGGAGCACCGGACGAGGTATTAACCAATAGGGATATCCAACTGGAGGAGCACCAGACGAGGTATTAACCACAGCTCCAATAGGGATATCCAACTGGAGGAGCACCAGACGAGGTATTAACCACAGCACCAATAGGGATATCCAACTGGGGGAGCACCAGACGAGGTATTAACCACAGCACCAATAGGGATATCCAACTGGAGGAGCACCAGGCGAGGTATTAACCACAGCTCCAATAGGGATATCCAACTGGGGGAGCACCAGACGAGGTATTAACCACAGGACCAATAGGGATATCCAACTGGGGGAGCACCGGACGAGGTATTAACCACAGCTCCAATAGGGATATCCAACTGGGGGAGCACCAGACTAGGTATTAACCACAGCTCCAATAGGGATATCCAACTGGAGGAGCACCAGACGAGGTATTTAACTAGAGCACCAATAGGGATATCCAACTGGAGGAGCACCAGGCGAGGTGTTAACCAATAGGGATATCCAACTGGGGAAGCACCAGACTAGGTATTAACCACAGCTCCAATAGGGATATCCAACTGGGGGAGCACCAGACTAGGTATTAACCAATAGGGATATCCAACTGGGGAAGCACCAGACTAGGTATTAACCAATAGGGATATCCAACTGGAGGAGCACCAGACGAGGTATTAACCACAGCTCCAATAGGGATATCCAACTGGGGGAGCACCAGACTAGGTATTAACCACAGCTCCAATAGGGATATCCAACTGGGGGAGCACCAGACTAGGTATTAACCAATAGGGATATCCAACTGGAGGAGCACCAGACGAGGTATTAACCACAGCTCCAATAGGGATATCCAACTGGGGAAGCACCAGACTAGGTATTAACCACAGCTCCAATAGGGATATCCAACTGGGGGAGCACCAGACTAGGTATTAACCAATAGGGATATCCAACTGGGGAAGCACCAGACTAGGTATTAACCACAGCTCCAATAGGGATATCCAACTGGGGGAGCACCAGACTAGGTATTAACCACAGCTCCAATAGGGATATCCAACTGGAGGAGCACCAGACTAGGTATTAACCACAGCTCCAATAGGGATATCCAACTGGGGGAGCACCAGACGAGGTATTAACCAATAGGGATATCCAACTGGAGGAGCACCAGACAAGGTATTAACCAATAGGGATATCCAACTGGGGGAGCACCAGACGAGGTATTAACCACAGCTCCAATAGGGATATCCAACTGGAGGAGCACCAGACGAGGTATTAACCACAGCTCCAATAGGGATATCCAACTGGGGGAGCACCAGACGAGGTATTAACCACAGCACCAATAGGGATATCCAACTGGAGGAGCACCAGACGAGGTATTTAACTCGAGCACCAATAGGGATATCCAACTGGGGGAGCACCAGACGAGGTATTTAACTAGAGCACCAATAGGGATATCCAACTGGAGGAGCACCAGGCGAGGTGTTAACCAATAGGGATATCCAACTGGAGGAGCACCAGACGAGGTATTTAACTAGAGCACCAATAGGGATATCCAACTGGGGGAGCACCAGACGAGGTATTAACCACAGCACCAATAGGGATATCCAACTGGAGGAGCACCAGGCGAGGTGTTAACCAATAGGGATATCCAACTGGAGGAGCACCAGACGAGGTATTAACCACAGCTCCAATAGGGATATCCAACTGGGGGAGCACCGGACGAGGTATTAACCAATAGGGATATCCAACTGGGGGAGCACCGGATGAGGTGTTAACCACAGCACCAATAGGGATATCCAACTGGGGGAGCACCGGACGAGGTATTAACCACAGCTCCAATAGGGATATCCAACTGGAGGAGCACCAGGCGAGGTATTAACCAATAGGGATATCCAACTGGGGGAGCACCAGACTAGGTATTAACCAATAGGGATATCCAACTGGAGGAGCACCAGACGAGGTATTAACCACAGCTCCAATAGGGATATCCAACTGGAGGAGCACCAGACTAGGTATTAACCACAGCACCAATAGGGATATCCAACTGGAGGAGCACCAGACGAGGTATTAACCAATAGGGATATCCAACTGGGGAAGCACCAGACGAGGTATTAACCACAGCACCAATAGGGATATCCAACTGGGGGAGCACCAGACGAGGTATTAACCAATAGGGATATCCAACTGGAGGAGCACCAGACGAGGTATTAACCACAGCACCAATAGGGATATCCAACTGGAGGAGCACCAGGCGAGGTGTTAACCAATAGGGATATCCAACTGGAGGAGCACCAGACGAGGTATTTAACTAGAGCACCAATAGGGATATCCAACTGGGGGAGCACCAGATGAGGTATTAACCACAGCTCCAATAGGGATATCCAACTGGGGAAGCACCAGACGAGGTATTAACCAATAGGGATATCCAAATGGAGGAGCACCAGACGAGGTATTTAACTAGAGCACCAATAGGGATATCCAACTGGGGGAGCACCAGATGAGGTATTAACAACAGCTCCAATAGGGATATCCAACTGGAGGAGCACCAGACGAGGTATTAACCACAGCTGTAATAGGGATATCCAACTGGGGGAGCACCAGACGAGGTATTTAACCAGAGCACCAATAGGGATATCCAACTGGGGGAGCACCGGATGAGGTGTTAACCACAGCACCAATAGGGATATCCAACTGGGGGAGCACCAGACGAGGTATTTAACTAGAGCACCAATAGGGATATCCAACTGGGGGAGGACCAGACGAGGCATTAACCACAGGGCCAATAGGGATATCCAACTGGGGGAGCACCAGGCGAGGTATTAACCAATAGGGATATCCAACTGGGGGAGCACCGGACGAGGTATTAACCACAGCTCCAATAGGGATATCCAACTGGAGGAGCACCAGACGAGGTGTTAACCAATAGGGATATCCAACTGGGGGAGCACCGGACGAGGTATTAACCACAGCTCCAATAGGGATATCCAACTGGGGGAGCACCGGACGAGGTATTAACCACAGCTCCAATAGGGATATCCAACTGGGGGAGCACCAGACGAGATGTTAACCAATAGGGATATCCAACTGGAGGAGCACCGGATGAGGTATTAACCACAGCTCCAATAGGGATATCCAACTGGGGGAGCACCGGACGAGGTATTAACCAATAGGGATATCCAACTGGGGGAGCACCAGACGAGGTATTAACCACAGCTCCAATAGGGATATCCAACTGGGGGAGCACCGGACGAGGTATTAACCACAGCACCAATAGGGATATCCAACTGGAGGAGCACCAGACGAGGTATTAACCACAGCTCCAATAGGGATATCCAACTGGAGGAGCACCAGACGAGGTATTAACCAATAGGGATATCCAACTGGGGGAGCACCGGACGAGGTATTAACCAATAGGGATATCCAACTGGGGGAGCACCAGACGAGGTATTAACCACAGCTCCAATAGGGATATCCAACTGGAGGAGCACCAGACGAGATGTTAACCAATAGGGATATCCAACTGGAGGAGCACCAGACGAGGTATTAACCAATAGGGATATCCAACTGGGGGAGCACCAGATGAGGTATTAACCACAGCTCCAATAGGGATATCCAACTGGGGGAGCACCAGATGAGGTATTAACCACAGCTCCAATAGGGATATCCAACTGGAGGAGCACCAGGCGAGGTGTTAACCACAGCTCCAATAGGGATATCCAACTGGAGGAGCACCAGACGAGGTGTTAACCAATAGGGATATCCAACTGGGGGAGCACCAGACGAGGTATTAACCAATAGGGATATCCAACTGGGGGAGCACCGGACGAGGTATTAACCAATAGGGATATCCAACTGGAGAAGCACCAGACGAGGTGTTAACCACAGCTCCAATAGGGATATCCAACTGGGGGAGCACCAGACGAGGTATTAACCACAGCACCAATAGGGATATCCAACTGGGGAAGCACCAGACTAGGTATTAACCACAGCTCCAATAGGGATATCCAACTGGAGAAGCACCAGACGAGGTGTTAACCACAGCACCAATAGGGATATCCAACTGGAGGAGCACCGGACGAGGTATTAACCAATAGGGATATCCAACTGGGGGAGCACCAGATGAGGTATTAACCACAGCTCCAATAGGGATATCCAACTGGAGGAGCACCAGGCGAGGTGTTAACCACAGCTCCAATAGGGATATCCAACTGGAGGAGCACCAGGCGAGGTGTTAACCACAGCTCCAATAGGGATATCCAACTGGAGGAGCACCAGGCGAGGTGTTAACCACAGCACCAATAGGGATATCCAACTGGAGGAGCACCGGACGAGGTGTTAACCACAGCTCCAATAGGGATATCCAACTGGAGGAGCACCAGGCGAGGTGTTAACCACAGCACCAATAGGGATATCCAACTGGGGAAGCTCCTAGTGGCTTAACATAGGCATATAGTTGTTATAGTTCCATGTTGGGTGAAGTGGGTAAAATACTACTGTCAACGTATTTTCAAAGTTATTTAATGTGCCCAGAGATTGACATCTCTTATCCAGTCAGCCCTCCCTGCCCAATTAAAGCAGCATACACATTTACTCACACGGTAGAATGCCATACAGTGGGGCAAAAAAGTATTTAGTCAGCCACCAATTGTGCAAGTTCTCCCACTTAAAAAGATGAGAGGCCTGTAATTTTCATCATAGGTACACTTCCACTATGACAGACAAAATGAGAAGAAGAAAAATCCAGAAAATCACATTGTAGGATTTTTAATTAATTAATTTGCAAATTATGGTGGAAACTAAGTATTTGGTCACCTACAAACAAGCAAGATTTCTGGCTCTCACAGACCTGTAACTTCTTCTTTAAGAGGCTCCTCTGTCCTCCACTCGTTACCTGTATTAATGGCACCTGTTTGAACTTGTTATCAGTATAAAAGACACCTGTCCACAACCTCAAACAGTCACACTCCAAACTCCACTATGGCCAAGACCAAAGAGCTGTCAAAGGACACCAGAAACAAAATTGTAGACCTGCACCAGGCTGGGAAGACTGAATCTGCAATAGGTAAGCAGCTTGGTTTGAAGAAATCAACTGTGGGAGCAATTATTAGGAAATGGAAGACATACAAGACCACTGATAATCTCCCTCGATCTGGGGCTCCACGCAAGATCTCACCCCGTGGGGTCAAAATGATCACAAGAACGGTGAGCAAAAATCCCAGAACCACACGGGGGGACCTAGTGAATGACCTGCAGAGAGCTGGGACCAAAGTAACAAAGCCTACCATCAGTAACACACTACGCCGCCAGGGATTCAAATCCTGCAGTGCCAGACGTGTCCCCCTGCTTAAGCCAGTACATGTCCAGGCCCGTCTGAAGTTTGCTAGAGAGCATTTGGATGATCCAGAAGAAGATTGGGAGAATGTCATATGGTCAGATGAAACCAAAATAGAACTTTTTGGTAAAAAACTCTGAGTTGCATCCAAAGAACACAATACCTACTGTGAAGCATGGGGGTGGAAACATCATGCTTTGGGACTGTTTTTCTGCAAAGGGACCAGGACGACTGATCCGTGTAAAGGAAAGAATGAATGGGGCCATGTATCGTGAGATTTTGAGTGAAAACCTCCTTCCATCAGCAAGGGCATTGAAGATGAAACGTGGCTGGGTCTTTCAGCATGACAATGATCCCAAACACACCGCCCGGGCAACGAAGGAGTGGCTTCGTAAGAAGCATTTCAAGGTCCTGGAGTGGCCTAGCCAGTCTCCAGATCTCAACCCCATAGAAAATCTTTGGAGGGAGTTGAAAGTCCGTGTTGCCCAGCAACAGCCCCAAAACATCACTGCTCTAGAGGAGATCTGCATGGAGGAATGGGCCAAAATACCAGCAACAGTGTGTGAAAACCTTGTGAAGACTTACAGAAAACGTTTGACCTCTGTCATTGCCAACAAAGGGTATATAACAAAGTATTGAGATACACTTTTGTTATTGACCAAATACTTATTTTCCACCATAATTTGCAAATAAATTCATTAAAAATCCTACAATGTGATTTTCTGGATTATTTTTTCTCATTTTGTCTGTCATAGTTGAAGTGTACCTATGATGAAAATTACAGGCCTCTCTCATCTTTTTAAGTGGGAGAACTTGCACAATTGGTGGCTGACTAAATACTTTTTTGCCCCACTGTATATCTATGACTCACGTTCACAAAAACACACACGTTGGGTAGACTGATGTCCTGCTTTGCTCTCCACGTATGTTATGACCTGCATGCCCTTCACAAACAGATTATCATCGGTAATGTACAGACTGACTCCCTTTATCGTAGGGCAGTTCACTGGAGTACTGTGTGTTTGTGTGTGTGTGTGTGTGTGTGTGTGTGTGTGTGTGTGTGTTATGTGTGTGTGTGTGTGTGTGTGTTTTATCTCCTGCAGGGAGAGATCATGAGACTACTGGCCTCAAATGAACGCTTCAGAAGCACCAACAAGGCAAGCCGTTTAGTACTTTGACCCAGTTGAAATATTATCATATTTTTCCTTGACTGTATGTACTGTGCTGTATGTACTGTACTGTGTGTGCTGTATGTAATGTGTGTGTTATATGTACTGTATGTACTGTGTGTGCTATATGTACTGTACTGTGTGTGCTGTATGTACTGTACTGTGTGTGCTAAATGTACTGTTCTGTGTGTGCTATATGTACTGTACTGTGTGTGCTATATGTACTGTTCTGTGTGTGCTATATGTACTGTACTATATGTACTGTACTGTGTGTGCTATATGTACTGTACTATATGTACTGTACTGTGTGTGCTATATGTACTGTACTGTGTGTGCTATATGTACTGTACTGTGTGTGCTATATGTACTGTACTGTGTGTGCTATATGTACTGTGCTATATGTACTGTATGTGCTGTATGTACTGTGTGTGTTATATGTACTGTACTGTGTGTGCTATATGTACTGTGCTATATGTACTGTACTGTGTGTGCTGTATGTACTGTGTGTGCTATATGTACTGTGTGTGCTATATGTACTGTACTGTGTGTGCTATATGTACTGTGTGTGCTATATGTACTGTACTGTGTGTGCTATATGTACTGTGCTGTATCTACTGTACTGTGTGTGCTATATGTACTGTGCTATATGTACTGTACTGTGTGTGCTATATGTACTGTGCTATATGTACTGTACTGTGTGTGCTATATGTACTGTATGTACTGTACTGTGTGTGCTATATGTACTGTGCTATATGTACTGTACTGTGTGTGCTATATGTACTGTACTATATGTACTGTGCTGTGTGTGCTATATGTACTGTACTGTGTGTGCTATATGTACTGTGCTATATGTACTGTACTGTGTGTGCTATATGTACTGTGCTATATGTACTGTGCTATATGTACTGTACTGTGTGTGCTATATGTACTGTGCTATATGTACTGTGCTATATGTACTGTACTGTGTGTGCTATATGTACTGTGCTGTGTGTGCTATATGTACTGTACTGTGTGTGCTATATGTACTGTATGTACTGTACTGTGTGTGCTATATGTACTGTGCTATATGTACTGTACTGTGTGTGCTATATGTACTGTATGTGCTGTGTGTGCTATATGTACTGTACTGTGTGTGCTGTATGTACTGTACTGTGTGTGCTGTATGTACTGTACTGTGTGTGCTATATGTACTGTATGTACTGTGTGTGCTGTATGTACTGTATGTACTGTACTGTGTGTGCTATATGTACTGTACTGTGTGTGCTGTATGTACTGTACTGTGTGTGCTATATGTACTGTGCTGTATGTACTGTACTGTGTGTGCTATATGTACTGTACTGTGTGTGCTATATGTACTGTTCTGTGCGTGCTATATGTACTGTGCTGTGTGTGCTATATGTACTGTATGTACTGTACTGTGTGTGCTATATGTACTGTGCTATATGTACTGTACTGTGTGTGCTATATGTACTGTATGTGCTGTGTGTGCTATATGTACTGTACTGTGTGTGCTGTATGTACTGTACTGTGTGTGCTATATGTACTGTATGTACTGTGTGTGCTGTATGTACTGTATGTACTGTACTGTGTGTGCTATATGTACTGTACTGTGTGTGCTGTATGTACTGTACTGTGTGTGCTATATGTACTGTGCTGTATGTACTGTACTGTGTGTGCTATATGTACTGTACTGTGTGTGCTATATGTACTGTATGTACTGTACTGTGTGTGCTATATGTACTGTACTGTGTGTGCTATATGTACTGAGCTATATGTACTGTACTGTGTGTGCTATATGTACTGTATGTACTGTGTGTGCTATATGTACTGTGCTGTATGTACTGTAATGTGTGTGCTATATGTACTGTACTGTGTGTGCTATATGTACTGTATGTACTGTGTGTGCTGTATGTACTGTATGTACTGTGTGTGCTGTATGTACTGTGCTATATGTACTGTACTGTATGTGCTATATGTACTGTACTGTGTGTGCTATATGTACTGTATGTACTGTGTGTGCTGTATGTACTGTATGTACTGTGTGTGCTGTATGTACTGTGCTATATGTACTGTACTGTGTGTGCTATATGTACTGTACTGTGTGTGCTATATGTACTGTTTGTACTGTACTGTGTGTGCTATATGTACTGTGTGTGCTGTATGTACTGTGCTGTGTGTGCTATATGTACTGTGCTGTGTGTGCTATATGTACTGTATGTACTGTACTGTGTGTGCTATATGTACTGTGCTGTGTGTGCTATATGTACTGTGCTGTGTGTGCTATATGTACTGTATGTACTGTACTGTGTGTGCTATATGTACTGTACTGTGTGTGCTATATGTACTGTACTGTGTGTGCGGTATGTACTGTACTGTGTGTGCTATATGTACTGTATGTACTGTACTGTGTGTGCTATATGTACTGTACTGTGTGTGCTATATGTACTGTGCTATATGTACTGTACTGTGTGTGCTATATGTACTGTATGTACTGTACTGTGTGTGCTATATGTACTGTACTGTGTGTGCTATATGTACTGTACTGTGTGTGCTATATGTACTGTACTGTGTGTGCTATATGTACTGTACTGTGTGTGCTATATGTACTGTACTGTGTGTGCTATATGTACTGTACTGTGTGTGCTATATGTACTGTACTGTGTGTGCTATATGTACTGTGCTGTGTGTGCTATATGTACTGTACTGTGTGTGCTATATGTACTGTACTGTGTGTGCTATATGTACTGTGCTATATGTACTGTACTGTGTGTGCTATATGTACTGTGCTATATGTACTGTACTGTGTGTGCTATATGTACTGTACTATATGTACTGTGCTGTGTGTGCTATATGTACTGTACTGTGTGTGCTATATGTACTGTGCTATATGTACTGTACTGTGTGTGCTATATGTACTGTGCTATATGTACTGTGCTATATGTACTGTACTGTGTGTGCTATATGTACTGTACTATATGTACTGTGCTGTGTGTGCTATATGTACTGTACTGTGTGTGCTATATGTACTGTACTGTGTGTGCTATATGTACTGTGCTATATGTACTGTACTGTGTGTGCTATATGTACTGTGCTATATGTACTGTGCTGTGTGTGCTATATGTACTGTACTGTGTGTGCTATATGTACTGTACTGTGTGTGCTATATGTACTGTGCTATATGTACTGTACTGTGTGTGCTATATGTACTGTACTGTGTGTGCTATATGTACTGTGCTATATGTACTGTACTGTGTGTGCTATATGTACTGTGCTATATGTACTGTGCTGTGTGTGCTATATGTACTGTAATGTGTGTGCTATATGTACTGTACTGTGTGTGCTATATGTACTGTGTTATATGTACTGTGCTGTGTATGCTATATGTACTGTGCTATATGTACTGTACTGTGTGTGGTATATGTACTGTATGTACTGTGTGTGCTATATGTACTGTGCTATATGTACTGTACTGTGTGTGGTATATGTACTGTATGTACTGTGTGTGCTATATGTGCTGTGCTATATGTACTGTACTGTGTGTGCTATATGTACTGTGCTATATGTACTGTACTGTGTGTGCTATATGTACTGTGCTATATGTACTGTACTGTGTGTGGTATATGTACGGTATGTACTGTGTGTGCTATATGTACTGTGCTATATGTACTGTACTGTGTGTGGTATATGTACTGTATGTACTGTGTGTGCTATATGTACTGTGCTATATGTACTGTACTGTGTGTGGTATATGTACTGTATGTACTGTGTGTGCTATATGTACTGTGTGTGCTGTATGTACTGTTCTGTATGTGCTATATGTACTGTACTGTGTGTGCTATATGTACTGTGCTGTATCTACTGTACTGTGTGTACTATATGTACTGTGCTATATGTACTGTACTGTGTGTGCTATATGTACTGAGCTATATGTACTGTACTGTGTGTGCTATATGTACTGTATGTACTGTGTGTGCTATATGTACTGTGCTGTATGTACTGTACTGTGTGTGCTATATGTACTGTACTGTGTGTGCTATATGTACTGTATGTACTGTGTGTGCTGTATGTACTGTATGTACTGTGTGTGCTGTATGTACTGTGCTATATGTACTGTACTGTATGTGCTATATGTACTGTACTGTGTGTGCTATATGTACTGTATGTACTGTGTGTGCTGTATGTACTGTATGTACTGTGTGTACTGTATGTACTGTGCTATATGTACTGTACTGTGTGTGCTATATGTACTGTACTGTGTGTGCTATATGTACTGTTTGTACTGTACTGTGTGTGCTATATGTACTGTGTGTGCTGTATGTACTGTGCTGTGTGTGCTATATGTACTGTGCTGTGTGTGCTATATGTACTGTATGTACTGTACTGTGTGTGCTATATGTACTGTGCTGTGTGTGCTATATGTACTGTGCTGTGTGTGCTATATGTACTGTATGTACTGTACTGTGTGTGCTATATGTACTGTACTGTGTGTGCTATATGTACTGTACTGTGTGTGCGGTATGTACTGTACTGTGTGTGCTATATGTACTGTATGTACTGTACTGTGTGTGCTATATGTACTGTACTGTGTGTGCTATATGTACTGTGCTATATGTACTGTACTGTGTGTGCTATATGTACTGTATGTACTGTACTGTGTGTGCTATATGTACTGTACTGTGTGTGCTATATGTACTGTACTGTGTGTGCTATATGTACTGTACTGTGTGTGCTATATGTACTGTACTGTGTGTGCTATATGTACTGTACTGTGTGTGCTATATGTACTGTACTGTGTGTGCTATATGTACTGTACTGTGTGTGCTATATGTACTGTGCTGTGTGTGCTATATGTACTGTACTGTGTGTGCTATATGTACTGTACTGTGTGTGCTATATGTACTGTGCTATATGTACTGTACTGTGTGTGCTATATGTACTGTGCTATATGTACTGTACTGTGTGTGCTATATGTACTGTACTATATGTACTGTGCTGTGTGTGCTATATGTACTGTACTGTGTGTGCTATATGTACTGTGCTATATGTACTGTACTGTGTGTGCTATATGTACTGTGCTATATGTACTGTGCTATATGTACTGTACTGTGTGTGCTATATGTACTGTACTATATGTACTGTGCTGTGTGTGCTATATGTACTGTACTGTGTGTGCTATATGTACTGTACTGTGTGTGCTATATGTACTGTGCTATATGTACTGTACTGTGTGTGCTATATGTACTGTGCTATATGTACTGTGCTGTGTGTGCTATATGTACTGTACTGTGTGTGCTATATGTACTGTACTGTGTGTGCTATATGTACTGTGCTATATGTACTGTACTGTGTGTGCTATATGTACTGTACTGTGTGTGCTATATGTACTGTGCTATATGTACTGTACTGTGTGTGCTATATGTACTGTGCTATATGTACTGTGCTGTGTGTGCTATATGTACTGTAATGTGTGTGCTATATGTACTGTACTGTGTGTGCTATATGTACTGTGTTATATGTACTGTGCTGTGTATGCTATATGTACTGTGCTATATGTACTGTACTGTGTGTGGTATATGTACTGTATGTACTGTGTGTGCTATATGTACTGTGCTATATGTACTGTACTGTGTGTGGTATATGTACTGTATGTACTGTGTGTGCTATATGTGCTGTGCTATATGTACTGTACTGTGTGTGCTATATGTACTGTGCTATATGTACTGTACTGTGTGTGCTATATGTACTGTGCTATATGTACTGTACTGTGTGTGGTATATGTACGGTATGTACTGTGTGTGCTATATGTACTGTGCTATATGTACTGTACTGTGTGTGGTATATGTACTGTATGTACTGTGTGTGCTATATGTACTGTGCTATATGTACTGTACTGTGTGTGGTATATGTACTGTATGTACTGTGTGTGCTATATGTACTGTGTGTGCTGTATGTACTGTTCTGTATGTGCTATATGTACTGTACTGTGTGTGCTATATGTACTGTGCTGTATCTACTGTACTGTGTGTACTATATGTACTGTGCTATATGTACTGTACTGTGTGTGCTGTATGTACTGTACTGTGTGTGCTATATGTACTGTGCTGTATGTACTGTACTGTGTGTACTATATGTACTGTGCTATATGTACTGTACTGTGTGTGCTGTATGTACTGTACTGTGTGTGGTATATGTACTCTGTGTAGGTGGACCAATAGTCAGAGATGATAATGTACCAATATATTTCAATACACTAAACTACACTACACTGCACTACACTACACTACACTAAACTACACTACAATACACTACACTACACTACACTACACTACAATGCACTACACTACACTACACTAAACTACACTACAATACACTACACTACAATAAACTACACTACACTACACTAAACTACACTACAATACAATACACTACACTGCAATACACTACAATAAACTACACTACACTACACTACACTACACTACTCTACACTACACTACACTACAATAAACTACACTACACTACACTAAACTACACTACAATAAACTACACTACAATACACTACACTACACTACACTACACTACACTAAACTACACTACAATAAACTACACTACAATACACTACACTACACTAAACTACACTACAATAAACTACACTACACTACAATACACTACACTACACTACACTACAATAAACTACACTACAATAACCTACACTACAATAAACTACACTACACTAAACTACAATACACTACACTACACTACAATACACTACACTACACTACACTACAATACACTACACTACAATAAACTACACTACAATAAACTACAATACACTACACTACACTACAATACACTACACTACAATAAACTACACTACACTACAATACACTACACTACACTACAATAAACTACACTACAATAAACTACACTACACTACACTACACTACAATACACTACAATAAACTACACTACAATAAACTAAAATACACTACACTACACTACAATACACTACACTACAATAAACTACACTACACTACACTACAATACACTACACTACACTACAATAAACTACACTACAATAAACTACTCTACACTACACTACACTACACTACACTACACTACAATAAACTACACTACAATAAACTACACTACAATAAACTACACTACAATAAACTACAATACACTACACTACACTACACTACACTACAATAAACTACACTACACTACACTACAATACACTACACTACACTACAATAAACTACACTAAACTACAATACACTACACTACACTACAATACACTACACTACACTACACTACAATACACTACACTACAATAAACTACACTACAATAAACTACACTACAATAAACTACACTACAATAAACTACAATACACTACACTACACTACAATACACTACACTACAATAAACTACACTACACTACACTACAATACACTACACTACACTACAATAAACTACACTACAATAAACTACACTACACTACACTACAATACACTACAATAAACTACACTACAATAAACTACAATACACTACACTACACTACAATACACTACACTACAATAAACTACACTACACTACACTACAATACACTACACTACACTACAATAAACTACACTACAATAAACTACTCTACACTACACTACACTACAATACACTACACTACACTACAATACACTACACTACACTACAATAAACTACACTACAATAAACTACACTACAATAAACTACACTACAATAAACTACACTACAATAAACTACAATACACTACACTACACTACAATACACTACACTACAATAAACTACACTACACTACACTACAATACACTACACTACACTACAATAAACTACACTACAATAAACTACACTACACTACACTACACTACAATACACTACACTACACTACAATAAACTACACTACAATAAACTACACTACACTACACTACACTACAATACACTACAATAAACTACACTACAATAAACTAAAATACACTACACTACACTACAATACACTACACTACAATAAACTACACTACACTACACTACAATACACTACACTACACTACAATAAACTACACTACAATAAACTACTCTACACTACACTACACTACACTACACTACACTACAATAAACTACACTACAATAAACTACACTACAATAAACTACACTACAATAAACTACAATACACTACACTACACTACACTACACTACAATAAACTACACTACACTACACTACAATACACTACACTACACTACAATAAACTACACTAAACTACAATACACTACACTACACTACAATACACTACACTACACTACACTACAATACACTACACTACAATAAACTACACTACAATAAACTACACTACAATAAACTACACTACAATAAACTACAATACACTACACTACACTACAATACACTACACTACAATAAACTACACTACACTACACTACAATACACTACACTACACTACAATAAACTACACTACAATAAACTACACTACACTACACTACAATACACTACAATAAACTACACTACAATAAACTACAATACACTACACTACACTACAATACACTACACTACAATAAACTACACTACACTACACTACAATACACTACACTACAATAAACTACACTACAATAAACTACTCTACACTACACTACACTACAATACACTACACTACACTACACTACACTACACTACACTACAATAAACTACACTACAATAAACTACACTACAATAAACTACACTACAATAAACTACAATACACTACACTACACTACAATACACTACACTACAATAAACTACACTACACTACACTACAATACACTACACTACACTACAATAAACTACACTACAATAAACTACACTACACTACACTACACTACAATACACTACACTACACTACAATAAACTACACTACAATAAACTACACTACACTACAATACACTACACTACACTACAATAAACTACACTACACTACACTACACTACAATACACTACACTACAATAAACTACACTACACTACACTACACTACAATACACTACACTACAATAAACTACACTACAATACACTACACTACACTACACTACACTACAATACACTACACTACACTACACTACAATACACTACACTACAATAAACTACACTACACTACACTACAATACACTACACTACAATAAACTACACTACAATACACTACACTACACTACACTACACTACAATAAACTACACTACACTACACTACACTACAATAAACTACACTACACTACACTACACTACAATAAACTACAATAAACTACACTACAATAAACTACAATAAACTACACTACACTACAATGAACTACAATAAACTACACTACAATACACTACACTACAATAAACTACAATACACTACAATAAACTACACTACACTACACTACAATAAACTACACTACACTACACTACAATAAACTACACTACACTACACTACACTACAATAAACTACACTACACTACACTACACTACAATACACTACACTACAATAAACTACACTACACTACACTACAATAAACTACACTACACTACACTACACTACACTACACTACAATAAACTACAATACACTACACTACACTACACTACAATACACTACACTACAATAAACTACACTACACTACACTACACTACAATAAACTACACTACACTACAATAAACTACACTACACTACAATAAACTACACTACACTACACTACACTACAATACATTACACTACAATAAACTACAATACACTACAATAAACTACAATACACTACAATAAACTACAATACACTACACTACACTACAATAAACTACACTACACTACAATAAACTACACTACACTACAATACACTACACTACACTACAATAAACTACACTACACTGCAATGCACTACACTACACTACACTAAACTACACTACAATACACTACACTACACTACAATGCACTACACTAAACTACACTACAATACACTACACTACAATAAACTACACTACACTACACTACACTACACTACAATACACTACACTGCAATACACTACAATAAACTACACTACACTACACTAAACTACACTACAATACACTACACTACACTACACTAAACTACACTACAATAAACTACACTACAATACACTACACTACACTAAACTACACTACAATAAACTACACTACACTACAATACACTACACTACACTAAACTACACTACAATACACTACACTGCAATACACTACAATACACTACACTACAATACACTACACTACACTACACTACACTACAATAAACTACAATACACTACACTACACTACACTACAATAAACTACAATACAATACACTACACTGCAATACACTACAATACACTACACTACAATACACTACACTACACTACACTACACTACAATAAACTACAATACACTACACTACACTACACTACAATAAACTACACTACACTACACTAAACTACACTACAATAAACTACACTACAATACACTACACTACACTAAACTACACTACAATAAACTACACTACACTACAATACACTACACTACACTAAACTACACTACAATACACTACAATACACTACAATACACTACACTACACTAAACTACACTACAATAAACTACACTACACTACAATACACTACAATACACTACACTACACTACACTACAATACACTACAATACACTACACTACAATAAACTACACTACAATAAACTACACTACAATAAACTACACTACAATAAACTACAATACACTACACTACACTACAATACACTACACTACAATAAACTACACTACACTACACTACAATACACTACACTACACTACAATAAACTACACTACAATAAACTACACTACAATAAACTACAATACACTACACTACACTACAATACACTACAATACACTACAATATACTACACTACAATAAACTACACTACAATAAACTACAATACAATAAACTACAATACAAAACTACAATACAATAAACTACACTACACTACACTACAATACACTACACTACACTACAATAAACTACACTACAATACACTACACTACACTACACTACAATAAACTACACTACACTACACTACAATAAACTACACTACACTACACTACAATAAACTACACTACACTACACTACAATAAACTATAATAAACTACACTACAATACACTACACTACAATAAACTACAATACAGTACAATAAACTACACTACACTACACTACACTACAATAAACTACACTACACTACACTACAATAAACTACACTACACTACACTACACTACACTACACTACAATAAACTACACTACACTACACTACACTACAATAAACTACACTACACTACACTACACTACACTACAATAAACTACACTACACTACACTACACTACACTACAATAAACTACACTACACTACACTACACTACAATACACTACACTACAATAAACTACAATACACTACAATAAACTACAATACACTACAATAAACTACACTACACTACACTACAATAAACTACACTACACTACAATAAACTACACTACACTACACTACACTACACTACAATAAACTACACTACACTACAATACACTACACTGCAATAAACTACAATACACTACACTACACTACACTACAATAAACTACACTACACTAAACTACAATACACTACACTGCAATACACTGGCCACCCCTCATGCCTGGTTCCCCCCCTCAGGCCTGGTTCCACCCCCTCAGGCCTGGTTCCACCCCCTCAAGCCTGGTTCCACCCCCTCAAGCCTGGTTCCACCCCTCAGGCCTGGTTACACCCCCTCAGGCCTGGTTACACCCCCTCAGGCCTGGTTACACCCCCTCAGGCCTGGTTACACCCCTCAGGCCTTGTTACACCCCCTCAGGCCTGGTTCCACCCCCTCAGGCCTGGTTCCACCCCCTCAGGCCTGGTTCCACCCCCCTCATTCCTGGTTCCACCCCTCAGGCCTGGTTCCACCCCCTCAGGCCTGGTTCCACCCCCTCAGGCGCTGGTTCCACCCCCTCAGGCCTGGTTCCACCCCCTCAGGCCTGGTTCCACCCCCTCAGGCCTGGTTACACCTCTCAGGCCTGGTTACACCCCTCAGGCCTGGTTACACCCCTCAGGCCTGGTTACACCCCCTCAGGCCTGGTTCCACCCCCTCAGGCCTGGTTCCACCCCCTCAGGCCTGGTTCCACCCCTCAAGCCTGGTTCCACCCCTCAGGCCTGGTTCCACCCCTCAGGCCTGGTTCCACCCCCTCAAGCCTGGTTCCACCCCCTCAGGCCTGGTTCCACCCCTCAGATCTGTTTCCCCCCCTCAGGCCTGGTTACCCCCCTCAAGCCTGGTTCCACCCCCTCAAGCCTGGTTCCACCCCCTCAGGCCTTGTTCCACCCCCTCAGGCCTGGTTCCACCCCTCAGATCTGGTTCCCCCCTCAGGCCTGGTTCTTCATTAGGTTTCTAGGGAGTTTTTCCTAGCCACTGTGCTTCTGCCTCTGCATTGCTTGCTCTTTGAGGTTTTAGGATGGGTTTCTGTAGAGCTCTTTGAGGTTTAAAGATGGGTTTCTGTAAATAAAATACATTTGATTTAAATTGTGTTGAATATACAATGCATTTTCTATACTCATTGGTCTCACTGTGTCTTGAAGGATCTGGAAAGCAACCTCAACCTGATCCTGAACAGAGTGAGAACAAGCGAGGATGTGAAAGCGTACGTATCTTCATTTTAAGACTGTAACCAATCTCACTATGTATCTAATGTGTAAATCTGTTGTATGGTTGACACTGTTTTGGGGGGTACAACACAATGTCTCAATTGGGACAGTTAAGATGGTGATAGATTGTTCCCCATCCTCCTCATCCTCATCATCATCATCATCCTCCTCATCCTCCTCATCATCATCATCCTCCTCATCATCATCCTCCTCATCCTCATCATCCTCATCCTCATCATCATCCTCCTCATCCTCATCATCCTCCTCATCCTCATCCTCCTCATCCTCCTCATTCTCATCATTCTCATCCTCCTCATCATCCTCCTCCTCATCCTCATCCTCCTCATCATCATCATCATCCTCCTCATCATCATCATTCTCATCATCCTCATCATCCTGCTCATCCTCCTCATCATCCTCATCATCATCATCCTCATCATCCTCCTCATCCTCATCATCCTCATCCTCCTCATCCTCCTCATTCTCATCATCCTCATCATCCTCATCATCCTCATCCTCCTCATCATCCTCCTCCTCATCATCATCCTCATCCTCATCATCCTCATCCTCCTCATTCTCATCATTCTCATCCTCATCATCCTCATCATCCTCATCCTCCTCATCCTCCTCATCATCATCCTCCTCATCCTCATCATCCTGCTCATCCTCCTCATCATCCTCCTCATCCTCATCATCCTCCTCATCATCATCCTCATCATCATCATCCTCATCATCATCATCCTCATCATCCTCCTCATCATCCTCATCATCATCCTCCTCATCCTCATTATCCCCCTCATCCTCTTCATCCTCATCATCCTCCTCCTCATCATCATTGATTCAGAAATGTTAATAATGTTATTGTGTTGGATTCAGCCTGTTGAAACTTAACATTAACCCCTAACCCCTAACCCTTAACCCCTTAACCCTTAACCCCTAACATTAACCCCTAACATTAACCCTTAACCCCTTAACATTAACCCTTAGCCCCTAACATTAAGGGTTAAGGGGTTGAGGGTTAAGGGTTATGGGTTAAGGGGTTAATGTTAGGGGTTAAGGGTTTAATGTTAGGCGTTAACCCCTAACATTAACCCTTAACCCCTGACCCTTAACATTAACCCTTAACCCCTGACCCTTAACCCTTAACATTAACCCCTAACCCTTAACATTAACCCCTAACCCCTTAACCTTTAACATTAACCCGTAACCCCTAACCCTTAACCCAGAACCCCTTAACCCCTAACCCAGAACCCCTAAACCTTAACCCCTAACCCAGAACCCCTAAACCTTAACCCCTAACCTCTAAACCTTAACCCCTAATCCCTAACCCCTTAACGTTTAACCCTTAACCCCTTAACCCCTAACATTAACCCCTAAACCCAGAATCCCTAACCCCTTAACCCCTATCCCTTAACACATAACCCCTAACCCAGAACCCTTAACCCCTGACCCCTAAACCTTAACCCATAACTCAGAACCCCTAAACCTTAACCCCTAACCCAGAACCACTAACCCAGAACCATACTGTTAGATCTGCCCTGAATATACAGTACACATACCTATTGCTGGCATGGTCCAGGTCTTGTAGCCACAACGTGTCTCATAGTAGGAGTGCAGATCTAGGATCTGCCCATACAATATTTTTTCCATGATGATCTGAAAGTCGAAGCTGATGCTAGATCAGCACTCCTAATCGATAACGTGTTGTGGATACTGGTCTCCCTGGTCTCTCTTGGCAAATTATATGACTAAATAAAGGTTGACCTAAATTATTAGCAGAGGAATTATTTCTCTCACCGTTGGCTCTGTGATCTGGTTCTATTCACAGGGAGGTGCGGGACAAAATATGGACCGCCCTGCGACACGAGGACGACAGAACGCAACCGCTAGTAAATGAGTAGCGTTTGGAACAGTACCTCCTTTTGTCCACTAGGGGGTACTCTAACAAGCTGATCTGAAGACCATAACTAGATATATAATGGAAGACCGGATATTTACTCATTCGCCAAGCTTCACATCACTTGTAATAATTGTTATTCGAGCTGACATTAAAATATCTCTGATTGGTAACAGAAGTACGATGGCATTAGTTACAACAGCAACAACCACACATTCAAATGTAGTCCATACAATGGAGTCAATGGTACTGTAATGACATCATTTAAGTATCTTATTTGACTTATCAGACTGTGTTAATAGTGTTTTAACAATAAAGATATAATTGAGGCTTTTGTTAAATGTAGTGATGATTATAGTAAATATGGCTTTGATGTCATACAACCGCTGGTCCAAATAAATAGTGCCAGGATTTGATTGTTTATCCTTTTACTATATAAATGTGGGTCCACTCCCTTGGCTCCCACCATAGTCTGTCCTTTCAGTATAGACCTGTCCACGTCATCACACCTATCATCACCTGCAGCCTACTGCTGTACACAACACACAAACAGATCCATCTTCTCCACATAGGCAGTATTTTGACATACTGTTCTGTTGCCAAAGGTCTACTATCTGATATTCTGTCACAAAAGATTGTAGATTCTAGACCAGGGCACTCCGGCACCTGTCCCTGGAGAGCTACCGTCCTGTAGAGAAACCCTCCTGTAGGTTTTAACTCCATGTCATTTCAACAAAATAATAAAATGTGATGACGATGAATCAATGTGGAAAACTTTTGTCTTTTTTTCACCCAACTTTTGACCTAAATCCAATGACTTGGTGAGATTGTTTGTTGAATTCACGTTAGATGACAAACTCAACCAAATGTTTTATCAAAACTAGACGTTGAACAGAAGTCTGTGCCCAGTGGGCTTTATCTAGACCAAATTAGGTGCTTGTTGGCAGTGATACTAACGACTAAACTGCGACTCAGAGTAACTGATTGTATCAGTATCTCCATATTCCACAATGAGGTCTGTACTTCAAACAAGGGTAATAGATATAGTGCATTACTTTTCATCAGGGCGCATAGGGCTCTGGTCAAAATTAGTGCACTATATAGGGAATAGGGTGCCCTTTGTGACGTAGGAGAGTAGCGATAATGGGGTACTGTTTCAAGCAGGAACATGAGCATAACTCTCAATAAACACCAGATGGCAGTAGAGAGACGTGATCTATCACAATGTTGGAATGGGTTTATTATTGGATTTTATAAAGATGTCGACAAACTCATTTCCCCTTGGGGGTTAATAAAGTATCATGTCGTTTCAGTCATTTGGTTGTTTGAGATATTTTGTTACATGTTATCAGGGAGGAAGGACTTTGGGCACTGGACTGCCGGGCTCGTAGACTGTGATTTCTACTAGCCCGGGTAAAATTCGCCCCAAAAATCTGTGCCTTGCGATGTTTGAAAAGCGCTATCTTATTTTCCATCCCTGCATATAATATTAATTTCCAATATGAATACAAATAATTGATTGAAATAGTACATATGGAATAAAATACAACTTTACGGAATACCTGAAACCAATAAAATATAGAAATACAATCTAGTCATTCTACCTCTATGTCTCAAATATAGAAATGTAATCTGTTCATTCTACATCTATGTCTGAAATATAGAAATGTAATCTAGTCATTCCACATCTCTGTCTGAAATATAAAAATGTAATCTAGTCATTCTACCTCTATGTCTGAAATATAGAAATACAAACTAGTCATTCTACCTCTGTCTCAAAGACGTTATATATGATTGGCTAATCAGAGACATGATGTGATTTTGTCACTTATAAAGCTACACATTGGAGTCAATGTGATCTTAATTAGTTCACACTGATTAAATGTAAGAGATGAGATTACTTAAAACAAGCATGAAGTCAACAGGAGATAACGGGATCAACAAATAAAGGTGATATGCACATCCTAAACTTTCTGGGCAAAAAAATATACCGTAGCTAAATAATGTAAAGACTTGGAATAACCATGGTAACCAATCACCAAGGCTTCTCCTCAGTCCTGCTGGACAGTCCACTATACCTCAGCACACACACATCATTACACTGTGTGCAACCATGTTTCCAATACTCAGTCTATATTAAATACGAGTGAAATGGCGGTGGAAACGACTTCATGCGCAAATATTGATAAAATAACCTTTATATCCGGGTAAACTTGGGAGTCACGCGATGATATGGTGTGTTCAGTTAGGCTATAGATGAAATAAGTTATGATGAACTTCCCAGGGTGGTGAAAGTTCAAGGGGGTGCAACTTTCCAATAGAGATTGAGGGTCTTATTCTGGTGACATGATGATCGATGCTTTACAAAAATATCCATTATCCATAATAACGTCATTATGCAGTGGACTAGCCTACCTACACTGTATCTGTAAACTGTTGGCTAGAGCGCACATGCAGAGACCAGAGGAGGCACATGTGTTATTTAACGCAACAGTTTGTGACAAAAACTATCGGTAGAGTTAAAAATGTGATGGAAACACATTGAACAATCGATTTTTATTCGGTACATGAAAATTTAAGCTGAAAAAGTACATTTTGTGTGCGCTATGTCATCACACACTGATACTTATCCGCAACAAATCAGTTTGATGGAAACACCACTGGTGGGAAAATTCGAATTCTTTAATCGGAAATGTAGAATATTTGCATGAAAATCTGTCACCAATTGGATGGAAACCAACCTTTTGTTGCCATGGAGATGGAGACATGAATCCAAGTTATCAATTATTATTTTGAAGACAAACTGGATATTTCAATTACATATTTTTTTATTTAACATAGTCCGTTAAGAACAGTTAAGAACAAATTCTTATTTACAATGACGGCCAAATCCGGACGAAGCTGGGCCATTGTGCACTGCTCTATGGGACTCCCAATCACGACCGGTCACGGCCGGTTACAGCCTGGAATTGAACCAAGGTCTGTAACGACGCCTCTAGCACTGAGATGCAGTGCCTTAGACCGCTGCGCCACTCGGAAGCCCCCAATATTGAATTGTGTTTGGTTGTCAACACAACCACATAACTACATTTGAATTAGATGCATCTTCTGCTTGGACAAAATCAAATCAAACTTTAAATGCACTTGAAATAAAATTTGATTGGATTTGGTCCTATTCTTTAGCTTTGACTCTTGGTTGAGACAGAGACGTGAATCCAACATATCAATTATTCATTTGTAGACAAACTGGAATTATTAAAGCCAGTCAGTGGCACAAAATATACATCTCCTTCAAATACTGACATTATGTTGCGTTGACAACCAAACACAATTCAATATCACTTTCGCAAGACAGTAAATAGACTATTAACTTGTTAACAAATTATATGTTGGATTTATGTCTCCAACTAAACCAAAAAATACAAGTTTCAAGAATAGGGTGAAGCAAGTGGCTCAGATTAAACTATCCAATTCTTAGATATCCTTGATATTTGGTTGCATTGTAAACCAAACACAATTCAATATTACTTTTGTAAAACAGAAAATAGACACAAGTTAAGGCTACCTTACCAACGAATGTGACATTATTTGTTCAACCTTAAAAATGAGTATCATCTCTGACCACATTTTGAGGTTAGTCTGTTGTCACTATAAAAGTTGTTTTATGTAGAAAGAGTAGAAAGAGTTCATGTTCAAGATGGTGTGGAAAGGTCGCAGTTCTGTGTAAATCTTCACAATTTCTATCATTTAATCTGTACAGAATCTCCAACAGCATTGATCACTTGCACAATGTACTTTTTAATGTAATCTCAACTGTAATCCAGGTCATGTGGTTCTGCTATTAGATGAAGCCCAGTGATTACACATTAAGTTGTTGTATAAATACAAAATACCTGACATTGTTTTTCCATTGTTATTTGGTTGTGCATTTAGATGGTTGAAAACATAGTCATAAAACATTAGGATTTCAACAAACTTCTGGCTGTCTTTTTGAGTGGGTGAAAAAAGGTTTAAATCTCATGGATCAACGTCTTAATTAAATATTACCCAATTTTCCACGTTTAAATGACGTTGTGTGCCCAGTGGGAAAGTATTATTGACCTTTGAACCCAGCATCGATTGTTTGTGCCTTGCTGTCTCCCTGACCTAATCAGTGGCCAAAGTCCTCTCTGCCTCTCACACAGACACAGTCAGTACTCTCAGAGTCTGTTTAAATGTGGACGTCTTCTTCTCAGACTAACCTGTGCAGTGACTTTCTCTGTCTACCAGGTCACCATGCTTCCCCGTACCCTATCCTTCCTCCTGCTCTTCATCTGCCTCTCCTCTGGGATGTCTGCTTCTCTAGTCAGGAGGACAACCCGTGAAGAAGACGGCCCTCCTGCTGTTCCGACCACGTTCAGGGTTGACACCTCTGCTGTTGTAGGTGTTCCGTCGGAGGTTGATACCGTGCCGGCAGGTGGCCCGGTCGTCGATGATATTCCTTCAGCTGAGGCTGTAGCAGAAGCCCTGGTGACACATGAGCCTGTTGCAGATGTCGCTGTAGCTGACGAGGTTGTAGCCGAGGAGCCGGTTGAGGACATCCCAGTTGCTGAACGAGATGCCCCGTTAGACGCCCTTATCATGAGAAAAGAAGAAAAAGCAGCCCTGATAACAGAAGCAACGATTAAAGAGTTGTCTGCCCAGGTGGAGAAGGAAGACCTCGCTGAAGAGACAGAGATTCAAGACGCCATCTTGAAAGAGTTGGCTGACCAGGATACCCTTGGGAAGGCAGTGGAGGAGCCCATTGAAGAGGCAGCAGAGGCAGATGCTCCAGTGGAGGATCCAGACAGCTCTGTGATACCTGTCTTCGAAGCCCAGGAAGAGGACTCTGGATGGGGTTTGGCTTCCGTCAGAGAGAGCCTCCAGGCAGCCAACGGATACTTTGACTCTCTCGTGGAACTGATGGGGGGACGCAATGGAGTGTGTCAGTACAAGTGTAAATACGGTAAGAATTGAGACCGGGGTTGTGTGTGTGTCTATCAGTGACTACAGGAACATCTCAGTATGCCACCATGCTGTTGCCATGTCTAGCCTGGCTATATACACCTAGGACGTGATTCAATCCGTATCGCAGAAGTTCAGCACTATGGCACAATTTAAATTTAAAGGTAATTTCAGATTGAGCCGACATATGCAGCCGTTTATCGTGTGAATCTCCGCAAATGCGATAACATTGCCTTTAAAACGTCAATTGCGCTATAGTGCTGAACTTCCGCGATGCATTCAAGCCCTGAATGTAACTAAAACCTAGATGCTGAATGTAACTAAAACCTAGATGCTGAATGTAACTAAAACATAGATGCTGAATGTAACTAAAACCTAGATGCTGAATGTAACTAAAACCTAGAAGCTGAATGTAACTAAAACCTAGAAGCTGAATGTAACTAAAACCTAGATGCTGAATGTAACTAAAACCTAGAAGCTGAATGTAACTAAAACATAGAAGCTAAATGTAACTAAAACCTAGAAGCTGAATGTAACTAAAACCTAGATGCTGAATGTAACTAAAACCTAGATGCTGAATGTAACTAAAACCTAGATGCTGAATGTAACTAAAACCTAGATGCTGAATGTAACTAAAACCTAGATGCTGAATGTAACTAAAACCTAGATGCTGAATGTAACTAAAACCTAGATGCTGAATGTAACTAAAACCTAGAAGCTGAATGTAACTAAAACCTAGATGCTGAATGTAACTAAAACCTAGATGCTGACTGCTATCCTTGATCCAGTATAGAGTTAAACTTGATTTCCTAAATAACAGATCACATTGTACCCATTCAGGCTATTACAAATAAAGACCACCGGTTAGGCTTCTCTCTGTCTCTCTCTCCCCTCTGTGTTCATCTGTTTATCATATGGTCAATAGTAATTGATTGAACTGTTTGGCTGTTTACCAACATGAGGCCCATTCGTCAATAGACGTATATTCTTATAATTATCTATCTGTGATATTGATGAGAGAGGTATAGCTGAGGTCAGTGTTAACATGTTTACATGACATTAATAATAGATCACTTCAGTGAGTCTCAGTGATATAGATTGACCAGATGACAGAGGTATAGTTCACATCAGACCATAGTTAGTACAGCATGACCTACAGGTTCAATTACAATATCCACACTAGCCCAATACATTTCTCCATATCCTAAAGTTAAGGCTATTATGGATATCAGTAGAGTAGTACCATATACTAGTATGGACAACGGAATGGGGATAACTGATAGAACTGTAAAATATATATTTTGCTGAAGTACTTTTACATCAATAAATGTCACCATAGAGTGCTGAACGTTAAATATGTGATTATTGATAACTTAATGTTTTGATCATCTGCACAAGGGTTTGGATTAAAAGTGGTTTATATTTCCTTATCAGGTAAAACACCTGTGCATCGCTATGGATACGTGACCCCAGAGCCCAACGGTTGCAGCTCCAACCTCCTAGGATTCCAGGTACCGGACGGTGTATGTTTCCTGTCACTAACTACAGGCTGTTTATTATACTGTACTAATATGTAAACTGTAGCCTGCTGTTTATTCATACAATACATATTAGACGTTCAGGGCTGTATATAGAACCCTCTGTGGAAAGGGTTCTACATGGAACCCAAAAGAGTTCTACATGGAACCCAAAAGGGTTCTACCTGGAGTCAAAAGGGTTCTATCTAGAGTCATAAGGGTTCTACGTGGAGCCATAAGGGTTCTACATGGAGTCATAAGGGTTCTATATGGAGTCATAAGGGTTCTACATGGAGTCATACGGGTTCTACATGGAGTCATAAGGGTTCTATATGGAGTCATAAGGGTTCTACATGGAGTCATAAGGGTTCTACATGGTGACAGCTGAAGCCTTTTAAATATGTAGAGTATACATCCCTATATAGTGTATAAATCTCTATATAGTGTATAAATCCCTATGTAGAGTATAAATCCCTATATAGTGTAGAAATCCCCATGTAGAGTTTATATCCCTATATAGTGTATAAATCCCTAAGTATAGTGTATAAATCCCCATGTATAGTATACATCCCTATATAGTGTATAAATCCATATATAGTGTATAAATCCATATATAGTGTATAAATCCCTATGTAGAGTATAAATCCCTTTATAGTGTATAAATCCCTAAGTATAGTGTATAAATCCCCATGTAGAGTATACATCCCTATATAGTGTATAAATCCCTATATAGTGTATAAATCCCTAAGTATAGTGTATAAATCCCCATGTAGAGTATAAATCCCTATATAGTGTATAAATCCATATACAGTGTATAAATCCCCATGTAGTGTATAAATCCCTATATAGTGTATAAATCCATATATAGTGTATAAATCCCCATGTAGAGTTTACATCCCTATATAGTGTATAAATCCCTAAGTATAGTGTATAAATCCTTATATATACATCCCGTCTGAGATCCCCAAAGATTGAAAAGCTGGCGTGGTCATCCCCTCTTCAAAGGGGGAGACACTCTAGACCCAAACAGTTATAGACCTGTATCCATCCTGCCCTGCCTTTCTAAAGTCTTTGAAAGGTAACAAACAGATCATCGTCCATTTCGAATCCCATCGTACCTTCTCCGCTATGCAATCTGGTTTCAGAGCTGGTCATGGGTACACCTCAGCCACGCTCAACGTCCTAAACGATATCATAACTGCCATCGATAAAAGACAATACTGTGCAGCCGTCTTCATCAACCGGGCCAAGGCTTTCGACTCTGTCAATCACGCATTCTTATCGTCAGACTCAACAGCCTTGGCTTCTCAAATGACTGCCTCGCCTGGTTCACCAACTACTTCTCAGATAGAGTTCAGTGTGTCAAATCGGAGGGCCTGTTGTCTGGGCCTCTGGCAGTCTCTATTGGTGTGCCACAGGGTTCAATCCTCGGGCCGACTCTCTTCTCTGTATACATCAATGATGTCGCTCTTGCTGCTGGTGATTCTCTGATCCACCTCTAAGCAGACGACACCATTCTGTATACTTCTGGCCCTTCTTTGGACACTGTGTTAACAGAGCTACAACATCATACAACTCTCCTTCCGTGGCCTCCAACTGCTTTTAAATGCCAGTAAAACTAAGAGCATGCTCTTCAACTGATCGCTGCCTGCACCCACCCGCCCGCCCGACTAGCATCACTACTCTGGACGGTTCTGACCTAGAACATGTGGACAACTACAAATACCTAGGTGTCTGGTTAGACTGTAAACTCTCCTTCCAGACTCACATTAAGCATCTCCAATCCAAAATTAAATCTAGAATCGGCTTCCTATTTCATAACAAAGCCTCCTTCACTCATGCTGCCAAACATACCCTCGTAGAACTGACTATACTACCGATCCTTGACTTCGGCGATGTCATTTTTCAGAATAGCCCCCAACACTATACTCAGAAAACTGGATGCAGTCTATCACAGTGCCATCCGTTTTGTCACCAAAGCCCCATATACTACCCACCATTGCGACCTGTACGCTCTCGTTGGCTGGCCCTCACTACATATCCGTCGCCAAACCCACTGGCTCCAGGTCATCTATAAGTCTTTGCTAGGTAAAGCCCCGCCTTATCTCAGCTCACTGGTCACCATAGCAACACCCACCCGTAGCACGCGCTCCAGCAGGTATATTTCACTGGTCATCCCCAAAGCCAACACTTACTTTGGCCGCCTTTCCTTCCAGTTCTCTGCTGCCAATGACTAGAACGAATTGGCAAAATCTCTGAGGCTGGAGTCAAATATCTCCCTCACTAACTTTAAGCATCAGCTGTCAGAGCAGCTTACCGATCACTGTACCTGTATACAGCCAATCTGTAAATAGCCCACCCAGCTACCTCATCCCCATATTATTACTTACCCTCTTGCATCCCAGTATCTCTACTTGCACATCATCATCTGCACATCTATCACTCCAGTATTAATGCCAAATTGTAATTATTTGCCTCTATGGCCTATTTATTGCCTACCTCCCTACTCTTCTACATTTGCTCACACTGTACATAGATTTTTCAATTTTTATTTTCTATTGTGTTATTGACTGTACGTTTGTTTATGTGTAACTCTGTGTTGTTGTTTTTGTCGCACTGCTTTGCTTTATCTTGGCCAGGTCGCAGTTGTAAATGAGAACTTGTTCTCAACTGGCCTACCTGGTTAAATAAAGGTGATATAAAATAAATAAATAAAAAATAAATATAGTGTATAAATCCCTATATAGTGTATAAATCCCTATATAGTGTATAAATCCCTATATAGAGTATAAATCCCTATATAGAGTATAAATCCCTATATAGTGTATAAATCCCTATATAGAGTATAAATCCCTATATAGAGTATAAATCCCTATATAGAGTATAAATCCCTATATAGTGTATAAATCCCTATATAGAGTATAAATCCCTATATAGTGTATAAATCCCTATATAGAGTTTACATCCCTATATAGAGTATAAATCCCTATATAGTGTATAAATCCCTATGTAGATTATAAATCCCTTGGTAGAGTATAAATCCCTATATAGTGTATAAATCCCTAGGTAGAGTATAAATCCCTTGGTAGAGTATAAATCCCTATATAGAGTATAAATCCCTTGGTAGAGTATAAATCCCTATAGAGTGTATCAATCCCTATATAGTGTATAAATCCCTATATAGAGTATAAATCCCTATAGAGTGTATCAATCCCTATATAGTGTATAAATCCCTATATAGAGTATAAATCCCTTGGTAGAGTATAAATCCCTATATAGTGTATAAATCCCTATATAGAGTATAAATCCCTATATAGAGTATAAATCCCTTGGTAGAGTATAAATCCCTATATAGTGTATAAATCCCTATATAGTGTATAAATCCCTATATAGAGTATAAATCCCTTGGTAGAGTATAAATCCCTATATAGTGTATAAATCCCTATATAGTGTATAAATCCCTATATAGAGTATAAATCCCTATATAGAGTATAAATCCCTTGGTAGAGTATAAATCCCTATATAGTGTATAAATCCCTATATAGTGTATAAATCCCTATATAGAGTATAAATCCCTTGGTAGAGTATAAATCCCTATATAGTGTATAAATCCCTATATAGTGTATAAATCCCTATATAGAGTATAAATCCCTATATAGAGTATAAATCCCTTGGTAGAGTATAAATCCCTATATAGTGTATAAATCCCTATATAGAGTATAAATCCCTTGGTAGAGTATAAATCCCTATATAGTGTATAAATCCCTATATAGAGTATAAATGCGTTGGTAGAGTATAAATCCATACATAGTGTATAAATCCCTATAGAGTGTATCAATCCCTATATAGTGTATAAATCCCTATGTAGTGTATAAATCCCTATAGAGTGTATCAATCCCTATAGAGTGTATCAATCCCTAACCTCCTCCATCTTACAGAGACTGGACTCTGTTTATCATGCATCCTTGCGCTTTATTACAAATGCCAAGTCACTCACCCACCATTGCACGTTGTACCAATTGGTAGGTTGGACGTCACTTTATATGCTCAGAAAGATACATTTGTATGTGTTCATCTAGAAAGCCCGTTTGGGTAAACTCCCTCTTTACCTCTGTAGTCTGGTCTCCGTCACCACCAGCAGTTACCATACCCGGTCTGCTAGGTGGTTGCTACTTAAAGTCCCCAGGACATTCACAGTATTAGGCCAGACTGCCTTCTCTTCTTGTGCACCAGACACATGGAATAATCTACAATCCATGCTTCATCTAGATATATTAGTGCCACTGAATTAATTTAAAATATTGAGGGGAGACTCTGTTACAGATGAGTGTAAATGCTTTTTTTTTAGGCTGGATCATGTTGTATTGTATTTTTGTATGTTTTAATTCTGTAATGTATTGATTGTTGCTGCCTTCTTGGCCAGGTCTCACTTGAAAAAGAGACTCTGGGTTTCAATAGGCTTTTCCTGGTTAAATAAAGGTTAAATAAAGTATATAATGTATAAATCCCTATATATAGAATGTATAAATCCCTATATATAGAATGTATAAATCCCTATATAGAATGTATAAATCCCTATATATAGAATTATAAATCCCTATATAGAATGTATAAATCTCTATATATAGAATGTATAAATCCCTATATAGAATGTATAAATCCCTATATAGAATGTATAAATCCCTATATATAGAATGTATAAATCCCTATATAGAATGCATAAATCCCTATATAGAATGCATAAATCCCTATATAGAATGTATAAATCCCTATATAGAATGTATAAATCCCTATATAGAATGTATAAATCCCTATATATAGAATGTACAAATCCCTATATATAGAATGTATAAATCCCTATATAGAATGTATAAATCTCTATATATAGAATGTATAAATCTCTATATATAGAATGTATAAATCCCTATATATAGAATGTATAAATCCCTATATATAGAATGTATAAATCCCTATATAGAATGTATAAATCCCTATATAGAATGTATAAATCCCTATATATAGAATGTATAAATCCCTATATATAGAATTATAAATCCCTATATAGAATGTATAAATCCCTATATAGAATGTATAAATCCCTATATAGAATGTACAAATCCCTATATATAGAATGTACAAATCCCTATATATAGAATGTTTAAATCCCTATATAGAATGTATAAATCTCTATATATAGAATGTATAAATCTCTATATATAGAATGTATAAATCCCTATATATAGAATGTATAAATCCCTATATATAGAATGTATAAATCCCTATATAGAATGTATAAATCCCTATATATAGAATGTATAAATCCCTATATATAGAATTATAAATCCCTATATAGAATGTATAAATCCCTATATAGAATGTATAAATCCCTATATAGAATGTATAAATCTCTATTTAAATCCTATGTATTATCCCAAAACAGTTTGACATTGGCATCCCAGCCATGACTCAGTGCTGTAACCAGCTGGACAGTTGTTACGACACCTGTGGCTCCAACAAGTACCGCTGTGACTCCAAGTACCGCTGGTGTCTCCACGCTATCTGCTCTGACCTGAAGAAAAGCTTGGGGTTCGTGTCAAAGGTCAAAGGTGAGTATATCCTGTCCTCCGCTCACTGACCTACGCACTCACTCACTCTCTTGAGCATGTTGGAAAAATCTGCCGTTCTGCCCTTGAGCAAGGCAGTTGACCCCCAACAACAATTGCTACCTGGGCACCGATGACGTGGACGTCGATTAAGGCAGCCCCCCCCCCCCCCACCTCTCTGATTCAGAGGGGTTGGGTTGAATTCATTCAGTTGTGCAACTGACTAGGTTTCCCCCTTCCTCTCCCTCAGTCAGTCAGTCAGTAGGGTTATTCCCCATGAAATATGTTACAGTACATGTAACTGATAAAAAAATATTTAAACTGTAATCCGTTGTTACCAGCAAGAATATTGTAATCAGATTACAGATACTTCTCAAAAACGAAATTATTACTTCTGGGATTACTTTAAATTTAGAAAGGATGTTGGCGAAAAATCCATTATCACACCTTCCTGTTTTCTTAATGAGATCCAATTCAGCATAAAAAAAAGGTGCAAGTTGAAGTTTGTTCCCCCCTAAATGCAGCCAGGTCACACATGATACAAGTCAGTATTAAACGTCCATCCATGTCTGTGGACGTCGGGAGATGAGGTGGAAACCGGCCACTAGAGGCAATAGTGAGCGCTGTTACCTTCAAGTAGGTTTGGGTAAGCATCTGCCTCTGGTGCCAAAGGTTGCATGTTCAAATCCAGCGACAGAAAGTTGTTTTTGAGATTTTTGTTTTAAGCCTATCTCAAACCTTAACCCTAACCCGTAACCCCTAACCACTAGCCTAGCTAACATTAGCCACTTAGCTAATGTTAGCAATAGCCACCTAGCTAATGTTAGCCACAACAAATTGGAATTCGTAACATTTCATACATTTAACAAATCCGTAACAATGTACGAATTGCAATTTGTAACATATTGTACGAATAGCAATTTGTAACATATCATATGAAATGTATGATGGACAGCCACAAATTAATACATACCATACAAAACGTAACATATCATACTAAATGGAGTGTCTCGGAGTTATATTTACTATGTTACGTCTACCCCTGAGTCCAGGTTGTTTCAACTCGAAGCAATGAGCCCAATCAGTCCATGATAACAAAATCATAAACAGAGTAAGCTAATAAATCCTTATATTTGGGGTTATGATCAGGTAAAACAGTTTGGCTAATCTATATTTCCAAGTCCTATTCTTGAAGATCAAGGGGTATAAAATATTAGAGTTCAAAGCAATGGAGAAAAACGATTAGGCAACAACAAATTCCATCCCCTCTAGACAACTTCCTGGACAAAGCATTTCACTCTATTAGTGAAGGTGTAAACTTGGCAGTAGAAAAATTAAACAGAATATTTGACCTCTCAGCTTCCCTATCAAATAAAAAAATGTCAGACAACCTAAGAAAATGAACAACAAGGACAAATGGTTTGATGAAGAATGCAAAAACCTAAGAAAGGAATTGAGAAACCTATCCAACAAAAAACATAGAGACCCAGAAAACCTGAGCCTACGCCTTCACTATGGTGAATCACTAAAACAATACAGAAATACACTACGGGAGGGGACAGCACGTCAGAAATCAGCTCAATGTAATGGAAGAATCCATAGACTCTAACCACTTCTGGGAACATTGGAAAACACTAAACAAACTACAACATGAAGAGTTATCTATCCAAAATGGAGATTTTCCAATCTTTTTGGCCCTAGAACAAACAGCAAAAACCTGAACATGATCAAATACAAATCTCTCTCATCATAGCCCCTCTCGCTTGCTCTCAATTCAATTCAAGAGGCTTTATTGGCATGGGAAATGTACGTTAACATGGCCAAAGCAAGTGAAGTAGATAAACAAAAGTGAAATATACAATAAAAATGAACAGTAAACATTACACGCACACAAGTTCCAAAAGAATAAAGACATTTCAAATGTCATATTATGTCTATATGCAGTGTTGTAACAATGTGCAAATAGTTAAAGTACAAAAGGGAGAATAATCTCTCTCAACCCTAACCTTCTGTATCTCTCCCCCGCCCAGCCTGTGAGTCTGTAGCAGATGCTCTGTACAACACAGTGTGGACGCTGGGCTGCAGATCCTTCATGAACAGCCAGAGGGAAGCATGTTACTGTGAGGGTGAGGAAAGGGACGAGCTGTAGAGAAGCCCAGCTGGGACACAACACAACACTACTCAACACGAGAGAAAACTGGGAGGAGAGGGACGAGCTATAGAGGACATACAGGACAATATCCTCTTGCAAGGATCATCAATGGAAAGGGTGCTTGGAACTCGACGTGGATTCATACAGTGGGACTTCACTCCGCACAAATGAGAATGTTACTTTATTATTAACATAGAAAATATAATAATTTTCTGTGACAACATGAAAACAGACAGAGGCTTTACGCTTGATGAGGAAATCCCTAACAAGACTTTATGACTTTATGACCTATGAGTTAATAATGGTTATTATGTAGAATAAAATACTAACATTACGTCGTGTCACACTGTCTTTATCTAACTTCTACCTATTTCTGAAACTGACAGCGGATAAATACTCAGATATTTATATTTCAAATATATTTTCAGGGTAAAGACTATGACTCCATTAACATATTATCGTGTTATTATTTTATTAACATACCTCAAACCACCCAAAAAATCCTGATACAGAGAAGACCTTTCAGTCAGTATCAAATCCCACATAAGAATACAAATGTACCTGCTAACGGGGCGATTTGATGTGCACATTGTATGAAAACAAGCCGGCGTCCCAAACGGCAACCTATTCCCTACAAAGCGCACACTACTTTTGACCACGGCCCATGAGGCTCTGGTCGAAAGAAGTGCACTTTGTAGGGAATAGGGTGTCATTTGGGATGTACAACCCCCAAAATAACCTGGTCTAACACAACACAACATCAGTTAGTTGGACCTGTGCTGTTACTGACAGGCTACTTCTACAGCGCAGAAATACGTGTGTTATGTTATTATGTGTGTTATTATGTGTGTTGTGATGTGTGTTGTGATGCGTGTTGTGATGCGTGTTGTGATGTGTGTTGTGATGCGTGTTATTATGTGTGTTGTGATGTATGTTGTGATGTGTGTTGTGATGCGTGTTGTGATGCGTGTTGTGATGCGTGTTGTGATGTATGTTATTATGTGTGTTGTGATGCGTGTTGTGATGTATGTTATTATGTGTGTTGTGATGTGTGTTGTGATGTATGTTATTATGTGTGTTGTGATGCGTGTTGTGATGCGTGTTATTATGTGTGTTGTGATGCGTGTTATTATGTGTGTTGTGATGCGTGTTATTATGTGTGTTGTGATGTATGTTGTGATGTGTGTTGTGATGCGTGTTGTGATGTGTGTTGTGATGTATGTTATTATGTGTGTTGTGATGTATGTTGTGATGTGTGTTATTATGTGTGTTGTGATGCGTGTTATTATGTGTGTTGTGATGTATGTTATTATGCGTGTTGTGATGTGTGTTGTGATGTGTGTTGTGATGCGTGTTATTATGTGTGTTGTGATGCGTGTTATTATGTGTGTTGTGATGTATGTTGTGATGCGTGTTGTGATGTGTGTTGTGATGCGTGTTGTGATGCGTGTTATTATGTGTGTTGTGATGTATGTTGTGATGTGTGTTGTGATGCGTGTTGTGATGCGTGTTATTATGTGTGTTGTGATGTATGTTGTGATGTGTGTTGTGATGCGTGTTGTGATGCGTGTTATTATGTGTGTTGTGATGTATGTTGTGATGTGTGTTGTGATGTGTGTTGTGATGCGTGTTATTATGTGTGTTGTGATGTATGTTGTGATGTGTGTTGTGATGCGTGTTATTATGTGTGTTGCGATGTATGTTGTGATGTGTGTTGTGATGTATGTTATTATGTGTGTTATTATGCGTGTTGTGATGTATGTTGTGATGTGTGTTGTGATGTGTGTTGTGATGTATGTTGTGATGTGTGTTGTGATGTATGTTATTATGTGTGTTATTATGCGTGTTGTGATGTATGTTGTGATGTGTGTTGTGATGTGTGTTGTGATGTATGTTATTATGTGTGTTATTATGCGTGTTGTGATGTATGTTATTATGTGTGTTATTATGCGTGTTGTGATGTATGTTATTATGTGTGTTATTATGCGTGTTGTGATGCGTGTTGCTGTCCATTGACTGATGGGGATATCAGGCTTTTTTGTTACTTTTCTATGAATAAATGAATAACTAATTATACCATTTTGATGTGATAAGTTCACTTAAGGTACTGCAGGTACAATAGTTGTATACTGTGGTGGTATAGAGTGGTGGTATACTGTAGTGATATAGAGTGGTGGTATACTGTAGTGATATAGAGTGGTGGTATACTGTAGTGATATAGAGTGGTGGTATACTGTAGTGATATAGAGTGGTGGTATAGAGTGGTGATATAGAGTGGTGGTATAGAGTGGTGATATACTGTGGTGGTATAGAGTGGTGGTATACTGTAGTGATATAGAGTGGTGGTATACTGTAGTGGTATACTGTAGTGGAATAGAATGGTGGTATACTGTAGTGATATAGAGTGGTGGTATAGAGTGGTGGTATACTGTAGTGGTATAGAGTGGTGGTATAGTGGTGGTATACTGTAGTGGAATAGAATGGTGGTATACTGTAGTGGAATAGAATGGTGGTATACTGTAGTGGTATACTGTAGTGATATAGAGTGGTGGTATAGAGTGGTGGTATAGAGTAGTGGTATAGAGTGGTGGTATACTGTAGTGAAATAGAATGGTGGTATACTGTAGTGGAATAGATTGTTGGTATACAGTGGTGATTTCGAATCACAATACACTACACATGTTGTCAGTTAATACTCTTCAGGGTTTTTCATTGAGCTCCATGCTCTTTATTAACCTGGGTGTCAGTCGTTCTGCTCTCTTTATTAGCCTGGGTGTCAGTCGTTCTGCTCTCTTTATTAGCCTGGGTGTCAGTCGTTCTGCTCTCTTTATTAGCCTGGGTGTCAGTCGTTCTGCTCTCTTTATTAGCCTGGGTGTCAGTCGTTCTGCTCTCTTTATTAGCCTGGGTGTCAGTCGTTCTGCTCTCTTTATTAGCCTGGGTGTCAGTCGTTCTGCTCTCTTTATTAGCCTGGGTGTCAGTCGTTCTCCTCTCTTTATTAGCCTGGGTGTCAGTCGTTCTGCTCTCTTTATTAGCCTGGGTGTCAGTCGTTCTGCTCTCTTTATTAGCCTGGGTGTCAGTCGTTCTGCTCTCTTTATTAGCCTGGGTGTCAGTCGTTCTGCTCTCTTTATTAGCCTGGGTGTCAGTCGTTCTGCTCTCTTTATTAGCCTGGGTGTCAGTCGTTCTGCTCTCTTTATTAACCTGGGTGTCAGTCGTTCTGCTCTCTTTATTAACCTGGGTGTCAGTCGATCTGCTCTCTTTATTAGCCTGGGTGTCAGTCGTTCTGCTCTCTTTATTAGCCTGGGTGTCAGTCGTTCTGCTCTCTTTATTAACCTGGGTGTCAGTTGATCTCCTCTCTTTATTAGCCTGGGTGTCAGTCGTTCTGCTCTCTTTATTAACCTGGGTGTCAGTCGTTCTGCTCTCTTTATTAACCTGGGTGTCAGTCGATCTCCTCTCTTTATTAGCCTGGGTGTCAGTCGTTCTGCTCTCTTTATTAGCCTGGGTGTCAGTCGATCTGCTCTCTTTATTAGCCTGGTTGTCAGTCGTTCTGCTCTCTTTATTAGCCTGGGTATCAGTCGTTCTGCTCTCTTTATTAGCCTGGGTGTCAGTCGTTCTGCTCTCTTTATTAGCCTGGGTGTCAGTCGTTCTGCTCTCTTTATTAGCCTGGGCGCCAGTCGTTCTGCTCTCTTGTCAAGCCAAACAAGACAGCTCTATAAGAAGTTAGTAAGAGAGGATAAACAGACTGGCAGTCAGGCTAGCTCTCCATACTTCGGTTATATACCGTAAATTAGACTGTCTATGGATATTACATATGTTTTTACTACACTTACAGAGCATTTGGAAAGTATTCAGACCCCTTGACCTTTTCCACATTTTGTTACGTTACAGCCTTATTCTAAAATGTATTAAATTGTTATTTCCCCCTCATCAATTTACACACAATACACCATTAAAAAAAGCAAAAACAGGTTTAGAATGTTTTTAAAATTGTATTTTTGTAGAGACATATCAGATTTACATAAGTATTCAGACCCTTTACTCAGTACTTTGTTGAAGCACCTTTGGCAGTGATTACAGCATCGAGTCTTCTTGGGTATGACGCTAAAAGCTTGGCACACCTGTATTTGGGGAGTTTCTCCCATTCTTCTCTGCAGATCCTCTCAAGCTCTGTCAGGTTGGATGGGGAGCGTCACTGCACTGCTATTTTCAGGTCTCTCCAGACATGGTCGATCGGGTTCAAGTCCGGGCTCTGGCTGGGCCACTCAAGGACATTCAGAGACTTGTCCCGAAGCCACTCCTGCATTGTCTTCGCTGTGTGCTTAGGTTCGTTGTTCTGTTGGAAGGTGAACCTTCACCCTAGTCTGAGGTTCTGAGTGCTCTGGAGCAGGTTTTCGTCAAGGATCTCTCTGTACTTTGCTCCGTTCATCTTTCCCTCGATCCTGACTAGTCTCCCAGTCCCTGCCACTGAAACACATCCCCACAGCATGATGCTGCCACCACCATGCTTCACCGTAGGGATGGTGCCAGGTTTCCTCCAGACGTCACACTTGGCATTCAGGCCAAAGAGTTCAATCTTGGTTTCATCAGACCAGAGAACCTTGTTTCTCATCTTCTGAGAGTCTTTAGGTGCCTTTAGGCAAACTTCAAGCGGGCTGTCATGTGCCTTTTACTGAGGAGTGGCTTCCATCTGGCCACTATCATAAAGGCCTGATTGGTGGAGTACTGCAGTGGAAGATTCTCCCATCTCCACAGAGAAACTCTGGAGCTCTGTCAGAGTGACCATCAGGTTCTTGGTCACCTCCCTGACCAAAGCCCTTCTCCCCCGATTGCTCAGTTTGGCCGGGCGGCCAGCTCTAGGAAGAGTCTTGGTGGTTCCAAACTTTTGACATTTAATACTAATGGAGGCCACTGTGTTCTTGGGGACCTTCAATTCTGCAGAAATGTTTTGGTACCCTTCTCCAGATCTGTGCCTCGACACAATCCTGTCTCGGGACTTGACGGACAATTCCTTCAACCTCATTGCTTGGTTTTTGCACTGTCAACTGTGGGACCTTATATAGACAGGTGTGTGCCTTTCCAAATCATTTACCACAGGTGGACTCCAAGTTGTAGAAACATCTTAAGGATGATCAATGGAAACAGAATGCACCTGAACTCAATGTCGAGTCTCATAGCAAAGGGTCTGAATATTGATGTAAATGAGTTATTTATGTAAATAAGGTATTTATGGAAATTAAGGTGTTTCTGTTTTTATTATTAATACATTTGCAAAAATGTCTAAAAACCTGTTTTTGTTTTGTCATTATAGGGTGTTGTGTGTAGATTGATGAAAAAAAAGGGAATTTAATACATTTTAGAATAAGGCTGTAACGTAACAAAATGTGGAAAAAGTCAAAGACACTGTAGAAACCAGTACATTGGCATGAAAATCTACATTTTCTAACCTTTATATTTAACTAGGCAAGTCAGGCATCTATCTACATACAGGCATGGCCTGTAAACAAGTCATCCGGCAAAACTCACCGACCTAGTTCAGGATCTTTCATCTTGTAGTACGACTGACAAATTGCATACCCCAGCTCCTCAAGCCCTTCAAACGATTTCTAATAGAACTGCCAATCACTTTAATGTGAGGAGATTGCGCTAGAGGGCCAAGTGGCTAAGATATAGGAATGCGTTTCAAGTGGCACCCTATTCCTCGATGGGCCCTGATCAAATGTAGTGCACTATATAGGAAATAGGGTGCGATTTGGAACGTAAGCATATATAAGCATGGATGTACTGTATTTACCAGACTGCAGTGTGACAAGGGAGACTGACATAAGGGAGTTAGAGGATACAGTGCATTACTGAGGGATGTGTGGCCTGGCCTACATCAATGACTGAAAGTCTGTACTTTGATTTGACTATTTGATTTGGTTTAACCAGGAGAATCTCTGAAGGTTCTCTTGACCTTTTGAGTTGTGTGAGTTGTCATGGTAAATTAGTGACAGAGAGAAAGACTGTGGTGGATGTCATCATGTCCTTTCAGACGGAACCACTAGGCCCCTCAAACTCAACTCTGGACCTAGATGCCAGTTCCACTGCGTTCCCCCATAGTTCCCCTCTAATCAGGGACTGATTTAGACCTGGGACACCAAGTGGGTGATTCACCTCTAATCAGGGACTGATTTAGACCTGGGACACCAAGTGGGTGATTCACCTCTAATCAGGGACTGATTTAGACCTGGGACACCAAGTGGGGGATTCACCTCTAATCAGGGACTGATTTAGACCTGGGACACCAAGTGGGGGATTCACCTCTAATCAGGGACTGATTTAGACCTGGGACACCAAGTGGGGGATTCACCTCTAATCAGGGACTGATTTAGACCTGGGACACCAAGTGGGGGATTCACCTCTAATCAGGGACTGATTTAGACCTGGGACACCAGGTGGGTGATTCACCTCTAATCAGGGACTGATTTATACCTGGAACAACAAGTGGGGGATTCACCTCTAATCAGGGACTGATTTAGACCTGGGACACCAGGTGGGTGATTCACCTCTAATCAGGGACTGATTTAGACCTGGGACACCAAGTGGGTGATTCACCTCTAATCAGGGACTGATTTAGACCTGGGACACCAAGTGGGTGAAATTAATGATCAGGTAGAACAGAAAACCAGCAGACTCTGGGGCTGAATGGGTCCTCACACATAGCATTATTGATTCTGCAGTCCTTCACGCTATGGTGGTCTGGTGGTGGTGGTGGCCTGGTGGTGGTGGTCTGGTGGTGGTGGCCTGGTGGTGGTGGTGGTCTGGTGGTGGTGGTGGTCTGGTGGTGCTGGTGGTCTGGTGGTGCTGGTGGTGGCCTGGTGGTGGTGGTGGCCTGGTGGTGCTGGTGGTCTGGTGGTGCTGGTGGTGGTCTGGTGGTGGTGGTGGTGGCCTGGTGGTCTGGTGATGTGGCGGTGGTGGTGGCCTGGTGGTGGTGGTGGTGGCCTGGTGGTGGTGGTGGTGGCCTGGTGGTGGTGGTGGTAGCCTGGTGGTGGTGGTGGTGGTGGCCTGGTGGTCTGGGGGGGTGGTGAAGGTGGTCTGGTGGTCTGGTGATGTGGTGGTGGTCTGGTGGTGGTGGTGGTGGTCTGGTGGTGGCCTGGTGGTCTGGTGGTGGTGGCCTGGTGGTGGTCTGGTGGTGGCCTGGTGGTCTGGTGGTGGTCTGGTGGTGGTGGTGGCCTGGTGGTGGTCGTGGTGGTGGTCTGGTGGTGGTGGTGGCCTGGTGGTGGTCGTGGTGGTAGTGGCCTGGTGGTTGTCTGGTGGTGGTCTGGTGGTGGTCTGGTGGTGGTAGTGGCCTGGTGGTGGTCTGGTGGTGGTAGTGGCCTGGTGGTGGTCTGGTGGTGGTCTGGTGGTGGTGGTGGCCTGGTGGTGGTCTGGTGGTGGTCTGGTGGTGGCCTGGTGGTCTGGTGGGGGCCTGGTGGTCTGGTGGTGGCCTGGTGGTCTGGTGGTGGCCTGGTGGTCTGGTGGTGGTCTGGTGGTGGTGGTGGCCTGGTGGTGGCCTGGTGGTGGTCTGGTGGTGGCCTGGTGGTGGCGGTGGTGGCCTGGTGGTGGCCTGGTAGTGGCCTGGTGGTGGCCTGGTAGTGGCCTGGTGGTGGTCTGGTGGTGGTCTGGTGGTGGCCTGGTAGTGGTTGTGGTGGCCTGGTGGTGGTCTGGTGGTGGTCTGGTGGTGGCCTGGTAGTGGCCTGGGGGTGGTTGTGGTGGCCTGGTGGTGGCCTGGTGGTCTGGTGGTGGCCTGCTGGTGGCCTGGTGGTGGTCTGGTGGTGGTCTAGTAATGGCCTGGTGGTGGTCTGGTGGTGGTCTGGTTGTGGTCTGGTGGTGTCCTGGTGGTGGTGGTGGTCTGGTGGTGGTGGTGGCCTGTTGGTGGCCTGTTGGTGGCCTGGTGGTGGCCTGGTGGTGGTGGTAGTGGCCTGGTGGTGGTCTGGTGGTGGTCTGGTGGTGGTCTGGTGGTGGTCTGGTGGTGGTGGTGGTCTGGTGGTGGCCTGGTGGTGGTGGTGGCCTGGTGGTAGTGGCCTGGTGGTGGTGGTGGTGGTGATAGTGGCCTGGTGGTGGTCTGGTGGTGGTCTGGTGGTGGTAGTGGTCTGGTGGTGGTCTGGTGGTGGTCTGGTGGTGGTGGTGGTCTGGTGGTGGTCGTGGTGGTAGTGGCCTGGTGGTTGTCTGGTGGTGGTCTGGTGGTGGTCTGGTGGTGGTAGTGGCCTGGTGGTGGTCTGGTGGTGGTAGTGGCCTGGTGGTCGTCTGGTGGTGGTCTGGTGGTGGTGGTAGTGGCCTGGTGGTGGCCTGGTGGTGGTCTGGTGGTGGTGGTAGTGGCCTGGTGGTGGTGGTGGTGGTCTGATGGTGGTCTGGTGGTGGCCTGGTGGTGGTAGTGGCCTGGTGGTCGTCTGGTGGTGGCCTGGTAGTGGTCTGGTGGTGGTCTGGTGGTGGTCTGGTGGTGGCCTGGTGGTGGTCTGGTGGTGGTAGTGGCCTGGTGGTCGCCTGGTGGTGGTGGTGGTGGTGGTAGTGGCCTGGTGGTCTCCTGGTGGTGGTCTGGTGGTGGTGGTGGTGGTGGTGGTGGTAGTGGCCTGGTGGTCGCCTGGTGGTGGTCTGGTGGTGGTGGTCTGGTGGTGGTGGTGGTGGTGGTCTGGTGGTGGTGGTGGTGGTGGTGGTGGTGGTGGTGGTGGTGGTGGTCTGGTGGTGGTGGTGGTCTGGTGGTGGTGGTGGTGGTGGTGGTGGTGGTGGTAGTGGCCTGGTGGTGGTGGTGGTGGTGGTGGTGGTCTGGTGGTGGTGGTGGTGGTGGTCTGGTGGTGGTGGTGGTGGTGGTGGTGGTGGTCTGGTGGTAGTGGCCTGGTGGTCGCCTGGTGGTGGTCTGGTGGTGGTGGTCTGGTGGTGGTGGTGGTGGTCTGGTGGTGGTGGTCTGGTGGTGGTGGTGGTGGTGGTAGTGATCTGGTGGTGGTGGTGGTCTGATGTCTCAGTCTGGCAGAATGTGTATGGGTCCTCCACTCATGAGACAATGCTGGTCATGCTCCTACAATATATATTGTATTTCTATATCTATTGTATCCATCTCTATATCTATTGTATCCATCTCTATATCTATTTCTATGTTTGCAGTGGTGCAGTGGTGTGATGGCCCGAAGGTGGTGTGGTGGGTGCCATGGTGGTCTAATGTCTCAGTCTGGCATGATGCGTATGGGTCCTCCACTCAGCACGTGATGCTGGTCCCAGTCCCTGTCCTCCTGTTCCTCCTCAGTCCTCCACAGTTCCCGACGCAGACGCCCTCTACAGCCCTGAGAACAGCGGGAGTCTCCTGCCCCACACACCAACACACGACAGTGCAGGAACACCTCCTGTTGACACACACGCAGATAGACACGTGGATACACACAGAGATGCGAACATAGATACGCACACACATACATACTGAACTGGCCAGCTGGCTCCCAGGGTGTCTGTTCTTACTGACCTTGTTGTCCTTGCCGACAAACTTGAAGACAGGAACCTGGAAGTGTTTGGATAGCTGGTCCTTAGCAGAGTACTGACGCACCATTTCATCTGAGATACACCTAAACACACATTATAGGGTTAGAGAGGAGAAGAGAATAGAGGGGAGGAGGTAGAGGGGAGGGGAAGGGGAGGAGGGAGAGGGGAGGGGAAGGGGAGGAGGGAGAGGAGAAGGGGAGGAGGGAGAGGAGGAGGGAGAGAGGAGGGGAAGGGGAGAAGGGAGAGGAGAAGGGGAGAAGGGGAAGGGGAGGAGAGGAGGAGAAGGGGAGGAGGGGATGAGGGAGGGGAGGGGAGAGAGGTGAGGAGAGAAGAGGAGGTGGTGAGGAGGGAGGGGAGGAGGAGAGGAGAAGGGGAGGAGGAGGGGAAGGGGAGGAGGGGGAGAGGAGGGGAGAGAAGAGGAGAAGGGATAGGAGGGGGGAGAAGAGGAGGAGTGGATGAGGGGAGGTGAGGAGAGGAGAGAAGAGGAGGTGGTGAGGAGAGAAGGGGAGGAGGGAGAGAAGAGGAGAAGGGGAGGAGGGAGAGAGGAGGGAAAGTAGGGAGAGAAGAGGAGAAGGGGAGGAGGGAATTGGGGAGAGAAGAAGAGAAGGGGAGGAGGGAGAGGAGGTGAGGAGAGAAGGGGAGGAGGGAGAGGAGGAGGAGAGGGGCACAATGAGGGCAGGAGATTATAGGAGGAGATGATAGTTATGCTGACAACCCATACATTGTTTTAACACGCTACTCCATCTTAACACAATACCCACTGATCCATACACTGTTTAATTAACACGCTACTCCATCTTAACACAATACCCACTGATCCACACACTGTTTTAACAAGCTACTCCATCTTAACACAATACCCACTGATCCATACACTGTTTAATTAACAAGCTACTCCATCTTAACACAATACCCACTGATCCATACACTGTTTAATTAACACGCTACTCCATCTTAACACAATACCCACTGATACATACACTGTTTTAACAAGCTACTCCATCTTAACACAATACCCACTGATCCATACACTGTTTAATTAACAAGCTACTCCATCTTAACACAATACCCACTGATCCACACACTGTTTTAACAAGCTACTCCATCTTAACACAATACCCACTGATCCATACACTGTTTAATTAACACGCTACTCCATCTTAACACAATACCCACTGATACATACACTGTTTTAACAAGCTACTCCATCTTAACACAATACCCACTGATCCACACACTGTTTTAACAAGCTACTCCATCTTAACACAATACCCACTGATCCATACACTGTTTAAACACGCTACTCCATCACTGTTAGCTACAGCTGCCTTTAGGCTTCCAAATGGCACCCTATTCCCTATGGGCCCTGGTCAACAGTAGTGCACCATATTCCCTATGGGCCCTGGTCTAAAGTAGTGCACCCTATTCCCTATGGGCCCTGGTCTAAAGTAGTGCACCCTATTCCCTATGGGCCCTGGTCTAAAGTAGTGCACCCTATTCCCTATGGGCCCTGGTCAATAGTAGTGCACCCTATTCCCTATGGGCCCTGGTCAATAGTAGTGCACCCTATTCCCTATGGGCCCTGGTCAATAGTAGTGCACCCTATTCCCTATGGGCCCTGGTCAATAGTAGTGCACCCTATTCCCTATGGGCCCTGGTCAACAGTAGTGCACCCTATTCCCTATGGGCCCTGGTCTAAAGTAGTGCACCCTATTCCCTATGGGCCCTGGTCTAAAGTAGTGCACCCTATTCCCTATGGGCCCTGGTCTAAAGTAGTGCACCCTATTCCCTATGGGCCCTGGTCAATAGTAGTGCACCCTATTCCCTATGGGCCCTGGTCAATAGTAGTGCACCCTATTCCCTATGGGCCCTGGTCAATAGTAGTGCACCCTATTCCCTATGGGCCCTGGTCAATAGTAGTGCACCCTATTCCCTATGGGCCCTGGTCAACAGTAGTGCACCCTACTCCCTATGGGCCCTGGTCTAAAGTAGTGCACCCTATTCCCTATGGGCCCTGGTCAATAGTAGTGCACCCTATTCGCTATGGGCCCTGGTCAACAGTAGTGCACCCTATTCCCTATGGGCCCTGGTCAACAGTAGTGCACCCTATTCCCTATGGGCCCTGGTCAACAGTAGTGCACCATATTCCCTATGGGCCCTGGTCTAAAGTAGTGCACCCTATTCCCTATGGGCCCTGGTCTAAAGTAGTGCACCCTATTCCCTATGGGCCCTGGTCTAAAGTAGTGCACCCTATTCCCTATGGGCCCTGGTCAATAGTAGTGCACCCTATTCCCTATGGGCCCTGGTCAATAGTAGTGCACCCTATTCCCTATGGGCCCTGGTCAATAGTAGTGCACCCTATTCCCTATGGGCCCTGGTCAATAGTAGTGCACCCTATTCCCTATGGGCCCTGGTCAATAGTAGTGCACCCTATTCCCTATGGGCCCTGGTCAATAGTAGTGCACCCTATTCCCTATGGGCCCTGGTCAACAGTAGTGCACCCTACTCCCTATGGGCCCTGGTCTAAAGTAGTGCACCCTATTCCCTATGGGCCCTGGTCAACAGTAGTGCACCCTATTCCCTATGGGCCCTGGTCAACAGTAGTGCACCCTATTCCCTATGGGCCCTGGTCTAAAGTAGTGCACCCTATTCCCTATGGGCCCTGGTCTAAAGTAGTGCACCCTATTCCCTATGGGCCCTGGTCAACAGTAGTGCACCCTACTCCCTATGGGCCCTGGTCTAAAGTAGTGCACCCTATTCCCTATGGGCCCTGGTCAATAGTAGTGCACCCTATTCCCTATGGGCCCTGGTCAATAGTAGTGCACCCTATTCGCTATGGGCCCTGGTCAACAGT